>NC_041388.1:218349083-218369657 GCF_002162155.2 Triticum dicoccoides | reverse complement strand
ATATATATATATATATATATATATATATATATATATATATATATATATATATATATATATATATATATATATATATGCCGCGCCTATAAGCCACACAAGGGAGACATGCTCGAGAAGAACACCCTGACCCCTATACCCTGCATGCGACCTGAAAAAGGTTTAAATAATTGCCATGACAGGTCAAGTCAATCATTCTTTAATTTTTTAGAGGAAAAAATAACCCATAAAAACATAGTAGGTTTATATAATCGCCATGATAGGTCAAGTCAATCATTCTTTAATTTTTTTAGAGCAAAAAATGACCCATAAAAACATACTCTACAAATTAGCAAAACAAGGATCCCATGGTTTATATAAATGCCATGATAGGTCACTATAGAGATATAATATATCTCTATAATGACCGTGTCAAAGCATTTAAAAGAAGCTTGAGATATGCAACTTCCCACCGGCTCACCCATCCTTGGACTACTCTAGCCCGAGCACGCTTAACTTCTGCACTCTATTCGACTAGGCTAGCGGATGGGAAGCCGTCCCTTGCTGATAAGAATTGCCTCCTTGCCATTAAGGTGTTTCACGCTGGTCACCCTATGGGACCTACTCCCTCCCATCACACACATTTGTGCTTTTAGAAACTGTGTGGGATATTTACATGGCCGGTGTGTTGCCTCTAGCCTTCAATGAGCACTGACACTGGTAGCGGGAAAACGATGGGAGAAGAGGCGGGAAACCGATGAGAGGAGTGGCGAGAAACGGTAGCCAGTTTAGAAAACCTAGTAGAGAAGGAAGCGTGAGCTAGCACGATGCATGCGCACAGTTCTTACCCATGTACTGCATGTGCTATCGAAAGGGCTTAGGGTTTCCGTTCGATCTGGGAGCATCCAACGGTGCACACGTACAATCCGTGGGGTTTGGGTTCTCGCCAATCAAAACACATGACTCAGATTGCGCGCAGCAAGGGGAGGGGGGCAACGACCACGGTTTGGTAGGCACATGGATTTTGTGAGTGAACCGTGTCCTATTTGAAAACATTTCATGAGAAGAATCTCAGTTTTTAAATCCCCGTAAATCCAAAACTAACCCAAAAATCATGACACATGGCATGGTGTCATGACATGGCACATATATGTCGTGCTAAAACATTGTCCAATTTGGGCCAAGCTTTATTACAAACCTCTTACAAACCGGAGCTTCTCTTAAGGAAGCCTCATGGTTTCGATAGGGAGACGTGTTCCCCTCGTGGGCAAAACATAATCACTACCTCTTTTCGCCTTCTATTTTCTTCCACGGGCAACATGGAACGACAAGATATTTGTGCTGAAATTTAAACTTATTCAGGGTTCGTTTGACCTTTTTATACACTGATTGAGTTTCCTAGGCATTTAATGTCCATAATTCGAATCTGAACTTCAAATACATGCTCCAGTTCACCAAAATGGCTAGAAAAATTATACATGTGTCATTGGGTGCATGTTTAGGTCCCGTGCTAGGAATGGGAACAAATTACAACCGTACCGGTGTCCTGGCTCGTCCTCAAACATTTCGAATCTTGGTTTTTAAATCCCCTAAATCCAAAACTCACCAGAAAGTCATCAAAGGTGGCATTGTGTCACGTCATGGACTATATATGTCATGGTAAAAACATTGCCTATTTGGGCCAAGCTTTATTACAAACCTCTTACAAACCGGAGCATGTCGCTAGAACCCTCGTGCTTTCGATAGGGAAATGTGTCCCCTTGTGGGGCAAACGATAATCGCTCCCTCTTCTAGCCTCATAGTATTTTCTCCTACACGTGACACGGAACAACGGGAGATTCACGCTGAACTCTAAAATTATTCAGGGTTCGTTTGACCTTTTTTATTCATTTAAGGAATGGGAATGAATTACAAACTTGTCGTCGTCCTGAAACATTGAGAATCTCGATTTTTAAATCCCAGTAAATCAAAAACTCACCCAAAAAACATGAAACTTGGCATGGTTTCATGACATGGCACATATATGTCGTGGTTAAAAAAAATCGTCCAGTTTGAGAAGAGGCGCACACATTAGTAGCCATTGAAGTCCTTTTTGAAACAAAAAGCTGACACATTAATATCGCAAACAGTTGTATTATACTAACCGTGTCGAAATTTAACCATACTCAGTGGCGTTTGTGTAGCTTTTTGATTAGACGGGAGGAGCACAAGAAGTCCGCCGCGTAGGCTCGACAGGACGCGTGCATCATGTCCATCTCGCATGCTCGACAGGACACATGCGAGCAGCAAGGCCGCCCATGTTCACCGAGAAGTGAGCTCTTTGACCTCCATGCACCAGCCACCCGCCTCACTCACAACTTCTCCATTAATGGGTTAATTAAAGCACCTGTACGGAGGGTGTTTTCTTGTGATCCCATGGAAACATTTGCTTTGTTCGTGTTTTCAACTTGTATTCCGCCGTAATTTAAATTGCCACATAAAGCAACAAATAATATGACCACAAATAAAATGGAAACGGATAATACGATGACAAATTTACATTGGCGTAGATAATAATAATCTTACATATTCTAGATTATTTAGAATGCCACATGCGGCAAAGCCCGGAAGACACGGGGGCAAGAGAAGAAGGAAATTGCAGACAACGATCTGGGTCGCTACTGTCTCTGCTCGCCGATGGATCGCCTCGCGACGACATCCTCTAGCTCCTTCTTCAATTCCTCACGACTTTGCTTGAATGCAGCCATGGATTCCTCCACCTCCTGCTTGTGCTTGATTCGGAGCTTCCTCAAGTCACCCATCAGTTCCTCGACGACCGTTGTCAGCGTCATCCCCAAGGCACTGCTATGATCATGCAACATCTTCCAGCTGGCGGCCTCCTCCTCCTTCTCAGCGAGCGCCTTGAGGAGCTTCGCGTTGTCATCCATGAGTTGCTCGACGAGGCCGGTCGCCTTGCCATCCGAGGCATCACTGATCTTGAGCAGCTTCATCAAGTCATCGACCAGCTCCTGCTGTGTAGTGACGCCAGCGAGAATGTCATCATCGCCGGCTGCGAATGCGCGTGTGAGAGCCCTCGCGTGCCCGTGAGAGCTTGTTCGAGGGCTCTGCGGCGTGCCGGGACATCTCTACTGCGGCTGCGGCTGCGGCTTCGCGGCGGGACCTCTCTAGTGCTATAGTGGCCTTGATATTTGCTGCCTGGTTATATGTCCACACTAAAATCCTCCTATCGGTCATGGCGGAACGACTTGACTGGAAAGACCAGTTTTGTGGGTGATGAGGAGAGGAACTGTGGAGGAATTTTCGAGTGGGTAGTTTTTATAGCCCGGTGCTAAGTGTGAACACATATTAGCTTGATAGGTGTGAACATATTTGTAATTACTTATTGCGTTGTCATCTGCAATGTGACGAGAAACAAGGTCAAAATTTATTGATGGTAGAAGGTTGACCACGTGATTGCTTGCCCTTTAGGCGGTCGCGACGCGCTCTGCTCACATCCGTCTGCGCGTTTTGCTCACCATTGTGGCTGTCGCGGCGCGTTCTGCTATGGTGTCCCTGCACGTGGTCTATTCGCCGTTGAGGTTCAATTTACAATGGCAACGGTTAATAATTCTTAATAATTGTCTTACATATTCAGGATAATTGAAAATGCCACATGCGGCAAGGCCCAGAACACTCACGACCTACATATGCATACAATTATAATAAAATATAAGCTAAAAGGCTGCGCTGGCAGCCTTCCGACGATGGTCTTCTCGGCTCCATGATCAGCATAGCACCCTTGCAGCCGTATGTGTAACTTACCAATCATCGCACACGAGTACTCGTAGATGCATCGTGTGCGATACTCCTAGCCACAACAAGCAACTAGTTTGCATTTTTCAAAGTTTTTTGTACACACAGAATCGCACACGAACTAACTGTATTAATCGTCTGTGTTGTAATTTCTCATCGCAAACAGTTCATCTGAGTCGGTTGTTTTCCACGTATCACACACATCTTGTTAAGTTGAACCATTTCTGTTGTGTTCGCTAATCGAAAACAGTTCGTCCGAGTGAACCGTATGCCCTATATCACGCACACCTTGATCTGGCTAACCATTTCTGTTGCACTCCCTAATAGCAAATAGTTCATCGGAGCGAACTGTATACCATATATCGCACACACATTGATATGGCTGCCCGTTTATGTTGTTCTGCCTCATCGCAAACAGTTCGAATGGGTTAACCGTGTGGCCTGAATCGCACATGCAACTAAAATCTGAACCGTGTTTGATGGCTACACCATCACAAATGTTTTGCACCTTTTTTGACGGTTTTTTTACATCCCCGTTTGTGATTAATGCATCGCACACAGTTTCGTCAAAGGGTCTCTGATCGTAGTGTCGCGTTAGCAGGATCCTCCAGTAGTGTAGGATGAACCCTGATTCATGCCCAAAACTGAAGTGTGAGCCAAACAAAGTTTTTATTTTCAGACCTTAGTGTATTCAAGCTCTTGAAAGGTCAACAAGTTTGAATTTTCAATCAAACTTGAACATGAACATGGCTGTCCAAGATTCATATACCATGACTATGTTGTAAGATTCTTTTGGCTGAATTTGAGAAACACAACCTTGCATCACATACTCCTTATGCGCTGAACCCTTATTGAAACTTGCATGTGAACCCTTATGTCACATGTATTCTAATGGACAACAGCTATGATGTTATACAAACACTTACGAGTTAACCCTGACACATGATCTCACATCACAATGACACTGACACCATGCACAACACTTGTTGTATGTTCGATTGTACTATGTGGTCATTTATGTTTGCTCTTTACTTACATTAGATCATACGGAGAGCAAAGAGTCTGCACTGCGATTCAACAATGATTTGTGTTATCAGAAACAACATTATTGTCTTCCCTCCAACACAAACTTAACCATGTTATGGAGCTCCTTGCTATCCAGCTTATGTTATCCTTGGTATCACTGTTCATTCTTGATCCCCGTGTTGTTTCTAACCGGAATACCAACAATTGAACAGTGATGTGTGAATTCAGAACTTCTAGCAAGCCTATTTCTTTGAAGTTAATGAGCGATAATTTCATTCTTAGTCTATTGGTTTTTGAATCACCATTCTAACATTGATCGGGCTACTTAGTCCATATTTCCAGGTGCACTTTTTGACCAATGTTTAACTGTGAGTGTTCTCCTTAAACATAATTCATTATATACTTTGGTCTGACCAATGTTATCACCTTGTTCACTTAATTGTGAAAATCCATGGTTATGGAATTCTCGAAGAATTGTTGTTGACCCGTCGGCCACATCCTCTTCTTTTCCTTGCTAAAATTGTATGACTTAGTTTATAAGTTGTTTCCGATGGATCCTTTGTGTATCCAAAGTCTGCCCTTTACCCGATGACCATGTCAATGCTATCCCAAAGCATGACTGTGGTACTCAAATATCAATAAGAACTTTGAAAGCATAATGCTAAAATTTTCTTGATCAATTATCCAAACACTGTTGTATGGGTAAACCTCATAAATTCCTTGCCCCTTTGTCTAAATAGATTCATACTTGGAGTCTTGTCATGTATATCATGATTTGTTTGTCCTTGGGAAAGATATACTCCTTATACTTGGGTATAATCACATTTTCCTTTCCATTGTTTTGTTTAATCTAATAATCAGATTTTCCTTTCCATTGTTTTGTTTAACCTTTCTTGTGATCTATATGATCTAATAAGTAATGTTCTTCTGCTTATGTAAACACCTTGGTGTACAACCATGTCAGTAAGACCTTGTTACTATTGTTGTTGATAGTCCGGTAACCACCAATGGACGAGAACCTTGCCTATTGGTCCGCCTCGTTCAGCGAGCAGGAAAATGGTTCTCTTCGTCCCTCACCTTTGGTACCAACGATTGTTGCCAACATAACTGGCAGGCTATCCTCTGACCCACCTTGCTATCGTGACTGTGTGAGATGTCCATGCCCTTCCTACTTCTAACCCACATGGTGGGCCCATAGCCCATAGTTCTACAGGATCAAAATATGACTCTCCTCTACACCATTTTTCCAAAGTCATTCCTCGCGCTTGACTTTGGATGTAATTCACAGACCACCTTCCTAGTGATCTATTCTAGTATCAGATGCAATAATTTTTTTTGTTGCTCTGAAGCCCTTTCACCTTCTGATTAGGGATCAAACCACTGCCTACCCATTTGTAACTTCTCATGGTTCCTTCCTACTTTGCTCTCGACATTTCATAAGTTTCAGTTTGAGAGTTACTTTCCGCCACCTTCCTTGATGTTCTCTACCAGATAAGCAACGTTGTAGAGGACCATTCTTTCGGAGTTACCCCTTGTCTTTTCATAAGTACGATGAAGATCTTGGAGGAAGAGCGACAGCTTCGTCACGATGCATTGATGTATAGAAATGAATACATCACCTAAAAGTAACAACCTCTTAGATGAGAGCAACAATAACAAGAAGACTCATTAGAATTTTGTAACCAGTTCTTTTCCCCCCTCACTCTACCTCCTGAATCTCGAGACGAGATTTATTGAAGTGGAGAAGATTTGTAACACCCCCAGTGTCATCCTACAGTAATCTTCCCCCTAATGGTGCCATGTCATCGCAATTAATTTGCTAAACCTTAGTTTGATCCAAACCAAGTTCAAATTCAAAATGAAGTCAAATTATTTATTTCTTCAAACTATAAAGCTAAATTGTTCGCTTTTTATACAAATTCCCCTGATCATTTGTCATGCTGAAACCAAATTCATTTGACTCGCAAATAAATTCCTAGGAAAATAATAAACGGTCTAGCAGCAAATATTTTGGCTTTTTAAAAACAAACGAATACCTAAATCTTTACTAGTGATGTGAAACACTGTGTGTGGTCTTTGAAATATTGTACTAGATTTATGTTCCAAGTCTAAACTCAAACAAAATTCTTTTGCTAATTTAAATAAGTGGAAAACACTGGCTAGTTCAATTAACCGAAAAAGAAATTAGGGAAACCCCATGTGCACTTGGACCTTTACTTCCACTTTACCAGGCTAAGAGCAACTCTATCAAACCTCGCATCCTCCCCGCTCGCAAAATGTGTTTACAGTTTGTGGAAAAACGCCTTTGCGGGCCGGCGTGGACGACTGCAGTTGCAGACCCCGCATAATGGATCCGTAAAAAGGATATTCCCGGAATATGCTTTTTTACGGGTCGGCTTTGCGGCATCCGATATGGCGCAGCTCCTCCCGGCCCGGAAAACTTAAATTTGCACCTTAATTTGATCTAGCATAATGCATTTCTTTGCTTGTTCGACAAAACTGGATACAAAAGACATCACCAAATCTTTGCTAGAATAGCAAGACTAAAGAAAACAAGAACCACAAGTATGCATTTCAGAAGATTTCCAACTTCCATAACTGCTCCCACAAGTTGGACTAATATCTTCTCCATGCATTCATTGTTTATCTGTGGATTCTTGATTTTGCATTCTTCTTTCTTCATCTTTGGTTCGAAAGAAGTAGACGTTGCTTCCCCTCTAGTTGCACATGCAACCGCATCATTGCCTTCGATTCTACTAAGGAGTGCACCAACATCTATTAAGTTTCTTTCTATCAATAAATCAATGTATTGGCCTTCCCAAAACCAAAATGAGCATCCATCGTCCTACACAAAAGAATGAGCAAGTTCGAAATGAGCTACCTCAATTTAACTAAGGAATGAGCTGTCAAATGAGCTACCGTAAGTGCACGTACCCCGTCGTTTTCGCATTTGAAGAACACTCATCCGGGGTGCTTTGGCGTGCCCGAAGTTAGCCGCAGCACCGTCCGCATGCAGTCGTCGCACTGTATGAGCGATATCGACAAGCCACAGAGATGTTGCGCGAGCGCCGAGCCTGGTGGACGGCTGGACAAATCCATGCCCGCAAACCGTCGGTGGCGGTGCGTGGACGAACTCGTACCTGCATGCGGTGATGCGCCCTTGTCAGGGCGGCGGGAGAGGCTCCCCGACCACTCCATCGCTTGGTGCAGAAAACTGGCAGGCAGAAAAGCCAAATCTGGCGGCCCGCGATGAAGTGCCGCTGATCCGCAAATCCGGCGGCCCGCCAATGCAGGGGGAGAGAGGGGAGGCCTAGTGCGTGTGGTGGCCTTTCGGCGTGCTCCTGCTGGATGCTTTCGCAATAATCTTGGGCGGCGGCCCGGCAGCGGCGTGAGGGGGAAGAGGAGAGGTGGTTGGTGGGGAAAGCGCGGGCTGAAATGCCCCCACCCCCACCAACCGCTTCCGCTTATATGGAGGGCACCGTAGCCGCGAGGGGGAAACCCGCGTTTTCCCGGGTTGGGGTCGGGATTTTGCCAGGCCCCTCAAAAAATTTTGCAGGTCGGGGCAGGATGCGGGGTCTGCTAGAGTTGCTCTAAACCCACCTAGTCAGACTTTCCTCCACCTTCGCCAGAGGAGGACCAAGGCCATGGCGTGGATGCCGTGTGTCCGCACGTCCGCCGATGGCCACGCGTCTTCGATCCCACGACTCCCCTAGGAGGTTAGAATGGAGCCACATCCCTGTAGTCGAACCCTAGTTCTTTTCCCCTCCTCTCCCCTCGCTTCTCCCTTTGATACCGAGCTTCAGTGCACAACTGCCGTCACGCCGTCGCCAACCATGTAGCCGCCATGCACCCTCCACCACCAGGAGATGCCCCAGAGGAGGCCCGATGTTGGATTTGTCGTCTTCACCTGCTGACTTGGACCGGGAAGCTTCATCAACGACGCCAATGACCTCCTTCCATGAGCACGGTCGTCAGCCATCGTCGTAAATCTCCACCACCAATGCCTCCCGACCCGCCCGAGCTCACCAGCAGCCTACCACGGTGAGCCTCCTCTATTTCCCCTTCCCCTTCTATTTCCCCACCTTGACTGCCCGTGCGCCCAGCCGCTTATGGCCCCGCCCGCACTTGTTGTCATCTGATACATCTCCAACATATCTATAATTTTTGATTGCTCCATGCTATATTTTCTACTGTTTTGGCAATTATTGGGCTCTATTATCCACTTTTATATTATTTTTGGGACTAACATATTAAACGGAGTCCCAGCCCAGAATTGCTGTTTTTTGCCTATTTTAGGGTTTCGAAGAAAAGGAATATCAAACGGAGTCCAAACGGAATGAAACCTTCGGGAACGAGATTTTCTCACCGAACATGGTCCAGGAGACTTGGACCCTACGTCAAGCAACCAACAAGGGAGGCCACGAGGTAGGAGGGCGTGCCTACCCCCCCCCCCCCAGTGCGCCCTTCACCCTCGTGGGCCCCCTGTTGCTCCACCGACGTACTTCTTCCTCCTATATATACCTATGTACCCCAAACGATCAGATACGGATCCAAAACCCTAATTCCACCATCGTAACTTTCTGTATCCACGAGATCCCATCTTGGGGCCTGTTCCAGAGCTCCGCCGAAGGGGGCATCGATCACGGAGGGCTTCTACGTCAACACCATAGCCTCTCCAATGAAGTGTGAGTAGTTTACCTCAGACCTACGGGTCCATAGTTATTAGCTAGATGGCTTCTTCTCTCTCTTTGGATCTCAATACAAAGTTCTCCCCCTCTCTTATGGAGATCTATTCGATGTAATCTTCTTTTTGCAGTGTGTTTGTTGAGACCGATGAACTATGGGTTTATGATCAAGTTTATCTATGAACACTATTTGAATCTTCTCTGAATTCTTTTATGTATGATTGGTTATCTTTGCAAGTCTCTTCGAATTATCAGTTTGGTTTGGCCTACTAGATTGATCTTTCTTGCAATGGGAGAAGTTCTTAGCTTTGGGTTCAATCTTGCGGTGTCCTTTCCCAGTGACAGTAGGGGTAGCAAGGCATGTATTGTATTGTTGCCATCGAGGATAACAAGATGGGGTTTTTATCATATTGCATGAATTTATCCCTCTACATCATGTCATCTTGCTTAAGGCGTTACTCTGTTCTTATGAACTTAATACTCTAGATGCATGCTGGATAGCGGTCGATGTGTGGAGTAATAGTAGTAGATGCAGGCAGGAGTCAGTCTACTTGTCTTGGGCGTGATGCCTATATACATGATCATACCTAGATATTCTCATAACTATGCTCAATTCTGTCAATTGCTCAACAGTAATTCGTTAACCCACCGTAAAATACCTATGCTCTTGAGAGAAGCCACTAGTGAAACCTATGGCCCCCGGGTCTATCTTCATCATATTAAATCTTCCAATACTTAGTTATTTTCATTGATTTTATTTTACTTTGCATCTTTATCATAAAATACCAAAAATATTATCTTATCATATCTATCAGATCTCACTCTCATAAGTGACCATGTAGGGATTGACAACCCCTTATCGCGTTGGTTGCGAGGATTTTTTTTGTGTAGGTGCGAGGGACTCGCGCGTAGCCTCCTACTGGATTTATACCTTGGTTCTCAAAAACTGAGGGAAATACTTATGCACCACCCTTTCCTCTTCAAGGGAAAACCAACACAAGTGCTCAAGAGGTAGCAAGGAGGATTTCTGGCGCCGTTGTCGGGGAAGTCTACGCAAAATCAACATACCAAGTACCCATAACATACCCTTATCTCCCGCATTACATTATTTGCCATTTGCCTCTCGTTTTCCTCTCCCCCACTTCACCCTTGCCATTTTATTCGCCCTCTCTCTCTATCCTCCCTCTCTTTCTCTATTTGCCTCTTTTTTCCCATTTCTTGTTTGCTTGTGTGTTGGATTGCTTGCTTGTCACTATGGCTCAAGATAACACTAAAATGTGTGACTTTACCAATACCAACAACAATGATTTTATTAGCACTCTGATTGCTCCTCTTACCGATGCTGAATCCTGGGAAATTAATGCTGCCTTGCGGAATCTTGTCATGAAAGATCCGTTTTGCGGCCTTCCTAGTGAAGATGTCGCTACCCATCTAAATAGCTTCGTTGATTTGTGTGATATGCAAAAGAAGAAAGATGTGGATAATGATATTGTTAAATTGAAGCTATTTCCTTTTTCGCTTAGAGATCGTGCTAAAGCTTGGTTTTCGTCTTTGCCTAAAAATAGTATTGATTCGTGGAATAAATGCAAAGATGCTTTTATCTCTAAGTATTTTCCTCCCGCTAAGATCATCTCTCTTAGAAACGATATTATGAAGTTTAAGCAACTTGATCATGAACATGTTGCACAAGCTTGGGAGAGGATGAAATTAATGATACGTAATTTCCCAACTCATGGTTTAAATTTGTCGATGATTATACAAAACTTTTATGCCGGATTGAATTTTGCTTCTAGAAATCTTTTAGATTCGGCCGCGGGAGCAACTTTTATGGAAATCACTTTAGGAGAAGCTACTAAACTCCTAGATAATATTATGGTTAATTATTCTCAATGGCACACTGAAAGATCTACTAATAAGAAAGTGCATGCGATAGAAGAAATTAATGTATTGAGTGGAAAGATGGATGAACTTATTAAACTATTTGCTAATAAGAGTGTTTCTTCTGATCCTAATGATATGCCTTTGTCTACTTTGATTGAGAATAATAATGAATCTATGGATGTGAATTTTGTTGGTAGGGACAATTTTGGTAACAACGCGTATAGAGGAAACTTTAATCTTAAGCCTTATCCTAGTAATTCATCTAATAATTATGGTAATTCCTACAACAATTCTTATGGAAATTATAATAAGATGCCCTCTGATTTTGAATCTAACATTAAAGAATTTATTACATCGCAAAAGAATTTCAATGCTTTGATTGAAGAGAAATTGCTTAAAATTGATGAGTTGGCTAGGAACGTTGATAGAATTTCTCTTGATGTTGATTCTTTGAAACTTAGATCTATTCCACCTAAGCATGATATCAATGAGTCTCTCAAAGCCATGAGAATTTCCATTGATGAGTGCAAAGGAAGAACCGCTAGGATTAGTGCTAAGAAAGATTCCTTTATAAGAGTGTGTTCTTCTAGTTTCCATGATAATAAAGATGAAGATCTAAAATTTATTGATGTGTCCCCTATTAAATCTTTGTTTTGCAATATTAATCTTGATAATGATGGGACTGAATACGATCCACCTTTACCCAGAAGGCGTTCTAAAAATTCGGAGTTTTTAGATCTTGATGCTAAATTTGATAAAAGTGGGATTGAAGAGATGAAAACTCTAGATGTTAATGAACCTACTATTTTGGATTTCAAGGAATTTAATTATGATAATTGCTCTTTGATAGATTGTATTTCCTTGTTACAATCCGTGCTAAATTATTCTCATGCTTATAGTCAAAATAAAGCTTTTACCAAACATATCATTGATGCTTTGATGCAATCTTATGAAGAAAAACTTGAGTTGGAAGTTTCTATCCCTAGGAAACTTTATGATGAGTGGGAACATACTATTAAAATTAAATATGATGAATGCTAGGCTTTGTGTGCTTTGGGTGCTAGTGTTTCCACGATTCCAAAGACTTTGTGTGATTTGTTAGGTTTCCGTGATTTTAATGATTGCTCTCTAAACTTGCACCTTGCGGATTCCACTATTAAGAAAACTATGGGAAGAATTAATGATGTTCTTATTGTCGCAAATAGGAATGATGTGCCCGTAGATTTTGTCGTTCTTGATATAGATTGCAATCCTTCATGTCCTATTATTCTTGGTAGACCTTTCCTTAGAACGATTGGTGCAATTATTGATACGAAGGAAGGAAATATTAGATTCCAATTTATGTTAAGGAAAGGCATGGAACACTTTCCTAGAAAGGAAATTAAATTACCTTATGAATCTATTATGAGAGCCACTTATGGATTGCCTACCAAAGATGGCAATACCTAGATCTATCCTTGTTTTTTATGCATAGCTAGGGGCGTTAAACGATAGCGCTTGTTGGGAGGCAACCCAATCCTATTTTTATTCCTTGCTTTTTGCTCCTGTTTAGTAATAAATAATTTATCTAGCCTCTGTTTTGGATGTGCTTTTTGTGTTTAATTAGTGTTTCATGCGCGCATCCAGGGGAGCAGACGGGAGGCTGCGGGGGCGGCGGGGCTCGCCGGAGGGAAGCTCGCGGCGGCGGCCGGAGCTCGGCTCGAGCGGGCGCGTGGCTACAGAGCATGGGGAGGCAGGGGAGAAGAGGAAACCGATGCAGGGGTTCTCGGCGGGCTCAGGGACGTTGTCGGAGAGCTCGGGGGAGGCTGGAGTCGGCGGGGCGGCGATGGGGATCCACGACGGCCGGAGGCGAAGATGGCGACGGCGACGGCTCCACGGGGCGCTCCGGCTTGCGTGGCTCGGCGAAGAACTTTAGAGCGAGGAGGCGGAGCTCCTGCGCGTGTCAGAGAGGCGAGGGGGAGGCGGTGGCTACGGCAATGGCGAGTGGCGGCGATGGCAGCGTTCGGCCGTGCGCGGGAGAGAGACCAGGGGAGGGGGAAGAAACGAGAGAGAGGGAGAGAGGTGCGGGGCGTCGTGGCGACGTCCAGGCATCGAGGGCGTAGAGAGGGAGAAGCAGGAGGTGGCGGGAGACGTGGCCGCGGGAGAGCGCGCGCATGACACGCACAGTGCCAGTAGGCGCGAGGAAGAAGACAGAAGAGGAGGCGAGCTGGGCGAGCTGGGCCGCACAGCTGGGCCGGTTGGCTGCATAGTGCCAGGCCAGCAAGTGGCCCAGGTAAGTCCAGGTAGTTCCTCCTTTTTTCTATTTTGTTTTTGTTTTCTATTTTCTGACATTTGTTTTGATTTAATAAAAATACTAAATCATTTTATTTCCTTGTGCCAATTTTTGCAGGAGCTAGTGGTATTATACCATAGCTCCTCATCAACTAGCACAATTTTTGGACAATATTGTATATATATATAAGAATATATATCCAAAGCAAATAATTGCTGCATTAATTCCAAATGCCCAAAATAAATACTTATGAGCTCCTAAAAATATTGGTTTGATTTTTATCGCTGTTCAATATTTTCAAAGAGCAACATGAACATTTTCTTGGACCTTTTTGGAGCAATTTTTATCTGGGTCATTTCCAGAAATGATTCTGAGGATTTCACAAATCCCCATTTCAAATTTAAATGGAATTTAAACATGATGCACAAATGACTAGTTGGTCTAGGTCATACCAGAACTAGGGATGTGACATTTGTTCCTTGTGGGACTAACCCGTGTAGGTATTGAAAGTGCAACTCACTCCAATGGATTGCTCCAAATGATCTACATCAACAGTGAGCATCCACATCTTCAACATCTACATGAAGTCATCGTCAACAAAACCCAAGGTTAGTTCATCCCTCTTAGGGGGGATATCAAATCTAGGGGAGCTTTAGTCTAATCAATTGAGCTAAAGAAACTATAATGGTGCGAACACAACAATGCTTTATGTAAAAGTGGCAACCCCACTTGTGCTTAAACGATGAGTATGACCTATGATCAAATGTTCACATTTGACTCCTAAGTCAATATACTCATATATAGATGACCTAGTCATCGCCAATTGCTTGATAGATGCTAGAGTGTTTGTGCATGCTTTGTCACATATTTCATTTGCCATTTTATTGTGTGATCATGTTGATTGCATATTTTACTCATTCAAGGACATCCACTTGTTGCTTTGATTGTTTGGCTCCTTTGCCAGGTGGATGGACAAGAATGCCTAAGAACCTCCTCTGGCTATCTATGCTTTTCTCGTCTCAAATTCTATTCATGCTACATCACAAAGTTTGAGCAAGTCAGATTCGAACCACTCTGTGTGAGGAGCACTCGGAGTCCCCGATTCGTCAAAAATTAAACTTCCAAAACCTCTCTGTGCATTTCGATCTGACCGATCCATCCACTTCGGTCACACCGAGTTCACTGAGTTGATCCAGGCTTTCAGTCTCGGTGCAACCGATTTGAACTTTTCGGTCACATCGAGTTGTAGTAACCGCTTGCGATTCTGCATCTCGGTGCCACCGAGTTGTTCCACTCGGCCACGCCGACAGGGTTGGGATATATAAACCCACGGGTGAGATTTTGGAAATTTCTTCAAAACACCTCAGCCCACGCGTGTCCTGCTCTGCCATCTCGGGTCTCTAGATCGTCTTCTCGTCGCCAGCAACCTCCCGCCTCTGGTTTCCATCGCCGTCAACGGGATTCAACCCCACTGTTGCCGCCATAGCGAACTCACCGCTGAACTAGGGTATGAATTCGATCTTTTGTGCTAATTCCTTACTCCGATTCTTAGCACAATGCAATGCCATGTTCTCTACCATGTATGAAATCAACCTATCCAGAGAAAACATTCCTTAGAATAGGTTTGATTCGAAAATTTAAGGTTAGGTTTCCGCCGAACTCATCTCGGACCGACCGAGTTGTAGAAATCAGTCTCACCGATTTGGCTTAGGCCATTGCACTTGCACTTTTTGGTCCGACCGAAACTTGCAAATCGGTGCGACCGAGTTCGACTCTCTGTGAAACCCTAGCAATCTCGGAGCCACCAAACAGTGACTCGGTCTGACCGAGTTCACTAGTTTAGACTCCAAAAGTTGCTTCGGTGTCACCGAGTTTAACAAATCGGTAGCTTCAAAATGATTTCTGTGGAGAACTAAAACTAAGTTTTTGACTCATCTGTTTTGCAAAAACTGTGCACTTTGTGATTCTCATCCACTCTACCTCATTTATATCTATTCACGGGGTCTGCTGTCAGTTTGCTTGCCAGCATGTCTGACCAGAGTGATAGCCAGAACAAATCATAAGAGCAAGTGCACATAAGTGAGGGCACTAGTCCCTCAAGCAGCTATGATGATGGCAGCAGGAGCACTCCAAGAAATTTGCCCAAGGCAGCCACTAGATCAAGGAAGAAGAAAACCTCAAACTCTGAGGATGAGAACTATGTGGCTGTTGAGGAAGAAGTGAGCACCAAGAAGAAAGCCCTGAAGAAGGAATATGGTACTGCTGCTACAACAAAGCCTGGATTGCATAAGAAGGCCCTTGACAAGAGGGTGCCAACCTTAAAGGCAGGGTCTCAACTGCTGAAACTCCTAAGCCAACTGAAGAGGCTGCTGGAGAGAGTAAGAAAAGGAAAGAGAGGGTCAAGAATACCACTGCCAGTGTCATTGGTAGATCCTCTATAATGAGAGATCCATCTAAAGAAGAAGAGGAAGAGGATGCTGCACCAGCACCCAAGTCCCAGAATCTTATGGGGGGTGCTATTAAGGTAAGGGCTGCTACTTCAATGCCCTAGACTACCCCCAAAGTTGCTGCTCATGCTCAAAAGACTTCTAAGCCCAAGAGAAGCACTAGGAACATTCCAGCTGAAGAGAAGAACAAGGCCCAGTGCCTAAGCTGGAAGAAGAAGATGCTCAAGCTCAAGTACTAAGGAAACTTAAGACAAACATTCCAGATCACAATAAAAGTCATCGAGTGGCAGAAGATATGAGCATCAGGAAGGATGCAGGTCTGAGACTTTGGAGACAGTCTGATCCTTATGCTGTTAGGAGAAAGACTGCTGTGGACTATAGGTTCCACACCAAAGAGCAACAAGATTTCTATGAAACCACTCTGCTACACAAGAAGCCTATAGTCTGTGATATGAAATGGGTTGATTGGGAATTGATTGATGATAATGAAGACTATTTTCTAGGAGTACATGAAAGCTTCAAAGCATGCAGAGTTGACTAGTTTGTGGGACAGAAGCTTACCAAATTGAATGATGAACTCATCATGCAATTCTACTCCACTGCTCATTTTTCTCCAGATGGTAGAATTGTGTGGATGTCTGAGGGTACAAGGTACCAGTCAGCTGTTGATGAGTGGGCCAAGTTGATAAATGCCCCTGAAGAGCATGACGATGACTTGGATGTCTATGCCAAGAAGAAGAAAGACCACAACTCTATGGTCAATATGTACAAGTAGATCCCAGATAAAGCATTGGATACACATAAATTTGGATCTGTACATTACTTATTTTCTGGTCTAGCTACAATCAACACAATCTTGAGGCATACATTGTTGCCAAAATCTGGAGATCACAGGATGATCAGAGGACATTCAATCAACTTGCTACAGATATTTGATGTTCCTCAGAAATTCAAGGTCATGAGTCTGATTGTTGAGACAATCAAGACGACAGCTGCTGATCAAAAGAGATCTTCTAGGTATGCTCCACACATCAGGTGCTGATCAACTCCAAGATGGGAATAAGTACTTATTTGTTGGACAAGGAGCACTTACCTTGGAGACCAGAATTTGAAGATAACAGAATTGTGATGAATGAGGATGATCCCACATCTGTGCAAGCACAAGAGAAGAGAGCAAAGGCAAAGGCTGAGAAGGCTGCAAAGATGCCAAGTGTTGAGGAGGCATCTCAAGTTTTTTTGAAGTCAAAACCAGATCAGCTTGCATATCTAATTCAAGCAACTTTGAGGATTTAGAAGGGCTTGTCCACCCTGAACAAGAATCAGGAGAGCTTGGATAGGATCATAGAGACCAAATTTTATGATCTTGATCTGAAAGTAACAGAGATGCAGTCAGCTGTTGAGCAGCTCCAAGAGGAAGCAGGGGAGAGGAAAGGGAAGGCTACTACAAATGCTTTTCAGAGAGTGCCCAGAGGTCAGAGATCTGCTGCAGTACTAGTGCCTGACACTAGAGCAACTACTTTAGCAACAGCTTCAGTGCCACCTCCAGTTTCCACTCCACCAGCTCCAACAACATCAACTGATGCCTTCGTCCTTGGAGTCCCCTCTACACCACCTCCCGAAGATCAAGCCAAGGGAGACGCATAGCACTATGCATTTTCAAACTTTTTGGTAAGTTGTTGCCAAAGGGGGAGAAGTGTATATATCTTAGGCATCGAGATAGAGAGAGAGTGCGTGCTTTGCTTCTTTGTCTTTCTTGCTATTTGTTTGATACTTTTGTGTGTGCTTGTTTAAATGCTCTGTAAGTCTATGTGTGAGATACTTGTATGATCATGTGTTTAATCATATACTACATTAATTCTTATGATTGGATGATATTATCTTTTATATCTCATATATGATCATTCACTTTGCTTGGTGATGAGTGCATGTTTAAATTCCTATCATTTTGAGCGCTCCACCAAGATGTATGTGACATGGAAGAGTGACCCATGATCCTAATCGATTGTGCATTTGCATTCAAAAGCAAATCTTAAATAATGCACAAATTTAGGGGGAGCTCTTTCTTATCACATACTTCTCAAAGCGATGATGTATTTCATTTCAATCTTATTATCATTTGTCGAAGCTTTGATCTATATGTTGTCATTAATTACCAAAAGGGGGAGATTGAAAGTGCAACTATCCCTGGGTGGTTTTGATAATTCCTAACAACATATAGCTCATTGAACTAATGCTATTTCAAGATGATCATTTTAGAAAGTTCAATGATTAGCATGGCATGGGTTAGGAATGGGGACCCCTCAAAATGCTAAGGACACATATTGGCTCAAGCTCAAGACTCTACATTTTCATTTTAGTGATCCTAGATCGCATTGAGTCCATAGGGAAAGCCAATACTATTAAAAGGGGATGAGGTGTTGCTTAATGGCTTGCTTGCTCAAAATGCTTAGTGATATGCTCCAAAAGCCCTCAACCACTTTCTCATATCCACATATATCCCAAACCAAAAGTCAAACTTGGCCCTACTGATTTTATCTATCTGGCGCCACCGAGTTTATTTTGTCGGCGTTTTGGGAACGGGGGTCCCCAGACTTGCCTGCCTGCGGCCCGCGGCGTGGTGGAGCCAATAGGCCGTACGACCCATCTTCACCAACAAGGCACCCAAGACCCTCGCGAGGGGCCAAGCCTCATGAGGCGGACGACGCAAGACCTCCTCTGGAGTGGCCTAGCTAGGCAGCTCACGAGGAGCGGAGATATCAAGGCAGGGCCAACCTCACGAGGCTCTCATGACGTAAGCCATGACGATCGACACCAGGCAGGCGCCAGCGCGCGCAGCGTCCTTGTTTCCCATTTGGTGCAAAGGAGGCAAGCGCAGCCGCAGAGTACCGAGGCCTCAGGGAAAGGTTGCCATTTCGGTGCAACAAGACCAAGACCAGGTGGACGAAAAGGCGGAGGTCATCGTGGAGCCCAAGACGGCGTCACCCCAGAGCTTTTCGCAGGCGAAGACCGCTTTTTTCAGGATAGCTTGTACTAGCTGTCCCCCTTCAAATCAGCCCGCCATTGTTGGCTCCCTTCCCGCTCAATATTTGGGAGGAGGACCGGGGCCTATATAAGTAGAGCTAGCCACCATAGTAGAGGGAGAGAGAGGATAGGACCCAGAGATACACACAAGTCCGAAAGCACAAGAACACCTCAACCTTAGGAGGCTGTTCTTCCCTTGTACTGTTCATCATCAGCCCGTGAGGCAATCCACCACCACTACACTGGAGTAGGGTATTACACCACAATGGTGGCCCGAACCAGTATAAACCCCGTGTCTTTCTGTGTTGCGAGTTTGTCGAGTTCGTCCGCAAGATCTTAGCGAGCTAGAGCGTAGATCGGTAGGAGGGAAAGACTTCGTGCGCACCCTAGTGTTCGAACCTTAAGTGTTTGCAGGAACCCCACATCCGACATTTGGCGTGCAAGGTAGGGGTGCGTCGTAGCTTCCTTTTCATTAGTCCGTCGCTCCGTCGTCTCCATGTCGGACGCTCGTCGTGCTCGAGCTGAGCGTCGGGCTGCCCTCGCCACCCGCGTCGCTCAGACAGCTCCCGTCGGCGGGCCACCTCATCGTTCTCCGTCCCCCGCCGCCAACGCTGCCACCAGCCCGGTGGGGAACGAGCAGCAGGCCTCCTCGCAGCATCCTTCGGTGCGGCAGGACGGCCGCACCGCTACTCCATTACTCACCCCTGCTGGTTCTTCGTCTCATGTGCACCGTGCTCCCATGGAGGCACGGGCCGCGCTCATCGCGGTGAACAAGATCCCGCGTTACCGCCCCGTCGACGACCTCTATGAGGAGTGGTTCGACCGCGTCGCCGAGTTCGTCCGTGCCGCAGGGGGCTCTCCGATGCCGTCCCACTCTCTGCCTCCCCCTCAACCAGCCGCGGGCGACGGGGCTCATGGCATGCCTCCACCACCTCGACCCCAAGACGGTGCCTTCACTACGAAAAAAAGACACATTCGTGACATTTTGGGCCGAACGAAAATATTTTCTGTCATACATATGACACTTCTATGACGATAATTGTGACAAAACCCGGTATCATCATAGATGTGGTGGGCTCCTACTTCTATGACCAAAAATCATGACAGAAAATGGGCTTTTTGTCCTGGGCGGGCCGGAGATGCAGCTGCATGACATTCTTTCGCCCGTCCATGACGGAAAAAACCGTGGTAGAAGCGAGGGGGAGGAAAATTTCGGGGAGTTCCCAGTTACGGTGGGAGGTCGGGGGCCGAGCGATGCGCGTTTCTCTCGTACATGTACGCGCGTGTATGCGAGGCGTTGGCTCTAACTGAACCCGAGCGAGGCATTGGGCTCTAACTGAACCCGAGCGATCGCACTGCAGGCTACGCGTTACTGAACCCGAGCGATCGATCAATGGCTGTTAACTGAACCCGATCGAGCGATTCCTTCGCTACTGCTTCTAACTGAAGCCGATCGATGCTGCCTCTGGATGAA
>NC_041388.1:218286257-218348838 GCF_002162155.2 Triticum dicoccoides | reverse complement strand
GGGGGGGGGTGGATGAACAGTTCCCGGTGGGGATGGATGAACAGGACCCCGTGGTGTTGCCTCTGGATGAACAGGACCCCGATTGATAGAGCCGGTTGGGGCTGGATGAACAGGACCCCGTGGAGGGCGGGATCAACAGGACCACCCCGTGGAGGGCTGGATGAACAGTAGAAGGTGGAGGGCAAGATGAACAGTAGCCCGTCGAGGGGTGGTTGAACAGGAGCCCATGGAGAGGGCTGGTTGAACAGTAGCCGGTGGAGTAGCGTGCGGTGGAGGCTAGATGAACAGGAGCCCGTGGATGAACAGTCACAGGTGGAGGCTGGAGGAGGTCGACGGTGGATGAATAGTAGCTCATGGAGGCTGGAGGGGGTCGACGGTGGAGATGAACAGTATCCCGTGGAGTCCTGTTTTGCGGTACGCCACACCCCTCCCGATGAACTGGACCCCCGTTTCGACCGTAGGAGGTCCGTTTCGTCCGTTTTGCGGTACGCCACACCCCTCCCGATCAACAGGACCCCCGTTTCGACCGTAGGAGGACCGTCCCTCCACTTTGCGGTACGCCAGACCCCTCCCGATCAACAGGACCCCGTTCCGAACGTAGGAGGTACGTTTCCTCCATTGTGCGGTATGCCAGGCTCGTTTCCATCGCCTGCTCCGTCCAAGCCCTCCCGATGAACACGACCACGCATTCCGTTCCGACCCAGCCGGTTGGCTCCCACGCGTTCCATTGCCTCTCCATGAACACGACGCATTCCGTTGCCTCCCCATGAACATGACGACGACGCTGTTTCTCCATTCTGACCCAGCAATGTACACGAGCCCGGACCGTACGTGTGCGCGAGTAGGTGTTCGAGACCCCGCCCGTATGTACACATACGTGGCCGTATTTTCTTTCTTGCACCCTGGCCGATGTACGTACGTGTACATGCTATGTGCGCGCCTCTACTACGACACGTGCGTGCCTCTACATTGACCAGTTTGTACGTACACGTTCGCGACCAGAATGACAATGCTACGTACGCTTCGACCAGGTGGGTCCCGACTGTCAGGCACTTCCTTGCCTGCAAATATGTAGCTGGTGGGTCCCAGCAGTCAGGGGGCGAATCGTATTTTGCCCGGACGCACTTCCTTGCGTGCGAAGATGTAGCTGGTGGGTCCCAGCAGTCAGGGGGAAACATTTTTTCGCGAAATACAGTGGCCCGTCCGGTGGGTCCCAGCTGTCAGGTGGAGGAATCATTATTTTCCACGTAATAAGGAGGCACTTCCTTGCTGGGGCCATGGACCCAGCTATCAGCCTCTCCGCGTACAGTCCATGTCCGATGGAAGTCATTCCTTGACCACGTTGACCACGCCGCGCCGAGAGCACCAGGGCGGTGGACGACAGCGAGGCCTAGGAAGGGGACGACACGAAGGCAGGGAAGACTCGGCAGTTGTTTTCCACGCAGAGGGGAGTACGACTGTATGAGGGTATACTGGTTCGTCTGCCGTCGCCGGAGAATAACAGCAGGTGTGGGTGAGTAGAGGGATGGCTAGGCCAGCGATGGGAGTACGGTCGGGCGGTGAGGCCTGCGCGGCAGCACAGCCAGCCGCGAGGAGGAGGGAGCAGGCAGTCCCGACGGCGCCTGTTTGAGCGGCTGGAGCAGGAAGAGCAGAGATTGAAGAAGCACGATGGCCGTTGGATGGACATCCAACAGTCAGTGCTTGTGAGTCAACCTTTTTTCGGAAAGCCTCAAATATGTGGAAAACAGCATACAGGCCATCTGCCATTATTTCTGATAATTTACAGCCCATTTGCTAATTCTTAACGTTTTTTGGAGGCCATATTCTTTTTGTTAGCATTACAGCCCATATTGTGGCAACGGTTAAAAAATTATACGAATTTTGCATATTTCGGTGCGGTCTGAACTGTTTTTAATCCTGAAATTTCGACTCACATTCAAACTGATTTTAAAAATAAATGTATATCAATATAAAATCCAACAAATTCTCCATGCATAAAAATGTAATTTAAAATCTTGAAATGAAAAAAAGATATTTGAAACTAATTGCCGGTTTGATGTGTTTTAAAAATGTACAACCCATTTCTCATTACTGATGGGCCATTTTCTTGGCCAGCCGAATGAAAGCTCTCCTCGTCTTGAAAGATTTGCAGCCCAACAGGCCTAACAAAGCGACTTACTTGGCAAATCACAAAAAACTGTGCTGTGGCCCTGGACCCAGCTGTCAGCCTCTCCACGTACAGTACTCTTCCGATGGAAGTCGTTCCTTGACCACGTTGACCACGCCGTGCGGAGAGCACCACGGCAGTGGACGATGGCGAGGCCTTGGAAGGGGACGACGCGGCAGTGGAAACCTGCGCGGAGAGGACTATGAGGGTTCACTGGTTCGGCTGCGGTGTGAGGCTGCCGTCGCCGCAGGGCTTGGCCAGCGGTGAGAATAGTAGGGGGCGGTGAGGCCTCTGCGGTCGCACAGCCGGCCACGGGAAGCAGCAGCATGCCGCACGACCGATGCAGCTTTGGGTGACTGGAATAAGAAGACCAGAGGTTGAAGAAGCACTACGGCTGTTGGATGGACATCGTACGGTCACTAGAGCTAGAATCGTTCATATTGACTAACTTGACAAAGCCCTTCGTCCCCGTCAACTTAGTAGGCCCACAAGTCAGCCTCCCAGCAAGGTGGGTCCCAGCTAGCCGGGGGAGTATTCATTTTTTTGCGTAATAAGGAGGCACTTCCGGTGGGTCCGAGCTGACAGCGGCGGGAACATTTTTTCGCGAAATATGGTGGCCCGTCCGGTGGGTCCCAGCAGTCAGGGGGAAATGATTTTTTTCGCAAAATACTGGTGGCCCGTCCGGTGGGTCCCTGCTGTCAGGTGGAGGAATCATTATTTTCCGCGTAATAAGGAGGCACTTCCTTGCTGCCGCCGTGGACGCAGCTGTCAGCCTCTCCACGTACAGTCCACGTCCGATGGAAGTTGTTCCTTCCACGTTAACCACGCCGCGCCGAGAGCACCAGGGCGGTGGACGACGGTGAGGCCTAGGAAGGGGACGACACGGAGCCAGTGAAGATGCGGCAGTGGATGCCCACGCGGAGAGGAGTATGAGGGTTCACTCGTTCGGCTGCGGTGTGAGGCTGCCGTCACCACAGGGCCTGTTCAGCGGTGGGAATAGTAGGGGGCGGTGAGGCCTCCACGACAGCACAGCCGGCCACGGGAAGTGGGAGCAGGCGGCACGACCGGCGCTGCTTTGGGTGGCTGGAGCAAGAAGACCAGAGGTTGAAGAAGCGCTACGGCCGTTGGATGGACATCGTACGGTCACTGCAGCTAGAATCGTTTATATTGACTAAGTTGACAAAGCCCTTGGTACGTCAACTTAGTAGGCCCATAGGTCAGCTTCCGAAATGGTGCGCCCTAGATGTCAGGGGGAGGAATCATTTTATGGGCGGGTGAAGCTAGAATATCGGAGATTGAAGAAGAAGCACGGCATCCGTTGGATGGACATCCCACGGCCACTGCTGCTAGAACCGTGTGTTAACTATAAGTTTGACAAAGCCTTGCATACGCGTCAACTATGTTTTTTAGGGGACGCATCAACTTAGTAAGGCCAGAAGTGTGTGGCAAAGAACTTATAGCCCATTCGAGATTTGTAAGAATGTGTAGCCCATTTTTGAATTCTAATGGAATTTACTACAGCCCATTTACAGTTTGTTCAAAGCACAGCCCATTTCAACCAACCGTTCAAAACAGAATTTAATAAAATTTCCCACATTTTGATGGGATCCGAAATATTTTTATCCCGAAATTTCTAATCAGATTAAATAAAATTTCAATATAAATTTATATTACGTAAAAATCCAACGAAACATTGCGCCCGCAACAATTAATGAAATTAAAATTTTCAATATCCAAAAATAATATTTTATAAAGTAATCACATGTTTGGTGCATTTTTTATAGTTACCGCCCAGTTTTTATAATTACATCCCATTTATTATTTCTTAAAGCCCATTTTCATGTTAAGCCTAATGCATCCCTTCTAGTAAAGATTTGCACCCCAGCGGGGCGGAGAATAACAACTTGACCTTGCCTGGGTATTCCTAAAAAAAGTATAGCTGGGCTAGCCATTTTCAACTTGAAAAAAAATTAATATCTGGGCTGGATATCTGGCCTAGGCTAGACGGGCCACAACCCGCCCAGTTAATACCTGCAACAATGTTTTCATTGTTGTTCAGAGGAGAAAAATTAATATCTAGGCTAAACATCGAAAAACTCTGCAGTGCTCACACCTCAAAAACACAAATAATGCTCGAGCTGCTTGGTCCCAGCTGTCGGCCGCTTCTTGTGCAATTCTCTCATTTATTGACTAGTACTACATAGGTTGACAATGGTGTGGGACCGTGATGTCAGGAAACCAGGGGGAAGAAAAATAAATAACTCCAGCGAGTGCTTCCACCTCTGCCTCGTTGTTTCCTGTGGAAACCCCTTTCCTCCCTTTTTTTACTCAGGCAAGGACCAATGCATGCAGCACGTCCATGCGGTTATTAGGCAAGAAATAAAAGCACTTTGCATGCTATGAATTACGATGGCCTGCATGGGTAGCTAATAAGGCATCCTCTTAACTGCCGTGATTAAATGTTGTGTTTAGAAGAGAGAAATATTCTTCTTTTCCACCAATCTGCTTGCACCTAGGTCGTGATGCACCTTCTAATACGACTTATTCACCTAGACGGAGGGAGTATAGTTTTACACACACACACATATATATATATGAGGCACTTGCGTACGTGAGGCTATGGACCTAGTGGGTCCCCATTGTCATCCTCTCCAAGTAAAGTCATCTCCTCGCCCGCGCTCGCTTTCTGCCCGAAACAGTCAGCGCAACCTGCCCCGCTTCCCGGTGCAGGCGATTGCTCCGCCTTCAAACGACACAAGTGACGTCCGTCCGTCCATCTGCCGCCCACATTAATGATACACGGTTGCCGAGGTGGCTACTTCGGCGCCACACGTCCATCCCTCCGCCTGCCCACCATTGATATATAAACTGTTGCGCCGGCCATAGCCGTAGTCATCCGCATCCGTTCCCTTTCTCCTATCCACACCACTACTGCCCACCATGGCTTCCTCGCACTCTAGCGCTCTTCGGGACGGGCGGATGACGGACCACAAGGAGATCGCAGCCATTGCTGCCGACCGTCTGGCCGGCAGGCAGCCGGAGGACGACGACGTCCCAATGGAGAACATGGTAGTCGACGATCCGGCACCAACCCCCTCCTCCGTGCTATCCTCGCCGGTGCATTGCACCATGACCATCGGCGAGGCCCGTGCCCAATATATGGATAGTGTGAGGCAGATGCGTCAGGAGCAGTTCCGGGAGGCACAGGCTAACGCCGCCTACAACCACCATCTCCTCTAGGAGCACCTTCAGGCGGAGGAGCAGATCGCCGCGGAGCGGGTGGAGTAGGAGGCGCTGCTCGACTCGTACCGCTCCGCCCGCAAGGGCCGCCTCGAGCGCTGGCGGGACCGCATGCGGGTGGCGGAGGTTGCGGCCGCCTACAAAGAGGCTAGAAAAGAGGGCGATGAAGCGGGCTAGGCACTGTTTGGCAAGACCGAGGACGAGGCAGAGGACAATGCCAGCTCTGACGAGTCCCCGCTCCGCTGGCGTCGACGAGGCCCTGCTCCGTCGAGGCCCCGCGGCGCCAACAACGAGGCAGAGGACACCGCCAGCTCCGCTGAGGCCCCGCCCCGCCAACAACGAGGTAGAGGACATCGCCGGCTTAGCCGAGGCCCCACCTTGCCGGCAACGCGGGGGAGGATTTCCACCGCTCCGCTGAGGCGCCGCCCGCCAGCAACGAGATAGAGGACATCGCTGGCTCCGCCGAGGCCTCGCCCCGCTGCCAACGAGGCCGCGCCACATAGAAAACGAGGAAGAGTAGAACACGGTAGGTCGCCACCGCTCGGGTCCAAGTAACGCCACTGCTGCTACCCTCCTCTTGAAGCAAAGCTAGGCGGGTTGACCATTGACGGCCGGTTAGCTTCTTGGCGGCGACGTGGAGTCGGGGAGTTCTGCTGGAGAATAATGCTGCTTCTACTTAACTACTGGTGCAGTTGGCTGACTAACATGTGGGCCCAACAGGCCACATGTCAGTTATGCAACTGCACCTGCAGTTAAGTCACTGAAGCTTCTGTTCGGCTTAGCGGGACACAGGTGGGTAGCTTCGGTTAATTAATTATACCTCCAGCGCACCCCTTTTTAGTTGAAGAATGTATGAAATGTAATGAAATCTGGCATGTTTATATGAAATCCGACCGTGTATGAATGAATTTATTTGGATTAGTTCGAATTCCTGTATCACTGGCATTGGATGAACATGCAAAACAATATGTACTACCATTATTCCTAGGGTGATCACCTCGTTTGCAGCAGTTTCACATGTACTCCCTCCAGTCCTTTCTAGTCTGCATACAAGTTTTGTCTGCAATCAAAGTATCTCTACTTTGACCAATCTTATACAAAAAATTATGCACTTTCACAATGTGCGAAGTAAAAAGGAACATAAGGAGTACAAAGAGTTTGAGCAGGTTTTTAGCGTTTCTGTACATTGCAATCAAACACACAGGCCTCGCAATTCATAGAGAACATTCAAAAAATCGATGATTATGCACCTCAGCGACTCACATGTCAGAGGCAATATTTACTTCACAACTAAAGAATAAAGAAAAAATTGATCTACGCTGCTGACAGCAAGTGCGTCCCATTCGAAAATATCAAATGCATGTCTTGCTAAAATCAATGAGCAAAATTTGACAAGGTTGTCCCATTCCAAAATATCAAATGCCTATGATTGTGGAATGGGCAGGGTTTGCCATCAGTTCGGACATTGACATGGCACCTCGTGCTAAATAAACCAACTATTCTTTTCATGCAGTTCCACCAAAATCAACCAAATTCGCACGTAGCTTGTATGATTTCGCCCTTATATGTTGCAACGCCTTGAACTTACCGGCACCTCCTTTCTTGTGGTGGAAATGAATGATTCGATGTATTCATGAACATTTTGTGCAGTTCCCATTGAAATCAAGCTGAGCACCCTTGTTTGCACAAATACAAAAAAGTGATTAGTACAGAGCAAACTGTACTATAAATTGACAGTTTCAACAGGCACATACATGGTCCATGTAGAGCACACTTTTAGAAAAATGGAACTCACCAGAAAGAATCCTAGAACAACATTGTACTCGTGCATCACAGCAAAAAAATGGAGATTTTGTCAGTCCTTCTGAGCTGAAGTTAGTTTGGTCTCGTGGGGAGTAATGTAACCATCCTTCAACTGCTCCTTCTGATGATAAGATAGATAGGGCTTCTTCATCCTGGCATAATCGGAACTAGTCACTTCATGTACTCCATATTCTTCTTCAGAGGAAGATGATCCTGTTGTGAAAAGACAAGAGGACTACTAAATGCTAGCATCACTGTTTGCTCGAAAAAAGGAAAGGAAATATTTAAAATAGCACAGATGAAGCACTTCTCAAGGACAATACCACTTTTTCATGACAGTATCTAAACAGTAGCACAACACCAATAGAGATGACAAAGCTCAATCATATGGATGAAATCAGTGGGCGAGTACCAACCTTTGTCAGGAGGCTTACGGTGTAGAGCATACAGATGAAGCAATTCTCCAGAACCATCTGTTGCAATCTATGGTGGTGGCCATGCTTACTATATACTCCTCAATTAGTTTAATGTTTCCAACATCTTCTTGTGCAGTTCCACTAAAATATATGGTATCTTCAAAGAAGATCCCTCTTTGCACAAGTAGAGATAATTACATAATACATTAAGAGTGGCATCAAATCAGTGGCAAAACTATATCATTACTTCTGTCATCACAGTTCTAGTGCTTCATTACAGCACCGGGAGTTGATTTTTGTATTTCTTCCCCTTGTTCTTCCCCTTCATCACTTGGTTCAAGAAAAAACAAGCTTCGCCTTCAATGTAAGATTTGGGATGTCAATTAGGGAGCACAAGTATAGTACTAAACTTAATTTTCTGATGAAAGTGGCAACATGCAGGCCAGCAGTTGTGAAATATCCTTATCTTACCTCAATGGGATATCACGGTGCACATACAGATTGGAAGTCTTGTCTCCATTTGTGCAGTTCACTAAAATCAAGCAACATTATCGTACAAGTAGCACAACATATGAATGCACACTTCAGAATCATGTGAAAGAAGGCTAGTACTGACCTCTCATGATGCGGAATTCAAGCAACTCAGAAGCAGAAGATCTGAACCAAATTCGCCTTAACGGATAGGAAGTAAGATCTCCTCTTGTGCATTTCCACTAAGATCAAGCAATCAAGCAACGTTGTCGGTGTGACATTTTGGTTGAACTGCACAAAACACTCTTAAAACAAAAGTGTTTTGTGTAGTGCAACAAAAGGTCACAATGGCAACAAGGTGAAGTAGATAACCCTGTTTACACAAAGGTGCAAAGGAAACAATTAGTGGTCAATAACGGTGGATGACACAGAAGCCAACCAAAAGAAGCATCTACCTTATCTAAATGGGAAATAAAGCAAGACCGTAGCATTTCTCAAATGGTGGCATTGATTAATATTAACATAGAGATTATATTAACAATAAAATTCGTTAAACATGTAATTTGCTTTTAATTGTGGCATTGCATCAATTTTCCAGCGGCATTATTAGAGGGTGTTTTTTTACAGGGACATTTTGGTGTAGGGACTAAAAAAACTCCGTGTCAGTCCTATCTAAACCAAAGAGGAGGGACTTTTAGGGACTAAAAGTGGGCATTTGGGACTAAAGAAAGAAGACCCCGAGGGAGTCTTTTTGGGACTTTTTCCAATAGTTGCCCCTGCCACGCATCGCACCTTGTCTCTATTAGTTCATTACTAGGGGTAACATGGTCTTTTAGCATGTCATTTAATAACCTCTAGTCCATGTTTAGTCCCTGGAACCCAACAGGTAGGGACTAGGGTTTTTTTAACCAAATAGGGCCTTAGATTAACAACAGCTAATGAGTTGCATGGGACAGTGGACACACCAGCACCATGTGCATCTACCGATGTACTGTGGTCATGCACAGTCTGTTGCAACACGTCCTAGATTTATGCGATACAACTTTTCCCACTACTTTCCCCCGTTCCTTTCCTCTTTGAACCATGTCCTAGATTAATGTATACAACTTTCCCCCTTCATTTCCTCTTTGAACCACGTCCCAGATTCATGCTATATACAACTTTTCCCACTACTTCCCCCCACTCCTTTCCTCTTTGAACCACGTCCTAGATTCATGGTATACATGCAGCTAGAGCAATGCATGTGGAGTAAGTAAATTATACCTTAAGGTTCTTGGGGCGTGATTCGGTGGGCGATGGGACGGCGGCGAAGAAGAAGGGGCCAGAGGCCCTCCCGCGCCGCCGCTGGGTGGAAAGTGAACAACTCCGCCGGTAGTCCCTCGCTGACGGCGACAGTGTTAAGCCTCCTTCACTTCCCGGCGGACGGATCCTGCCGGCTCTTTGAGCAGCAGTGAGGGGACAGAGAGGCCAACGAAGTCTTGTTTAGATCTGGACAGGGCGAGAGAGTGTGAAGAGAGCAACTACAAGCGCTGAGGCTCCAGCGGGAGAGGGCGAGAGAGTGAGCGAACAGGCTAACCAGCTACACAACCCTCCCGTTATGTTCAACGAGAGGGAAATAACCTTTTATACATTCCTGCATTCGTGTGACAAGCATGCCGTGTTTTTTTGTGTGTGTGGGAGTCATTGGGATTTCAATCATAATCGTGTCATGTGGCTTTGGTGGTAAGACTATCCATAGTGGTGCTGAAATAATGCAGCCTTAGTCGCCTTACCTCTCTCCACATAGTACGTTGGGTCCCACCAGTCAGAGGGTGAAACAAACAAATTAATAAGAAAAATTAAAAGCGCCAACGTTGTATCTTACCTCACACATCTCGCTACTGCTCGGGAACACTGTCCAATTGATCCCTCTGTTCGCTCACGTACTATTCTAAGTGAATCCTTATTATAACATGCAGACAAATTTTGGCCACTTGTATTCGACTTAAGTCAGTGTGCCACGTATCTCGTATACTTACTACACCCTCCGTCTAGGTGTAATAAGTCACGTTAGAAGGTGCAACGGGACCAAGGTGCGTGCATGTGCGTGTGTGTGTGTGTGTGTGTTTAACACCATGTGTGCGTTAGAGAAAGCGACAGATCGACCTACTCCTATAGAGAGATGTTGTGTAGTGTATGATTTTAGCTGCGAGAGTTGATGCATCCTCTTGTTTCTGGGCGTGTCCGGTAGGGACATGCGGACAGCTGCCACGCCCGCTCCTGACCAGCCTGGCCCACCCAAAGCCCCTCCATCGCCCGCGCGCGCTTCCTGCCTGAAACGATCAGCACCGCTCCAAAGAATCGGTGCTGCATTCATGCCCAGGCAGAGCGGACGCGACCTCTCACTGGCGCAAGAGTGATGGTTGCTTCGTCCGTCCAACTTACTGCTGGGTCTATGTGATTTGACGGCTCATTGGTCTTTATTACTGAGGTGGTAGGACTGCTGGATGTCCCACGCTTTTGGCAAAAGGAGGTATACTACTACTACTAGATTACAATTTTCTCCATTCTTACAGCGGAGGCGTGCAAGAGCAGTGAAAACACGCAGGCTCAGTGATTACATGGCCCACCTCACACTATCACCGTGCGACACCTGACTCTTTACATAGTACACCCTCCATTCCTAAATATTACTAGATGAGTCCCCGCGCGTTGGCGCAGAACAGCGGTATATCTCTCTGCGCAAAATTATCAATTTCATAGAACAAAAAAAACTCTATAACCGCATGATAAATGTGGTAGCCAAACTAAATAAACTCCCATCATCATTTATATCATCCCACATAAGGAAAAAAGATCAGCCAACTCCTACTGCATAATGGGATTATATTTTTCTTTTTGACATGTTAATGGGACTTAAAATCTCACTTACATGCATGCTACCGGTGCATGCTTGCATGCAGACATGTTGATGTGATTTAAAACCCACTCACATGCATGTGGCACGGTATTTCTGCATGCTTGCATGTGGCTTAGTGCGGAGCCTCTCAACGTCAAGATCAGACGGCTATTATGGACTAATTTACTTCATCTAACGGCTACATCAATTTTGATGACGTGGTTCAAGGAGAGGATAGAGAATTCCTAGTAGTGGGGGCTAGCTATTACTAGTAGATTTAAGTCTTTGTAGAGATTCCACTACATACAGAACAAAATGAATGAATCTACACTTAAAATGCATCTATATACATCCGCATGTGGTTCATGGTGAAATCTCTAGAAAGACTTGTATTTAGGAACGGAGGAAGTACTAGTATAGTACGTACTGTAATTTATCAGCGAGATAAATTTGTACAATGCTATGAAGCTTCCAGGTTCTGTTACATGTATCTTGCGTCCAAGGTTGCCCGTTGCAACATTTCATCAAATACAAAGGAGACTAACATGCATGATGTTGCATCTCAATGATTGACAGATCATAGCAAATATGTACTCCCTCCGTTCCAAAATAAGTTTCTCAACTTTGTGCAAACTTTAGTACAAAGTTGTACTACTACTAAAGTTGACACTTATTTTGGAACAGAGGCAGCTAAAGAAAAAAATGATCCATGCAGTCCCTAGCCCTTGAACCATGAACCCTAGCCAGGCTTCAATTTGCTGGCAACGTTTGAGCTTCCTAATAAATGAAGTTTGCAACCTTTTGACCATCGGATCATTTTGTGCAGTTTCACCAAAATCGAGATGAGCATCCCTGTGGCAAAGAAATTGAACAAGCATGATTAGAATAAGATTACTGGGACTAGTTAATGAGACATAAACTCATCACAAATACAGTACGTAGAAGCCAGTAGAGGTGCGGGGCAAATAAGTAGAGAAATATCCACAGGGAGTGATGTGGGCAGCTAGAGCAGTGGTGCAAGCCGGCTGTAAAGGGAGTTGTAACTGAGGGACGTAGCTCAACCTTGAGGAGGGCGGCGGGAGGCGGCAACTGTCCACGTCGCGGCAGTGAGTAAGGGATGTAGGCAACCTCACCGGCTTTGTGAGAGAGAACGGCGGGGACCCCTGACCGGGACGTGCCGACAGTGGGTTTTCACCGTCGGTGACGGCCACCGCATCTACACTAAGCATCCACCCCTTCCCCAAGCGGACGTGATCCGCCGGGATGTTAGAGATGTGGCCACAGTCATTTTGTGCGAGAGAGTGTGAAGAGAGCAACCCCAGCAAGCAACCGTGTAGGCTGGCCCGTCCTGACTATGTATATAGTGGAGCGGTTTCCTTTTCTCTCCATATGAACCTATCATATTCCGTACGTGCCACTGAAGAAAAAAAAACTTTATTTATAAATGACGCAGCACCTACTACTCGTTCTCCTATAACCTTGCGCTTGGCATCTCCAAAATATTGACCTTGTGATTGGCTCTTCGCCTCTTTGGGAAGTCGAGCAATAATGGTAGTGCAGTATATATCGTTCTGTCTATATGAGACCGAATGAATTGCTGCACGTCCACCACGTGGGCGAGGGTCGAGGGGCGAGGGAGAGTGCTACATACGGAGCAAAATGAGTGAATCTACACTCTAAAATACGTCTATATACATCAGTGTTTGGAGTATGTAATAGTAGTTCATATTGAAATCTACTAAAAGACATATATATTCCAAACAATATGATATAATCTCTATAACCAAGGTAGTAGGGACGAGGAGTAAACGGAGGGAGTAGTAAATTTTTCTCCTCGTCCTGCAAGCCACCACGCGCATGGGCGAGGGAGCGGGCGTAAGGCGTAGTAAGCAAGCTTCACCTCATCCTGCGAGCCACCGCGCCCGTGGGCGGGGGAGACAGCGTACTAAGCAAGCTTCTCCTCATTCTGCGAGTTGACAGGACACATCAAAAGTACTCCAGTGTATAGAGCCTTGCCTCTAAGGTAGGCCCCACATGGTTTGCCTCTTTTTTTAACATAACACGTCAAGTCGCAATTTGTTTGTTCACCCGAGGTAGATGATCCTCCCTCCACCAACTGGACAACCAGTACACGTGACAACTTACCACGTGGGCTGCCTTTTTCGTACAGAAATGAGCTCCACCGTGTACCCACGCGGGTGTGGTTGGGAAAGATACGGGAGTACGTGCGCCGTGCATGCACCTCTTCTCTTCGTGCACGCCCCCCACCTACGTGGGTGTATGTGAGAGATACAAACCGCGTTCGTGAGTGTTTTTTGTTTTGGGGTGGGGTGGGGTGGGGGTTAATTTCGTGAATTATTTGTGGGAATATGTGTCGATGACATCTCAAACAAAATTTTGCATGCAATGTGTGTGAAATGGAGGCCTATCCATATCATACATAGAGGGTCGGGCAATCCATGAGAAGAGAGGGAGGGGTCATATCTATCGATAGAGTCGAAGAGAGGATCAAGTGGGTGGGTGCGAGATCGATGAAGAGAGCCATCGAAATTGTGTGTGTGTACAAGTCAAAGATATAGGGCGACTGACCTACCGGAACGTTAGAGGGCACATGTCAAGTTTGTGTATGGCAGGGAGACATGACTAGAGCACTCGATGTATCGGTGTGTGTGGGGGGAGGGGGTGGTGGGAGGGGTAGGCAGAGGCCTAACTATAGAGGTAGAACGACTCGTATATGTGTTGAGAAGGAGAGACCCAGCTATGTCTTGAGGGAGATCGGTTGACATCCATACATAACTGAAGGACGGGAAATATGATGGGAGAGAGAGAGGAGAGAGAGAGGGAGTGAGAGGGGGGGAGAGGGGTAGAGTGGTGGATGGGTGATGGAGTTGCTTCTTGAAGATGGTAGGAGAGGCCTACTAGACAACTGAGGGTGGAACTGCAATGTTATCAATAAGAGTGGGGATGTGTTTCTGTGTGTGCCTGTGCGTGATAGATCTGTCAGGACGCATCCATGGATGATGAAGGGGAACCATGTGTTTGGTAAGCAAACCTAACTAGGGCCCTGTTTGGTTTCAAATAAGTCATCAACTTATAAGTCAAAAAGTGAAAAAGTGACTTATTTTGCCAAACAGACCCAACTTATAAGTCACCCCAACTTATAAGTCATAAGTTGCCTCACCCCAACTTAAAACTTATAAGTCACCCCCTTTTGCATGGGTCACACCACCTTTACATAAAAAAGATGGAAAGATGTGCTCAGGTGACTTATAAGTCAGGTGATAACCAAACAGACGTGACTTATAAGTCATTGGTTTTAAGTCACCTGACTTATAAGTCAGGTGACTTATTGGAACCAAACAGGCCCTAGATCGGTAGATCAATTGTTGTTTGTCGGAGGAAGGGAGAGACACAACTAATGAGGTAGATCGATTGACGTGTGGGTAAAAACGAGTTATAAGGACCTAGCTCGCTATATGTATAGCGAGAGATCGGTCGGTGTACGTCCATTTGTTAGAGGCAAATAAGGCCCAGCGAGACGGATAGACAGAGAGAATGGAGCTAGGAGGTGGTGCGAGAGGCCCAACTACTAGCTAGATAGGGGGAGGAGTGTGCGGTTGTGAGAGAGCGATGAAAAGAGGGGCGAGAGTTTACACGTGTGTCTGACCGTATGAGAGACACGAGGCAAGGACACATAAAGGAGGAGATTGAAGGTGTGTTTGTATGTTGTAGGCAGGCATCGCTGGAGAGGTTTATCGATCGGTGTGTGTCGGAAAGGAGTTGGGGAGACTCTGGGAGAACGACCTAAAGAAAAAAATGAATGTGCCCGGTGGATAGAATGCCGAGGGAGGGGGAGGGCGAGGAGGGCGTGTGGATGCACGAGAGAAAGTTAGTGGTAGCTACAAAGGTTAGAGGATTGTGTGGGTGTAAGAGACTGACAAAGATCATAATTTGGTATGAAAGCGGATTCATATATTTGAATAGGAGATCATAGTGTTTTAAACATTGCATGCATGAATATAGCGGTAATACACGTGGTGTGCACATGTTATACCATAATGTGATAATGCATGGTGTTTGCAACTCATAGCTAAATGCTGAACAATCTAAACCATATTATACATCAAACAATCTCACATTTTATTTGAATTTGTGATAATGTGTGGCATTTGCATCTTACAACTAAATATCAAACAATCTAAACAATACTATATATCGAACATTCTCACATTTTATTTGAATTTGTGGTAATGTGTGGTGTTTGCAACTCACATCTAAATACTTGTAGGCGTAGGGGGCGGGGCACCATACATAATGTGATAAACACATTATACATATGAGACATGGTTTAGATTATGAAGATCTAGCTAGAGCTGGAAATGTAATGTGATTTGAAATCAAAATAAAGTGAATTCAAAAAATCTAGTTCGAGTTCATATAGTACACATAGTTCATATGTAACTCGAGACTGATCATGTGGTGTGCTGTGAAGCTAATACACAAACGATGGTTTAACTTGACAATCATGATGATTGTAGATCTTATTAAAACAGAGAAATGAATTCAAATGCTTTGAATTCACAACAATCATTACTGTAGATCTTATTCAAATAGAGAAACGAATTCAAATTTAGTTCATATTGAAGCGGTAGTATATACGTTTGGAATGCACTAAAATGTTCATTTGAGTAGTAGGTTGCATGCATTATACACGTAGCGAAATATTTTAATTGAACATAACATTAATTCAAAGTTTTGAATGACATTTGTAGGGCGCATTGATTTGGTACAATACACGTTAGGCTTGTCCGGAAATTTCAACTCGCGCCTTGTTAGCCCGAAATATTTAAGATATATCTTTGTCTCGTTGTGCTCAGACAACTCCCTCCATCTCAACCCGTGCCTTGCTATTCCGAAATTACAACGCGTGCAAAAATTCCCACCTCCTGTGAAATCCCGACATGCGAAATGCCTGTGGTACCACTGAATCGAAAGAACCGCATCAAATCGGTGCGGGTACTTTCGTAACTTACCCCACATTTCGGACAAGCGCCTCTCTAAGCCATGGTTCCCCACTGCCATCCCATCCGCCCACCCATTCATACACCGAGGCCGCAAAAACCCGTGACGAAACCCCACACCCTGCTCCGTCCACCACCTAGCCGGAGCCTCTTGCCCGACGATGTCGTCCACAACAACACCTTGACGTCCCTCATCCACCGTACCGGATGAGGATCCGTCGTCGATCTCATCATCTCGCCGGTTCAGCCACCCCGTCCTCCACCTCCAGGGAGCTGCCCCGACGTTCCCCTCGTCTTTCACGCCACCTCCATTCCCACACCGTCGTCTTCACCTGCACCACCAGAAGAGCATCATAATCACTGTTTCCTCGGATCAAGCTGCGGCCTAATCGGCGCCACCAAAGAGGTTGTACACTAACTTCTTGATTCGATCTCACGGTGCTGCCGGCGCTCAGTCCCGAGCCGACACGGCGCGGCTCAATCCACGGCGGCGTCACCGGCCAATTCCTCCACGGCGTCGCTCCCTCGGCGGCGACGTCCACATTAGTAGGACCTGCAGCTGCTTTAGCTCTTGCTTGTGCTGCTGCTCTGGTCTTGCTCTCAGTCCCTTGCCTGGTCTGCTCTTGCTATTGCTCTTGCTCGCACTGCTGCTCTCGCTCTTGCTCTTGCTTGCGATGCTGCTCCGATTTAGCTACACTTCACTCCGATGCCGCTGGGGTGAAGGAAGAACCAACCGCAGCGGGGAGGGGGGCTCGCCGGAGAGGTACCCCACTATCTATCTTAGGGTTCAGGATGGGGGCGGTGGTCGCTGGCGGTGGCGGGGCGTTGGCGGGGCGGTGGCGTGGGGATCGCCAGAGAAAAATCTCGGCACGGGGGGGCCTAGAGGGAAGGCCAGGGCGGCGGCGGACCGGCGGTGGGGAGTGTTTTCGGGGCGGGCGGGGCGGCGCACCGCCGGCCGCGGGTGGCGGGGGGCTGTTGTTTGGCCGGCTCAGGGGGGTGGAGGTTGAAGATGAACCACAGGCCCTTGATTTCGTATCCAACGGCTGCAAAATCAACTGACCAGAGATGAAAAAGTCAATCGACCGACGTGTAGCCTCACCTTGCTAGTGCGTTCAGTTTCGACAGCAAAATTCAGTTTCGACAGCAAAATTCAGTTTCGACAGTTAAGTTCAGTTTCGACAGTTAAGTTCAGTTTCGACAGTTAAATTCAGTTTCGACATTTAAGTTCAGATATGAGAAGCTGATGTATTTTACATCTAGCACTTTGTGGTTATGTATTTTACGTCATGTATTGGAGATGCTATTAGAATTCCACTCAGGTTAACGTTGTTCGTTGTCTCTCTTGTCCTGCTTCAGCCTCGGCATCGTACAACTCACCGGAGCTGCTCCAACGACGAAACCTTCCATCACAGCGGAGCAGTACCTCGGGCTCCATCTCCAGACGCCTAAGATCTTCTTTCCCTCCTCCGACAGCCAAGTCAGCCGGAGCATCCTCACCGGCCAACCCAATCATGCTGAGATCGACATGGCTTTGCCAAAGAGGTTGTACACTTGTTGCATCTCTTTTTTACTCTACATGTTATATATATTGTCCACTGAGCACACTTATCTTGCTGGTTACAAAGAGCTCCTCAGAGGAGGATTCAGAGACTGATGACCATTCCTATTTTCCCCCTGAGGTCTATGCTCAAACTTGGCAGGGTTATATTACCCATGTCATGCATGTTGTCTTGCATTGCTTAGTTTTTACATCATATATGGATTGCCATCTGCTTACTTGCTTACTATATAAATCATATATTTGAATTATATCATGCCATCATGTTTACATAGTACATACACATCATCTATCTGAATTATGGCATGGCAACCCATTTAATAAAGACATCATATAGTTATATCATCTCATCCTGTTTAGTGTTTACAGTCATCATATTTTGAATTATGGCATTCTATCCGTGAATGTATGTGAATTATGGCATGCCAACCTATTTAATAAACACATTATATAGTTATGTCATGTCATCCTGTTTACATAGTCTCATATTTTGAACTATGTCTTTCCATCTTTTTTAGTTAGCCATCATAATGTGAAATTATGTCATGCTATCCTGTTTAGTTAGCCATCATATATGTGAAATTGTGTCATGCTATCCTGTTTGGTTAGACAACATAAATATGAATTATTTCATGCCCTCTTTTATTCCCCACTATCCATTGCACCTGTCTATCATACAATGTCTATACTTTCAATTACTTTTCTTGTTTATCAGCCATTTGAATTGGAGAGCGTGATGGCAGTATCTAAGGGAGTAACAACACGGTCTTTAGAAAAGATAGTGCTACCAGTTGATGCAGATAGAACCACGGTTGTACTTGCCCAAGGACCAGATCCACCACACATAACCCAGACTCTCGCAGATTGTACCCCTACCCAATTGGACAGAGAACCAGCTACACCCCTTCTAACCCCAACCCCGACAGATAGTAACCCAGTTCCAGTTGACACAACACCGTCTCCACCACAGAGCACCCAAACACGAGCAGTTAGTAAGGGAACTGCAGTGCCCAAAGCACGAGGACCACCACTCCGAATCCCAACTCAAGCTTAAAGGAGAAGAAGATTTGTTCTCGGGTCAGGTTCTGAAGCTATGGTTCATACTCCTTTGCTCTTGCATGACTGTATTTACTCATACCAACTATTTTCAAATTTGAAGGATGGAATTGAAACTCCAATGGCACAACAGGTATGTTTCAAACCTGTTTCTTTAACTGGTTTGCTGTTGTAACCTGCTCTATGTTGATTTTAGTTTGAATAAACGGTTATGTTCTCATGTCATGCACATTACAAGTGTTGTTATTGCTCTATAGTTACCCACACTTATATTCTGTCTATTCTGCTTTGTCTTGAACAAATATTATTTGAACAGTGTCTCTATCTTGATTTGGCAACAAACACTAGAATGATATAGACCATAAAGTGACCATGGTACATAGATATATGTTTGTTTCATGCTGTTATCCTGTCCACTTTACTACTGAACTCATTTACCAAAATGAGTTTCATATACAACATGGTAAACATGTGATGTGTCTGCTTGTTTCTCTTTTAGAATGCGGACAAAATATTGGAGAATAGTACCGCGTTATCCAATGGTAAAGGAAGTAATGCAGATAAGGTTCAAGATAGTGAGACATCCCTGTTGGTCTCCAACAAAGCTGATAAAAACTATCTTGACGACAGTGAGGGAACCCAAAAGTCCTGTCTTGATGTAGTGTTCGAGTTACTGGCCACTACTGCTAGCACAAGCTCTTCGAACTCGCAGCCTGAATCAGTTCGTCATCTTGAGTCTCAACTTCAAGTTGAAAGACATCGATCAGATGTGCTACGACAGGAAGCTGAAGGACTGAGGAAGTCCCTGCAGAATTCAGATGCATATTTTCTGGTGCAACAGCAAGCGCTGGAGGATTTAAGCGCCAAACAAGAGAAAGTTAATAAGCTTGCTAAGCATCTTGCCAGCATTATGGGTACCCAGGATATTGTTTCTTGAGATCTTCTGAAGTGGTTTCAGTTTTGGATTTTTTGCTGTGGCGTTTATTTGCGCTGGTCGCCAACTTTGACAACCAATGTATATGATATGCTGCTTTGTTCCCTATATTTGCACTGGTGGCGAACTTTGATGCCCAGTGGACGTAATATGTGTAATAGTTGTGATAGCCTAGCATTAGTTGCTTGCTTATTTATTTCCTTGTTGCCTTGTTTATTTATTTGCTTGTAGTCATTGCAGTTCTTTTTCTGCGGTTAGCTAGTGGCTGCAATAACCTATTTTTTAAAACTAGGCCACAATAACCATGGGCTAATATTTACTGTAGTGACACTGGGCCTCCTACGGGCTGTAGAAATAGTGGGCCTTCTACGGGCCGTAGAAACAGTGGGCCTTCTGCGGGCCGTATTATCAATGGGCCTTATACGGGCCGTATAATCGATTGGCCAAACATGGGCCAAACAGACCGCATTATGGCCGTAAACGGGCTAGAGTTGGAATTGTCTGTTCATGGGCCGACCATAACGGGCCATCGTTAATAGGCCGTATTTGATGACGCTATGAAATCGGCCCAATGTATTAACAGACCACAAACGGGCCGACTATAACCACGGGCTGAATTTGGCCCACAAGTAGAAAATGACAGTAACGGGCCGTAAGTAAACGAATGCTGGAAATGATCCCAAGAATAAATGGGCTCTGAGAAGGCCAAAAGATAACATGGGCTGGAAACGGCCCAATGGAATAACGGGCCGTTAATGGGTATAAAGTGATACACTGTTCATTACGGGCCAGTTTCACGATGGGCCGTTAAAGGGTGTAAAGTGATACACTGTTCATTACGGGCCAGTTTCACCACGGGCCGTTAGTAGGCCAAGAGTTACATAGGGCCTCATATGGGCCAAAAGACGTCATGGGCCATACATGGGCCAGAAGTGAAAACGGGCTGGAATCATATTGGATGGCCCAGATGACGCTACTGGGCCTAATTCGGATAGGGTGTAACGGGCCTTGGGTTAGCGGGCTGTAAATGGGCTATATTCGAACAGGCCGTTAATAGGCTTTCCATGGGCCGGCCCGCCAGCTTTTGACCAAGTCAAACGGGCCGGCATTTTCACAGGAATGGGCCTCTGTTGGGTCGTGCCACGTGTCGATGTATCATAGGCGCCTTCCGTCCAATGAGTGGTTGACATCTGTCCCAACGATGAGCTGACATGTGTTTCCTCCAGCCAATGATGATTTTACACGTGGAAAATATCCATTGGTTGGGGCTGTTAACAGGTTATCGGATCCAAAACCCGACCCGATAGCTTAACGGCATTCCATTACAGTGGATGCCACGTGTCGGTCACCCTTGACGAAAGCACTTCTGTGACGCGCGATTTATCGTCATGGAAGTGGACACTTCCGTGATGATAATTTTGGTAATGTCATGGAACACTTCTATGACAGCACAAGTATGACTATCTTGATTCTGTCATAAATTTGTCATGGATGTACATGCATGACAAAAAAGCGACCTACTGTGACAAACACGTATCATCACGGAAGTGTATTTTTTTATAGTGCTTGGCACGAAGGCGCGCGCCTCCGCGGCGTGATCCACCGCGCTCGGCGCCCGCGCGTGAAGAAAGAAATTGCCAAGAAATCCCGCGGCCGCAAGAAGCTGCACCGGTGCTCCCCGTGCCACCTCGTCAAGACCGCGTGCCGCCTAAAATGGCGCAACACGGACCTCGCCAAGACCAAGCTCTACCTCAGAAGCAGGCCCCGGCGACCATGACTGGCTGCCGTGCCTGCACCCCCGAACTGCGTAGTGTCGCCTGGCCAGGCAAGTTCATGCCAGATCTACCTCCTTGATACGACGACACCGCCGACCCCGCGGAGTGCGTGCGGCTCTATGAGTTGAGCATCGAAGCGGCCAACGGCGACGAAAAAGTCATGGCGAACTGGTTTCCCATGGCTCTCAAGGATGGGGCCCGCTCCTGGCTCCTAAACCTGCAGCACGGCTCGATCTCCTCCTGGGACGAGATGCACGACCGCTTCGTCGCCAACTTCCAGGGCACTCACGATCGCCCACAGGCCGTGGGCGATCTATGCCGCATCAAGCAACAGCCAGGAGAGACCCTCCAGAAGTACATCCAGCGCTTCAACAACACCCGCCTCAAGATCCCCAAGGTCACGGACGAAGCCATCATCTCCGCGTTCTCAGACGGCATCCGTGACGTCAAGATGAAGGAAGAGCTGGCTATCCACGAGGAGCTTTGCACATCTCAGGAGCTGTTCAACCCGGCGACCAAGTGCGCAAGAGCTGAGGAGGGGCGCCTCACTCTCCTTGAGCTGCCAGCTGCAGGAGTGGAGGAGAAGAAGGCCAAGACCAAGGACGTGAAGCGCAAAGAGGCAGTAGTGCTCGTAGTGGAGCCCGACACCAAGCGAGGCAGAGATTAGCCCGAGTCATCCAAGAACGGTCGTCCGTTCTGCGCCTTCCACAACCTAAACACCCACAACACCAGCGACTGTCAAGAGCTCAGAGCCATACGAGAAGGACGCTTCGGTCGACGTTCCGAGCGCAACGACCGGGGCTACGGCCGTGGAGGAGGACGTGGAGGCGGACGCTGGGATGACCGTGGCCCGCGCCAGGAGTGGCACAACCGGCCTCGTGAGGACCGCTGGCAGGACCAACCACGCGAGGGTGCCTGGAGGGACCGGCCTCGTGAGGATCGCCCCCAGGGCAACGCCGGTCTTCCCCCGTTGCTGTCACCGAGACGGAACGACGACCACCACCAGGACGAGGGGGCTGGGGGCTTCCAGGAGCCGTGTGCGATCACTTGCGTCGTGGGCGGTGCTCAGGCCCCAGCCTCATAACGCATCTTCAAACAGTTCGCTCGCAAGGTGAATGCGGTGCTCCCCAAGCTCGAGGCCACGCGCCCGCTCAGGTGGTCCCAATGCGCCATCATCTTCGACTCGGCCGACCGGCTCAAGTGCGCAGCCACCGCTGGCGCACTCCCTATGTTGTGGTCCCCAGTCATCAGCAATGTGCGGGTCACCAAGACTCTCATCGATGGCGGTGCAGGGCTCAACGTCCTATCCGTCGACACGTTCGACAACCTCCAAGTGCCCTACGAGCAGCTCGAGCCAACCAAGCCTTTCTCAGGAGTGACCGACGGTTCCACCACACCGATAGGGCGGGTCCGTCTGCCTGTCACCTTCGGGGAGCGCAAGAATTACCGCACCGAGCTCATCGACTTCAACGTCGCGCACATCTGCCTGCCGTACAATGCCATCCTCGGGTATCCTGCCCTAGCCAAGTTCATGGCAGTCACTCATCACAGCTACAACGTTCTCAAGATACTAGGAAGCGGGGGAATCATCACGGTCCCATGTGAAGAAAGGGATGCGGTGTGCTCCCTTGAGCGCGCCTTCCAAGCCGCAGCAATCGACAACCCTGACAGCAGAAGTGAAGGCCCTCTGGAGACCATCCCCAAGAAGAAGTTACCGCACCGCGCAGGACCCCAAGAAGATGGTGTCGCGTCAGGTGCCTCGTCAGGATCAGCGCCCGCTCCAGGGGCGCCTCCCTCCACCGCATAGGAAAGCGTGCTCGGCGCCCTCCTCAGGCAGGACTCGGGGGCTCTCTTCTGGAGGGCCTCGGACCTTGTCAACCTCACGAGGGAGGCACTTGGGCACCACTTGGAGGCGTGCTTCGCGGCACGTGACCCTCAGGAGAGCACAGGGCAAGGAGTGCCCACCACCCAGGAGTTCATCACCAAGACCACCCAAGAGCTACAAGATGCGAGAGCCATGTGCGGCGACAGCCGCTCACCGAGCGCGACTCACCATCCAGGCGAGGGTGCTGGACTGCGCGTCTGCATCGACATCCCAGGGCTCAACGGGGCCGCATCTCAAGAGCGCTTCTGGCCATCACGTGCGGGCTGCTATGAGGGTCCACCACACAGCTACGTTTGCATGCCCTTCGGCTTGCCGAGCGTGGCGTCGGCCTATCAGCACAACGTACGGCAAGTCCTGGTGGCTCAGGAGTCCGGGTTCCACCCCGTTCTGGGGGGGATGGGGACGGTCTTCAGGGAACCTCGTGAGCCCCCAGAGCCTCCCGAGGCTCAGGGTCCCGGTGGCTCATGAGGAGCCATTCCTTCAACGCGTGGCTTCAGCTGCACCAACTCTACTTCGTCTACAGAACCAGGTGACATCTTCCAAGTTCATTTAAGCTGGGAGCGCCCCTTGGGTTGCATTATTCCCAGGCCACATGTGTCCATCCCTGTGGCATGTATCCCTTTTGCTTATGTCTTTAGCTTACCTTGTTGGGGGCGCCCCTCGGGCTGCATCATCCCCACGCCGCTCGGGCCGGACCCGGTGGCATGTATCTTCTTGCATTTACCTAAGTCGATCTACTCATCATGCTTAACCTGCCAACTGCTATCACCCGCTCGATCGTCGCCTCCCTCGGGGCCTCTACACAGGTTCGGCGCTGGTGCATGGGTCTGTCCCTACCATGACTGACAAATTTGAGTGGTCGAGCTCTGGCTCGCGGCACGCACCATGCACGTCACCTCACCAGGCCCTCAGTGCCCTCACTTCATCCGGACCAACCAGCGGCAGGCCGGCGGCAGTAACGGCAAACCATGTTTCTTCTTGTGCCTGTCCACAGGGACCCCATGGGAAGGATAGCAGGCGGCACAGTGAGTCTCCTCTTCTCTCGTGCGATTCGCTTGCGTGCTAAAAGGGGGGCTCCTGAGCATCGCAACTCAGGAGCTCTTACTGGCTCTCTAGCCCTCACCCCCTGGCTTTGACCACGGCATTGCGACCTGGCATACCAGTGGCTGCTGAGCTCGCTTGAGGGCCGGGACCTGAGGACGTAGAGCACTAAGAAGAGCTCGGGAGAAGGAAAACTCGTACAGACCAGCCCAGCTATGTCGCATAAGTTGGCGCGCAGCCCTAGCGCAACATCAGGAATCACCGTGAAGTCAGCGAGATAAGTCTCGCCCTCGGATCGGCTAAATATTTGGGCCCAGTAGTCGCTCACACCATGCTGCAACCCCGTTGCGGCCAAGTCATCTTCCTTCTTTCCTTACCATGGCCGCTTGGGCGCTAAGGGGGACCTCCTGAGCATCGCGCCTCAGGGGCTCTTACTGGACCTCGGGCCGCGCAACTCCTAGCCTTGACCACGGCATCGCGACCTGGCATACCAGTGACGGCTGTAGCCGCCTTGGGACCGGGACCCATCATCGTAGAGCAACAAGCTATCGCGAGGAAAGAAAGGGGGGACCGAGCCTTAACGGGACACGCGTTCATCAAATCTTCATAACAAGGAAGATAAGTACAAAGGCATTGCAGATCCTTACATGCCACCACAGGGTGATTCATGATTCTTTGCAGGAAACAAAAGCTGGTGCTAAGGGGGATCCTATCTACATCCTTCCGTGGCAGACGCCATCATCAACAGTGGGCCACGGGAGGCTGGCGCCAACCCCATCCAGATCAGCGGCGGCGGCGGCCAGACGCCGCAGCCCTGCTCCATGCACAGCGAGAGATTGGGGGGACGTAGCTGTCGTCACTCATCTCCGGACTCTCCTAGAGCTCAGGAGAGCTGTTGGACTCCCAAGGGCTGCTGCTGCTGGAGTGGTCGCGAGCGGAGCGCGCATCACCCTCGCGCTCTTCTCCGGAGCAGCACTCCAGGCGATGGCCCTCGGCGTCGAAGACCTTGAAGAAGAGCGTGGAGGCGCTGTCGTACTCGAAGTGGATCGCGAGGGCGTCCCTCGCACAACAGACCCGAGCGATCTCCCCCCAGCCGCGGGTCATGAAGATCTTGCCGGTGGGGACCGCTTCGATCTCCGCTCCGGTCGCTGGAGCGCTGCAATCGGCGTGCTGCAGCCAGAGCTCGAGAGGCCCCCTCGGCGGCATCACATCGGAGAAGAACCATGGGAAGCAGATCCAGGGCTCAGAGCAATCGGCACCCACAGCACCAACTCGTGTGAGGAGTCCGCGGCGTGGACAGCACGCGTCGCCGTGGCGTGGTGACCCCAGATGCGGCGTGGGCGGCGCTGCTCATCACTTCGTCCTCCCGAGCCCTCGGCTCGGGCGTACAGGGGTAGCGGATACCCTGGAGGATGTTGCTCGCACCAAGGCCTCGTCACCACCTGCATCGCCGCTTCATCGCGGCGATGGATCGACCTCTTCTTCGGCGAGAGTGGCTCTAGGACATCCCGGGGGGCTTTCCCCTTCTCTTCGGTGGAGAACCTTCTGATAGGCGCCATTGGAGCAAGCAGTAGAGCAAGGAGGAAGAAGCAAGCAAGTGAGGAAAAGATGGGCAACGGGGGCTCCGCCCCCTCCCTCATTTATAGCAAGAGAAGGCTAACCGGCGTCTCCCACGATCGCAGGTAATGATGGTTTTCCTTACATGTCGCAGGGACTTATCAAGTCATGTAGTCGTCGAGGCAGCGTGGGGAAGCGGAGACGCCCACGTCCAATCAACTGCCACACGTTAACTGGGCCCGCAGGCTTTTGGGGCCCGGGTGCTCCGAACTTGACCCTTGGCTTCGCCGCGAAGCCAAGACCGCGCGCACCTTGGGCCCGGGGGCTACTGTCGGCCTTCTAGGAATGGGGGTCCCAGACTTGCCTGCGTACGGCCCGCGGCGTGGCGGAGCTAGCAGGCCCTACGGCCCATCTTCACCAACAAGGCACCCAAGACCCTCGCGAGGGGCCAAGCCTCGCGAGGCAGACGACGCAAGACCTCCTCTGGAGTGGTCTAGCTAGGAAGGCTCACATGGAGCGGAGATATCAAGGCAGGGAAAACCTCACGAGGCTCTCGTGACGTAAGCCATGACGATCGACACTAGGTGGGCGCCAGCCGGTGCCAGCGCGCGCAACGTCCTTGTTTCCCCTTTGGTGCAAAGGAGGCAAGCGCAGCCGCGGAGTACCGAGGCCTCAGGAAAAGGTTTCCATTTCGGTGCAACAAGACCAAGACCAGGCGGACGGCAAGGCGGAGGTCATCGTGGAGCCCAAGATGGCGTCACCAGAGCTCTTCGCAGGCGAAGACCGCTTTTGTCAGGATAGCTTGTACTAGCTGTCCCCCTTCAAATTAGCCCGCCATTGTTGGCGCCCTTCCCGCTCAATATTTGGGAAGAGGACCGGGGCCTACATAAGTAGAGCTAGCCACCATAGTAGAGGGAGAGAGAGGATAGGACCCAGAGATACACACAAGTCCGAAAGCACAAGAACACCTCAACCTCAGGAGGTTGTTCTTCCCTTGTACTGTTCATCATCAGCCCGTGAGGCAATCGACCACCACCACACTGGAGTAGGGGATTACACCACAACGGTGGCTCGAACCAGTATAAACCCCAAGTCTTTCTGTGTTACGAGTTCATCGAGTTCGTCCGCAAGATCTTAGCGAGCTAGAGCGTAGATCGATAGGAGGGAAAGACTTCGCACGCATCCCAGTGTTCGAACCTTAAGGGTTTGCCGGAACCCCACATCTGACATATTTGACATAGCCACTGCCAGAAACCCTAGTCACTTCGGTCTCACCGATAGGGATCTCGGTCTCACCGAGATGGGATTGCAAACTCTCTGTTTCCCTTTGTAACATTTCGGTCCAACCGAGATGAGCGAACAGTCCCACCGAGTTCGCAATGTAAACTCTTTGTTTCCCTTTCGTAACATTTCGGTCTCACCGAAATGAGCGAATCGGCCCCACCGGGTTTGCCTGACCAACTCTCTGTTTGCCTATTACAAAAATTGATCTTACCGAGTTTATGTGATCGGTCTCATCGAGATTACATTATGCCCTAACCCTAATGAAATCGGTCCCACCGAGTTGGCATGTCGGTCCCACCGAAAATCCTAAGATTCACATTTTAAACTAAATCGGTTTGACCGAGTTTTCTGATTAGGTCCCACCAAGTTTGGTAAATTGTGTGTAACAGTTAGATTTAGTGTGGAGGCTATAAATACCCCTGCACCCACTCTTCATTCATGAGGAGAGCCATCAGAACATGCCTACACTTCTAGCATACATTTTCTGAGAGAGAACCACTTACTCATGTGTTGAGACCAAGATATTCCATTCCAACCACAAGAATCTTGATCTCTAGCCTTCCCCAAGTTGCTTTCCACTCAAATCATCTTTCCACCAAATCCAAATCTGTGTGAGAGAGTTGAGTGTTGGGGAGACTATCATTTGAAGCACAAGAGCAAGGGGTTCATCATCAAGACACCATCTAATACCTTTTGGAGAGTGATGTCTCCTAGATTGGTTAGGTGTCACTTGGGAACTTCCGACAAGATTGTGGAGTTGAACCAAGGACTTTTTACGGGCAAGGAGATCGCCTACCCCGTGAAGATCTACCCTAGTAAGGCAAGTCCTTGTCGGCGATGGCCATGGTGGGATAGACAAGGTTGCATCTTCGTGGACCCTTCGTGGGTGGAGCCCTCCGTAGACTCGCGCAACCGTTACTCTCCGTGGGTCGAAGTCTCCATCAACGTGGATGTACGATAACACCACCTATCAGAACTGTTGGGGAACGCAGTAATTTCAAAAAAATTCCTACGCACACGCAAGATCTGGTGATGCATAGCAAGCATAGGGGAGAGTGTTGTCTACGTACCCTCGTAGACCGTAAGCGGAAGCATTATGACAACACGGTTGATGTAGTCGTATGTCTTCACGATCGACCGATCCTAGTACCGAAAGTACGGCACCTCCGCAATATGCACATGTTCGGCTCGGTGACGTCCCATGAACTCACAATCCAGCAGAGTGTCGAGGGAGAGCTTCGTAAGCACGACGGCGTGATGACGGTGATGATGATGCTACCGGAAAAGGGCTTCGCCTAAGCACCACTACGATATGACCGAGGTGGATTATGGTGGAGGGGGGCACCACACACGGCTGGAAACAATCGACTTGTGTGTCTATGGGGTGCCCCCTGGCCATGTATATAAAGGATGGAGGGAGGAGGAGGCCGGCCCTCATAGGGCGCGCCTAAAGTGTGGACTCCTACTAGGACTCCCTAGTCCTAGTAGGATTCCACCTCCCACATGGAATAGAAAAAAGGGAAGGGAGAAGGAGAAGGAAGGAAGGGGGCGCCCCCTTTCCCTAGTCCAATTCGGAGCAGTTCATGGGGAAGGGGCGCGACCACCCTTGAGGCCTTTCTCTCCTTTCCAGTATGGCCCATTAAGGCCCAATACGAATTCCCGTAACTCTTCGGTACTCCGAAAAATACCCGAATCACTCGGAACCATTCTGATGTCCGAATATAGCCTTTCAATATATCGATCTTTACGTCTCGACCATTTTGAGACTCCTCGTAATGTAGGTGATCTCATCTGGGACTCCGACCAAACTTCGGTACATCAAAACACATAAACTCATAATACCAATTGTGACCAAACGTTAAGCGTGCGGACCCTACGGGTTCGAGAACTATGTAGACATGACAGAGACACGTCTCCGGTAAATAACCAATAGCGGAACCTGGATGTTCATATTGGATCCCACATATTCTACGAAGATCTTTATCGGTCAAACCGCATAACAATATACGTTGTTCCCTTCGTCATTGGTATGTTACTTGCCCGAGATTCGATCATCGGTATCCTCATACCTAGTTCAATCTCGTTACCGGCAAGTCTCTTTACTCGTTCCGTAATTCATCATCCGCAACTAACTCATTAGTCACAATGCTTGCAAGGCTTAGAGTGATGTGCATTACCGAGAGGGCCCAGAGATACCTCTCTGATACACAGAGTGACAAATCCTAATCTCGATCTATGCCAACTCAACAAACACCATCAGAGACACCAGTAGAGCATCTTTATAATCACTCAGTTACGTTGTGACATTTTATAGCACACAAGGTGTTCCTCTGGTATTCGGGAGTTGCATAATCTCATAGTCATAGGAACATGTATAAGTTATGAAGAAAGCAGTAGCAATAGAACTGAACAATCATTATGCTAAGCTAACAGATGGGTCTTGTCCATCACATCATTCTCTAATGATGTGATCCCGTTCATCAAATGACAACACATGTCCATGGCTAGGAAACTTAACCATCTTTGATTAACAAGCTAGTCAAGTAGAGGCATACTAGGGACACTCTATTTGTCTATGTATTCACACATGTACTAAGTTTCCGGTTAATACAATTCTAACATGAATAATAAACATTTATCATGATATAAGGAAATATAAATAACAACTTTATTATTGCATGTAGGGCATATTTTCTTCAGTCTCCCACTTGCACTAGAGTCAATAGTGTAGTTCACATCGTCATGTGATTTAACAACAATAGTTCACATCTTTATGTGATTAGTTCACATCTCCATGTGACTAACACCCAAAGGGTTTACTAGAGTCAATAATCTAGTTCACATCGCTATGTGATTAACACCGAAAGAGTGATCATGTTTTGCTTGTGAGAGAAATTTAGTCAACGGGTCTACCACATTCAGAGCCGTATGTATTTTGCAAATTTTCTATGTCTACAATGCTTTGCACGGAGCTACTCTAGCTAATAGCTCCCACTTTTGATATGTATCTAGATCGAGACTTAGAGTCATCCAGATCGGTGTCAAAGCTTGCATCGACGTAACTCTTTACGACGAACTCTTTGTCACCTCCATAAGCGAGAAACATTTCCTTATTCCACTCCTGGATCACTATTGTACCCTCTTGCCAAACTTATGGTGAGGTACACAATAGGTCTTGTACACAGCATAGCATACTTTATAGAACCTATGACTGAGGCATAGGGAATGACTTTTCATTCTCTTTCTATTTTATGTCGTGGTCGGGTTTTGAGTCTTTACTCAACTTCACACCTTGCAACACAAGCAAGAACTCCTTCTTTGACTTTTCCATTTTGAACTACTTCAAAATATTGTCAAGATATGTACTCATTGAAAATATATCAAGCGTCTTGATCTATCTCTATTGATCTTGATGCTCAATATGTAAGTAGCTTCATCGAGGTCTTTCTTTGAAAAAATCTTTTCAAACACTCCTTTATGCTTTCCAGAAAATTCTACATTATTTTCGATCAACAATATGTCATTCACATATACTTATCAGAAATGATGTAGTGCTCCCACACACTTTCTTGTAAATACAGGCTTCACCGCAAATCTATATAAAACCATATGCTTTGATCACTTTATCAAAGTATATATTCCAACTTCGAGATGCTTGCACCAGTCCATAGATGGATCGCTGGAGCTTGCACACTTTGTTAGTACCTTTAGGATTGACAAAACCTTCTTGTTGCATCATATACAACTCTTCTTTAAGAAATCCATTAAGGAATGCAGTTTTGACATCCATTTGCCAGTTTTCATAAAATGTGGCAATTGCTAACATGATTCGGACAGACTTAACGCTACGAGTGAGAAAATCTCATCGTAGTCAACATCTTGAACTTGTCAAAAACATTTTGCAACAATTCGAGCTTTCTAGATAGTAACACTACTATCAGTGTTCGTCTTCCTCTTGAAAATCCATTTATTCTTAATGGCTCACCGATCAACGGGCAAGTCAATCAAAGTCCATACTTTATTCTAATACATGGATCTCATCTCAGATTTCACGGCTTCAAGCCATTTCGTGGAATCTAGGCTCACCATTGCTTCCTCATAGTTCGTAGGTTCGTCATGGCCAAGTAACATGACCTCCAGAACAGGATTACCGTACCACTCCGGTGCGGAACGTATTCTGGTTGACCTACGAGGTTTAGTAGTAACTTGATATGAAGTTTCATGATCATCATCATTAACTTCCTCACTAATTGGTGTAGGAATCATTAGAACTGATTTCTGTGATGAACTACTTTCCAATTTGGGAGAAGGTACAATTACCTCATCAAGTTTTACATTCCTCCCAATCACTTCTTTCAAGAGAAACTTCTTCTCTAGAAAGGATCCATTCTTAGCAACGAATATCTTTCCTTTGGATCTATGATAGAAGGTGTACCCAACAGTTTCCTTTGGGTATCCTATGAAGACGCATTTCTCCAATTTGGGTTCGAGCTTATCAGGTTGAAACTTTTTCACATAAGCATCATAGCCCCAAACTTTAAGAAACGACAGCTTTGGTTTCTTGCTAAACCACAGTTCATATGGTGTCATCTCAATGGATTTAGATGGTGCCCTATTTAACGTGAATGTAGCTGTCTCTAATGCATAACCCCAAAACGATAGTGATAAATCGGTAAGAGACATCATAGATTGCACCATTTCTAATAAAGTACGGTTATGACGTTCGGACACAACATTACGCTATGGTGTTCCAGGTGGTGTAAGTTGTGAAACTATTCCGCATTGTTTCAAATGAAGACCAAACTCGTAACTCAAATATTCTCCTCCACGATTAGATCGCAGAAACTTTATTTTCTTGTTACGATGATTTTCCATTTCACTCTGAAATTCTTTGAACTTTTCAAATGTTTCAGACTTATGTTTCATCAAGTAGATATACCCATATCTGCTCAAATCATCTATGAAGATTAGAAAAATAACGATACCCGTCGCGATCCTCAACACTCATCGGATTGCATACATCAGTATTTATTATTTCCAATAAGTCAGTTGCTTGCTCCATTGTTCCGTAGAATGGTGTTTTAGTCATCTTGCCCATGAGGCATGGTTCGCAAGCATCAAATGATTCACAATCAGGTGATTCCAAAAGCCCATCAGCATGGAGTTTCTTCATGCGCTTTACGCCAATATGGCCTAAATGGCAGTGCCACATATAAGTTGCACTACCATTATTAACTTTGCATCTTTTTCCTTCAATATTATGAATATGTGTATTACTATGATCGAGATTCAATAAACCATTCACCTTGGGTGTATGACCTCAGAAGGTTTTATTCATGTAAACAGAATAACAATTATCCTTGACTTAAATGAATAACCGTATTGCAATAAACATGATCCAATCATATTATGCTTTACGCAAACACCAAATAACATTTATTTTAGGTTCAACACTAATCCCGAAGGTAAAGGGAGTGTGCGATGGTGATCTTATCAACCTTGGAATAACTTCCAACTCACATCATCACCTCGCCCTTAACTAGTCTCTGTATATTTTGCAACTCTCGTTTCGAGTTACTACTCTTAGTAACTGAACCAGTATCAAATACTGAGGTGTTGTTATAAACATTAGTAAAGTACACATCAATAACATGTACATCAAATATATACTTTTGTTCACTTTGCCATCCTTCTTATCCGCCAAGTATCTAGGGCAGTTCCACTTCCAGTGACCATTTCCTTTGTAGTAGAAGCACTCAGTTCCAGGCTTGGGTCTAGCTTTGAGCTTCTTCATGGGAGTGGCAACTTGCTTGCCTTTGTTCTTTGAAGTTCCTCTTTCTTTCCCTTTGCCCTTTTCTTGAAACTAGTGGTCTTGTTAACCATCAACACTTGATGCTATTTCTTGATTTCTAGCTTCACCGATTTCAGCATCGCGAAGAGCTTGGGAATTACTTTCATCATCCCTTGCATATTATAGTTCATCATTAAGTTCTAGTAACTTGGTGATAGTGTCTAGAGAACTTTATCAATTACTATCTTATCTGGAAGATTAGCTCTCACTTGATTCAAGCAGTTGTAGTACCCAGACAATCTGAGCACATGCTCACTGGTTGAGCTATTCTCCTCCACCTTGTAGGCAAAGTACTGTCAGAGGTCTCATACCTCTCGACACGGGCATGAGTATGAAATACCAATTTAAACTCTTAGAACATCTTATATGTTCCGTGGCGTTCAAAACTTTTTTGAGGTCCCGGTTCTAAGCCGTAAAGCATGGTGCACTGAACTATTAAGTAGTCATGATACCGAGCTTTGTCAAACATTCATAACGTGTGCATCTGCTCATACAATAGGTCTTTCACCTAGCGGTGCATCAAGAACATAATTCTTATGTGCAACAATGAGGATAATCCTCAGATCATGGACCCAGTCCGCATCATTACTACTATCATCTTTCAACTTATTTTTCTCTAGGAACATATCAAAAAATAAACGGGGAGCTACATCACAAACTATTGATCTACAACATAGATATGCAAATACTATCAGGACTAAGTTCATGATAAATTAAAGTTCAATTAATCATATTACTTAAGAACTCCCACTTAGATAGGCATCCCTCTAGTCATCTAAATGATCACATGATCCAAATCAACTAAACCATGTCCGATCATCACGTGAGATGGAGTAGTTTTCAATGGTGAACATCACTATGTTGATCATATCTACTATATGATTCACGCTCGACCTTCTAGTCTCTAGTGTTCCGAGGCCATATCTGCATATGCTAGGCTCATGAAGTTTAACCTGAGTATTCCGCATGTGCAAAACTGGCTTGCACCCATTGTATGTGAACGTAGAGCTTATCACACCTGATCATCACGTGTTGTCTCGGCACGACGAACTGCCGCAATGGTGCATACTCAGGGAGAACACTTATACCTTGAAATTTAGTGAGAGATCATCTTATAATGCTACCGCCGAACTAAGAAAAATAAGATACATAAAGGATGAACATAAATGCAATCAAAATATGTGACATGATATGGCCATCATCATCTTGTGCCTTTGATCTCCATCTCCAAAACACTATCATGATCTCTATAGTCACCGGCATGACACCATGATCTCCATCATCTTGATCTCTATCAACGTGTCGTCACATGGGCGTCTCACCAACTATTGCTACCGCATAGCGATAAAGTAAAGCAATTATATGGCGCTTGCATCTTATGCAATAAAGAGACAACCATAAGGCTCCTGCTAGTTGTCGATAACTTTAACAAAACATGATCATCTCATACAATAATTTATATCTCATCACCTCTTGACCATATCACATCACAGCATGCCTTGCAAAAACAAGTTAGACGTCCTCTACTTTGTTGTTACAAGTTTTACGTGGCAACTACGGGCTGAGAAAGAACCGTTCTTACCTACGCATCAAAAACCACAATGCGGTATAGTGATTGCTTTTGATCTTTAGAAAGAACCCTGTTCATTGGATCCGGTTCGACTACGCACACGCGAGATCATAGTGATGCATAGCAACGAGAGGGGAGAGTGTTGTCTACATACCCTTGTAGACTATAAGCGGAAGCGTTATGACAACGCAGTTGATGTAGTCGTACGTCTTCACGATCGACCGATCCTAGTAATGGAAGTACGACACCTCCGCGATCTTCACACGTTCGGCTCGGTGACGTCCCACGAACTCACGATCCAGCAGAGTGTCGAGGGAGAGCTTCGTCAGCACGACAGCGTCTTGACGGTGATGATGATGCTACTAGAACAGGGCTTCGCCTAAGCACCGCTATGATATGACCGAGGTGGGTTATGGTGGAGGGGGCACCGCACATGGCTGGAAACAATCAACTTGTGTGTCTATGGGGTGCCCTGTGGCCACGTATATATAGGATGGAGGGAGGAGGAGGCCGACCCTCATAGGGCGCGCCCAAAGTGTGGAGTTGTAACATCCCAGTTTTCCTAAATTAGGATGTTAATAGATCATACATATGCATATCATATTTTTATTGCATTATTTGTCTTTCTACAATATTCAAATCATTATGCAACTAAAGGCAATTTATTGGAGCGGAGATAACATGACTTCTCCCCTGTTTAAAAATTTTCATAATGTGCAGAATATTATTTTCAGTTCATTTGATGTTCTGGTAATTTTTTTTTGCAATCTCCAAAATATTTTAATTGCGTGTTATTTTACTGTTTGTGTGGCCTTTTGCATCAAAATGAATTTCTAAAATTGCATTAGGTGAGGAACTAGTGTTCCTGTAGTTTATATTAGTAGTATACATTTTACTGTGTGTCTACGTATTTTAATTTAGTTTTTATACTGTTGTTTTATTTTTAGTTATTTTTTACTACTGTAGTTTTTGTTTAAAGAAAAGGAAAAACGCAGCGCAGCGCCGCAGCGCACTGCGCGGCCCAGACAGCCAGCCGGCCCTGTAGAGCGCTATGGCCAAGCACCCCAGCGCCTTACCTCTCCGCGGCCCAGCTGGGCACCCGAAGCGGTACGCGCCGCCAGCCCCACAGCCCTTCGTCGCCTCAGCCGCTGCCAGCGGACCCCACCCCACGCCCCTGTTTCTTCCTCGAGCCGAACACCGCTCGACCGCTGTGCGCATGCAAGCCGAGGCCGCGCCCGACTCGGGCTTGCGCCCTAGCCAACCCAGCACGCACCCGACCTGCCATGTGTGAGACCAAATCCCTAAGGGAGACCCCGTAACCCTCGTTTCACCCTCCTGCTACTGCACGAGCCGCTTGGGGTGTTTTGGATCTCGCCGGAGTAGCTCGTGGTTGCCGTCGTTCACCGCCTCCTTCCGCCACCGTAAGGACACCTAAGGCCACTCTATTTGCTCTGTTCAACTTCCCCTTTAACGGTGCACTTTTCTGACACCTTGTTGTCGCCGGAGACGCAGCTGAATGCCACCGCCACCGACGTCGGCCGCCGCCGGAGCATCGAGGTTCACGTGGTCACCACCGCCCGCAGAGCATGCCCCACCGCCGTCCGACTTCACCACCGCCTCCGCCACTCGACGCTGCGCCCGTCCGTCCCTTCGTCTTCGTCGGAGACCCACTGGAGGAGCGCCGCCGCCGACGGCCGAAGCCACCACCGTTTTTCCTGTGTTTCTGCTGAGCACGCATACACAGCAAACCCCGGCCAATTGCGTGATGCCAAGTGGCAATTCTCTACAGGGCACACACACAGGAGTTGCTACAGTGTCCAGGAGTTTTCTATCTCTTTTTGTTTTTCACAGATTTTCATCCAAAATTCTTTTAGCTATATCTTTTATTCTATAAGTCCAATTTAGGTAATTCTTTTTCATGTGCACTCACAAAAATCAGCACATTATCACAGTACCAACTTTGCACATGTTTGCACTTTTCAAATTTGAATTCGTTTGAATTTGAATTAAACCTTCCGGAGGCCGTATCTTTCAAACCACTTATCGAATTCGAGTGATTCTTTTTGCATTGTGACTGTAGTGCAATTTAGGTGCTGTTAAGCTGTTGTTGTTGAGTTTTAAAAATGTTTTTCTTGCTGTTGGTTTTGTTTTGGTTCTATTCGTGTTCCGGTGATTGATGTGTTGAATTGTGTGAAACGTGTAGATTTTCTGGAGTGCGACGCGAGCTATTTTCAGGAGTGTGACTTTCTGAACCAGAACCAAGGCAAGTTACATGTTGATCATCCTTTACCTATTCTTTTCTATGCATGTAGTTATATCACACTATGAATATATGCATGTATAGGAATACTATATTATTTTGCTATGCTGTTGAGCTATGTTCCCGTCTTTGCAAATCGTGGTAGTTGTAGGTTGCTATGCTTTGTAGACGCGGGTGGTTCTTGTATTCATTGAGCTTATGTGAGGATTATATATATACTAATTTGAGTAGTAACTCAGGATTTAATTCACCTTTGGGCGGAAGTGGTATTGCTAGGGTGGTTTCAAGAACATCATGGTTTATACCCTCTGAATGTAAGTGGACGGCCGCCCAGGCTCAAAAAGATCAGACATGCTTAGTTGATCATTTGTGGGACCCTTACCCGGATGTGCCAACAGATGTAGATATAATAGTTGGGATGGGCCTCCTGTTGGGACTAGGGGACTGCTTCTGAAAGACTTCGTCTCAATCTTCGGGTTGGGTCCAGTGGGTAAAGCGTACTAAACTCCTCAGAGTATTAAAAACTAATCATGATTAGCCGCGCCCTCGGTTATGGGTAAATTTGAGCGACTATGCCATTACAGTTGTTGGATGATCTTGACAGATGTGACACTTAATAATATTTGTGGGCAACTTAATAAAGGGTACGTTGGAGTTGATTTTTGCCAACTCAACCTTGTCTATTTAATTGTAGTAATAAAAGAACTAAATAAAAATTTGACTATTAGGTAGTTATTAGGACAAAATCAGCTTTCTGCAAAAATAAACCCTCAAGCCTTCCTTTTGATATACTATGCGTATACATGTAGGTCTGCTTTATTATTACTCCTGTGTAACTTGCCAATACATTCCAAGTATTGACCTATATGGCTGCAACGTCTCATGTTGCAGGATATTCAGACGAAGAGTAAGGTACTATTAGGGTCGCGAGTCTGCACTCAGCATCGCCAGTGGGCTATGATGGGACTCATTGTTATTTTCTGCTACTTTCCGTTCTTTGATTGAATAAAGCTAGCCAAGTGCTATTCAAATTGTTTTATTTTATATATTCTGGATCATACGATGTAATAAATGATGCACTTGCTATTCTGGTATTCATCTATACTATGTGTGCTAGCGAGCTCGATCCAGGGACTAGCACGGTAAGCACAGAGACTCAAATCCTTCGAGGTTTGGTCTTTACAGGAGTCCTACTAGGGTTCCACCTCCCACATGGCCCATTAAGGCCTAAGTCCTAGTAGGATTCCACCTCCCACATGGAATAGGAAAAAGGGAAGGGAGAAGGAGAAGGAAGGAAGGGGTGCCCCCTTTCCCTAGTCCAATTCGGACCAGTCCATGGGGAAGGGGTGCGGCCACCCTTGAGGCCTTTCTCTCCTTTCTCGTATGGCCCATTAAGGCCCAATACGAATTCCCGTAACTCCCCGGTACTCTGAAAAATACCCGAATCCTTCAGAACATTTCCGATGTCCGAATATAGCCTTCCAATATATCGATCTTTACGTATCGACCATTTCGAGACTCCTCATAATGTCCCCGATCTCATAGGGGACTCCGAAAAAACTTCGGTACATCAAAACACATAAACTCATAATACCGATCGTCACCAAATGTTAAGCGTGCGGACCCTACGGGTTCGAGAACTATGTAGACATGACTGAGACACGTCTCCGGTCAATAACCAATAGCGGAACCTAGATGTTCATATTGGCTCCCACATATTCTACGAATATCTTTATCGGTCAAACCGCATAACAATATACGTTGTTCCCTTTGTCATCGGTATGTTACTTTCCCGAGATTCGATCGTCGATATCCTCATACCTAGTTCAATCTCATTACCGGCAAGTCTCTTTACTCATTCTGTAATGCATCATCCCGCAACTAACTCATTAGTAACAATGCTTGCAAGGCTTAGAGTGATGTGCATTACTGAGGGGGCCCAGAGATACGTCTCTGATACACAGAGTGACAAATCCTAATCTTGATCTATGCCAACTCAACAAACAACATCGGAGACACCTGTAGAGCATCTTTATAATCACCCTGTTACGTTGTGACATTTGATAGCACACAAGGTGTTCCTCCAGTATTCGGGAGTTGCATAATCTCATAGTCAGAGGAACATGTATAAGTTATGAAGAAAGCAGTAGCAATAAAATTGAACGATCATTATGCTAAGCTAACAGATGGGTCTTGTCCATCACATCATTCTCTAATGATGTGATCCCGTTCATCAAATGACAGCACATGTCCATGGCTAGGAAACTTAACCATCTTTGATTAACGAGCTAGTCAAGTAGAGGCATACTAGGGACACTCTGTTTGTCTATGCATTCACACATGTACTAAGTTTTCGGTTAATACAATTCTAGCATGAATAATAAACATTTATCATTATATAAGGAAATATAAATAACAACTTTATATTGCCTCTAGGGCATATTTCCTTCAGGAACCAGGCCAAAAATCTCCGTGTCTACATTGCTTTGCTCCCTCCAAACTCCTCCCTTTACCTTCATATGCAATGTTTTACATTCTGTTGCTATACTCTTAGACTTCCATGTGTAGGTTGATTGCTTGACTTGTTCTAAGTTGCTAAAATCTACCAAGACTTAAAATTGGGAACAGGCTATATTTTTATTTGGTCAAGTAGTCTAATCACCCCCCCCCCTCCGAACATACTTTCGATCCTACAGTATGAGGTCCGATGAGTGCTAAGGCTTGCCGCGGGTATCATTATTTTATTACCTTCATAGATGATTTGAGTAGATATAGGTATATCTAGATGATGAAACACAAGTCTGAAACATTTGAAAAGTTCAATGAATTTCAGAGTGAAGTGGAGAATCATCGTAACAAGAAAATAAAGTTTCTACGATCTAATCACAGAGGTGAATATTTGAGTTACGAGTTTGGCCTTCATTTAAAACAATGTGGAATAGTTTCACAACTCACGCCACCTGGAACACCACATCATAATGGTGTGTTCGAACGTCATACCCGTACTTTATTAGATATGGTGCAATCTATGATGTCTCTTATCGATTTACCACTATCATTTGGGGTTATGCATTAGAGACAGCTGCATTCACATTAAATAGGGTACCGTCTAAATCCGTTGAGACGACAACGTATGAACTATGGTTTGGCAAGAAACCTAGGCTGTCGTTTATTAAAGTTTGGGGTTGCGACACTTATGTCAAAAGGCTTCAGCCTGATAAGCTCGAACCCAAATCGGATAAGTGCATCTTCATAGGATACCTAAAGAAACAACTGGGTACACCTTCTACCACAGATCCAAAGGCAAGATTTTAGTTGCTTAGAATGGATCCTTTTTCTAGAGAAGGAGTTTCTCTCGAAAGAAGTGAGTGGGGGGAAAGTAGAACTTAATGAGGTAACTGTACCTTCTCTCGAATTGGAAAGTATCTCATCACAGAAAACTGTTCCCGTGATGCCTACACCAACTAGAGAGGAAGCTAATGACAATGATCATGAAACTTCGGATCAAGTTACTACCGAACCTCGTAGGTCAACCAGAGCACGTTCCGCACCAGAGTGGTACGGTAATCCTACTCTAGAGGTCATGTTATTAGACCATTACGAACCTATGAACTATGAGGAAGCGATGATGAGCCCAGATTCCGCAAAATGGCTTCAGGCCATGAAATCTGAGATAGGATCCATGTATGAGAACAAAGTATGAACTTTGGTTGACTTGCCCGATGATCGGCAAGCCATAGAGAATAAATGGATCTTCAAGAAGAAGACTAACACTGATGGTAATGTAACTGTCTACAAAGCTTGACTTGTCGCGAAAGGTTTTTGACAAGTTCAAGGAGTTGACTACGATGAGACTTTCTCACCCATAGCGATGCTTAAGTCTGTTCGAAACATGTTAGCAATTGCCGCATTTTAAGATTATGAAATCTGGCAAATAGACGTCAAAACTGCATTCCTTAATGGGTTTCTTAAAGAAGAGTTGTATATGATGAAACCAAAAGGTTTTGTCGATCCTAAAGGTGCTAACAAAGTGTGAAAGCTCTAGTGATCCATTTATGGACCGGTGTAAGCATCTTGGAGCTAGAATATACACTTTGATGAGGTGATCAAAGCATATGGTTTATACAGACTTTTGGAGAAGCCTGTATTTACAAGAAAGTGAGTGGGAGCTCTATAGCATTTCTAATATTATATGTGGATGACATATTGTTGATTGGAAATGATATAGAATTTCTGGATAGCATAAAAGGATACTTGAATAAGAATTTTTCAATGGAAGACCTCGGTGAAGCTGCTTATATATTGGGCATCAAGATCTGTAGAGATAGATCAAGATGCTCGATAGGACTTCCACAAAGCACATACCTTGATAAAGTTTTGAAGCAGTTCAAAATGGATTAGTCAAAGAAAGGGTTCTTGCCTGTGTTACAAGGTGTGAAGTTGAGTAGGACTCAAAATCCGACCACAAAAAAATATAGAGAGAGAATGAAAGTAATTCCCAATGCCTCAGTCATAGGTTTTATAAAGTATGCCATGATGTGTACCAGACTTGTTGTGTGCCTTGCCATGAGTTTGGCAAGGGGGTACAATAGTGATCCAGGCCTAGATCACTGGATAGCGGTCAAAATTATCCTTAGGTACCTAAAGAGGACTAAGGAAATGTTTCTCAGTTATGGAGGTGATAAAGAGTTCGTCGTAAAGGGCTACGTTGATGCAAGCTTTAACACTGATCCAGATGACTCAGAGTCTCCATCTGGATACATATTGAAAGTGGGAGAAATTAGCTAGAGTAGCTCCATGCAGAGTATTGTAGACATAGAAATTTCCAAAATACACACGGATCTGAATGTGACAGATCCGTTGACTAAACTTCTCTCACAAGCAAAACATGATCACACCTTAAGTACTCTTTGGGTGTTAATCACATGGAGATGTGAACTAGATCATTGACTCTAGTAAACCCTTTGGGTGTTGGTCACATGGCGATGTGAACTATGGGTGTTAATCACATGATGATGTGAATTGGTGTTAAATCACATGGCGATGTGAACTAGATTACTGACTCTAGTGCAAGTGGGAGGCTGAAGGAAATATGCCCTAGAGGCAATAATAAAGTTGTTATTTTATATTTCCTTATATCATGATAAATGTTTATTATTCATGCTAGAATTATATTAACCTGAAACTTGATACATGTGTGGATACATAGACAAAACACCGTGTCCCCAGTAAGCCTCTACTAGACTAGCTCGTTAACTAAAGATGATTAAGTTTCCTAACCATAGACATGTGTTGTCATTTGATGAATGGGATCACATCATTAGGAGAATGATGTGATGGACAAGACCCATTTGTTAGCTTAGCATATTGATCGTTCAGTTTTATTGTTATTGCTTTCTTCATGTCAAATACATATTCCTTCGACTATGAAATTATGCAACTCCCGGATACCAGAGGAATACCTTGTGTGCTATCAAACGTCACAACGTAACTAGGTGATTATAAAGATGCTCTACACGTATCTCCGAAGGTGTTTGTTGGGTTGGCATAGATCGAGATTAGGATTTGTCACTTTGAGTATCGAAGAGGTATCTCTAGGCCCTCTCGGTAATACACATCATGATAAGCCTTGCAAGCAATGTGACTAATGAGTTAGTTATGAGATGATGTATTATGAAACGAGTAAAGAGACTTGACGGTAACGAGATTGAACTAGGTATGAAGATAACAACAATCGAATATCGGGCAAGTAACATACCGATGACAAAGGGAATAACGTATGTTGTCATTATGGTATGACTGATAAAGATCTTCATAGAATATGTGGGAACCAATATGGGCATCTAGGTTCCACTGTTGGTTATTGACCGAAGAGGTGTCTCGTTCATGTCTACATAGTTCTCGAACCCGTAGGGTCCGCACGCATAACGTTTGATGACGATTTTGTATTATATGAGTTATGTGATTTGGTGACTGAATGTTGTTCGGAGTCCCGAATGAGATCATGGACATGATGAGGAGTCTCAAAATGGTCAAGAGGTAAAGATTCATATATTCGACGACGATGATATTCGGACACCGGAAGTGTTCCGGGGGTACCGGGTACATATCGGGTCACCGGACGGGGTTCCGAGCATCCCATCGGCAACTACATGGGCCTAATGGGCCAAGAAGGGGACAGACCAGCCCCTAGGGGGCTGGTGCGCCCCATGTAGGCCAAAATAAGGGGGAAGGAAAGAGGGGAAGATAGAAGATAGAAAGGAAGGGGAGCGATTCGGCCTCCCCCTTCCTTCTCTCCTCCCTCCTCCTTCCTTCCACCTCCTGATGAATATGGAAGGGGGGAGGCCGAATTGGGAGGTGTCCGAGTAGGATTCCTCCTACTTGGGGCGCCCCCTTGTCTTCTTCTCCTCCCCTCCAACCTATATATATATATGAGGGGGGCACCGCTAGAACACAGAACAATGATTGTTAGCCGTGTGCGGCGCCCCCGTCAACAGTTTACGCCTCCGGTCATATTATCGTAGTGCTTAGACGAAGCCCTACACAGATCACTTCACCATCACCGTCACCGCGCCATCGTGCTAACGAAACTCTCCCTCGACACTTTGCTGGATCAAGAGTTCGAGGGACGTCATCAAGCTGAATGTGTGCAGAACTCGGAGGTGTCGTACGTTCGGTGCTTGATCGGTCAGAACGAGAAGAAGTTCGACTACATCAACCGCTTTGCCAAACGCTTCCGCTTTCGGTCTACGATGGTACGTGGACACACTCTCCCCCTCTCGTTGCTATGCATCTCCTAGATAGATCGTGCGTGAGCGAAGGAATTTTTTTGAAATTGCATGCTACGTTACCCAACAGATCGTGAGTCTCTGCTCGTTACCGCGCGCTACCAAGACACTAACAGTTTGGGTATTTGATCTAAGTTGACCACTGGCCTATAAGCACAAACTACCACGTGGGGACAGATATGGGCACTCGGCGTCGTATATATCAGCTGAAGCTCTCGAGATGTCAGCGACTGGGCGGCGCGCACTGGGTTGGACTGGAACGCCTGTGCTTGTATAAGGGGGCTCTCACCGGCCGCGTATGCAAATGTGCAGTGGTGCAAATTGTGATGGGCCCAAGACCCCCGCGCGCTTAGGATGTAGACCAACGTGTTGGCCTCTCTATTGAGCCTAGGTAGGGCTACGACGTATTGATCTTCCGTAGCCGGGCATGACCCAGGAATGTGTGTCTGGCCAGAGTGATCGAGCGTGTTAGGCAATGTGGTGCACCCCTACATGGAAGTTTATCTATCTGAATAGTCGTGTCCACGGTAAAAGGACAACTTGGAGTTGTATCCTGATCTATACAACTAGAACTGGGTACTGGATGCTGAGGCATGAGATGGATATGATGGCTCCGGGATTGCTTTCTCGCAGGAAGTCGAGGAAGGATCTCTAGGCATTAAGACCACAACATACTTGCTTAACAATATGCTATTATGTACTCTTCTAAATGCTCCCAGATGCTTGAAGATGCTAGTCTTTGATAGGCTAGGCTTTCCCTTCTCTTCTGGCATTCTACAGTTCAGTCCACAGGTACATCCCTTTCCTTTGATACCAATGCATACTTAGTATAGATTTGATGCTTGCAAGTACTTCGGATGATTAGTCACGGTTGCTTTGGTACCTTTCCCCCTACTTTCTTCTTTCCGGTTGCTGCGATCAGATGACGGATCCCAAGAGCCAGACGCCACCATTGATGTCTACTACTACGTGGAGACCACCGACGACCACGAGTAGTTAGGAGGCTCCTAGGCCTACCTAGGCATCTGTCGGGCCGGGCCGGGCCTATCCAAGCCTGGCGAAAAACCTAGGCCTGAGCCCATCCCGACCTGGTCATCACGCCTAGTTTTTAGGCCCAGGACGGACCGTCAGTGAGAAAGACCGTTGGGCCCCTTCCCTAAAACGCAAAAAAGCCAATCCCAGGCATGGCCCGACGCGTTCTTCAGGCTCAAAACTCAGGCCCAGGACTGGCCCACCGGCAAGACCTGGACGGGTCAGGATTTTTTAGGCCGGGCCGGGTATCCCATGGCCAGGGTGACTCCTAGGCAGGAGGCCTTTCATTTTCGATCATCGTTGTGTTTGTGCTAGCCTTCTTAAGGCATACTTGTTTAACTTATGTCTGTACTCAGATATTGCTGCTTCCGCTGACTCTTGTGTATTCGAGCTTATGTCGAGCCCTCGAGGCTCCTGGCTTGTAATATGAAGCTTGTATGACTTTTATTTGTGTCTAGAGATGTATTGTGATATCTTCCCTGAGTCCTGATCTTGATCATACGTGTTTGCGTCTATGATTAGTGTACGTTTGAATCAGGGGCGTCACACTGAGGTAAGCCTACACGATAGTAAGGGCCATCGATTGTAGAACTGACCCTTGATGTAGGTCGCACACCGGTCAAGACGTACTTTGGACACATCCCCCGCATGATCGCGTCACAAGCACATCATAGTGGTAGTCTTCAAGACCTATGTTTATTATCGAGATGAGATCCCACACACAAATATAAGGTTGTGAGAGTAAGAATTCATATGCATTGCCTAATTTAATACTAGTGTTTACACCCAAAAAGGTGGTTAAAAGTACGATTGGGAAATAAGCATTAATCCGTTGATAATAACTTGTCGGGGCCTTTGTAGTAGTGCATATCCTCTCGATTTCTTGGGGAAAGGCATGCTAACCTTATGCTATCCAAACCAAATTTCAAAGGGCATCAACCACCTTTTCTGGTGCCGTTGCCGGGGAGGCATTGTGCCAGTAGTGACTGTGTTACAATAATTGATGAAGCCAAATCCGACAGATCTCGAGGTAGGGGTCCTAAGCTAGGCGTTTAGAAGCGATGGTAACAAGGACACATGGTTTTACCCAGGTTCGGGATTTCCGAGGAGATAATACCCTATGTCAGCTAGTGTTCATTATGAGTTTATATAGGTAATCTACCACGAGACTGTATTGTGTCGTCTACGAGCCTGGCCCCTAGGTATTATAAGTACCGGGGATCCTAGGGTTACAATATCCTTGTGAGCTATGTACGGGGAGGCGGAATCCTCCACGGGTCCAGCATCTTAGTAACACGGATCCAGTGTCTCAAAGTATGCATCAAGTCTTTTAGATCTTCATGTAATCGCCGTGGGTTCCTTGAAGTGGCCCAGGGCGGAACCGACATGGGGTCCTCTGCCCGGCCAACAAGTCGGGAGTCGGCATTGTTAGATAATAACGAGAAATAAACGAGACAAAGAGACACGGATTTTTACGTGGAAACCCTTGCGGGAGAAAACCACGGACACATGAAGGCGCAATCACTATGAGGAGGAGTATTACAAGCACGAGACGACAGGCCGTCTGAGGTGCGACTACAGTGGTATATAAGAGGGGCAACACATAGGAGTCCTTGTAGGACAAGTAAACGAGTTGTACTCGTACGCGTCGGTACCAACGCAAAAGGCCCACACCGTATGTACTACGTCTAGTCCAATACGGTACTAGAATTTGGATCACAATTTAACAATCTCCACCTTGAGCCAAATTCCCTCCAGTAGTCGAAGAAAGTGAATAACTCCATCCAAATCAGCTTAAACACCTTGTGCGTCAAAGTCCATAGGACTAGTGAGAAATACCAACTAAGCCTGAGCAAAGCTCAAACTTATTGGTCGGAACTGGCTTTGTCATCATATCAGCAGGATTATCATGAGTACTTATCTTGCATACCTTCAAATCACCTTCAGCAACAACATCTCGAATATAGTGATATCTAACATCAATGTGCTTTGTTCTCTCATGATACATTGGATTCTTTGTAAGATATATAGCACTTTGACTGTCACTAAATACGGTAGGGCAAGATGAGTCTCCACAAAGCTTAGTGTACAAACCTCTCAACCAGATAGCTTCTTTGCATGCCTCAGAAATAGCCATATACTCGACATCAGTAGTGGAACAAGCCACAATAGACTGCAAAGGTGCTCTCCAACTCACAGCACAACCACTAATGGTGAAAACATAACCCGTGAGTGATCTTCTCTTATCCAAATCACCAGCAAAATCAGAATCAACAAAACCAACAAGTCCATCTCTAGTTTTCCCAAACTGTAAATAAGCATTAGAAGTACCACGCAGGTATCTGAAAATCCACTGAATTGCTCTCCAATGCTCTTTTCCAGGATTAGCCATGTATCTACTGACAACACTCAATGCATATGATAAATCCGGACGAGAACAAACCATGGCATACATAAGTGAACCAACTGCACTCGAATAGGGAACTCTAGACATGTACTCAATATCTGCATCTAACTTAGGACATAAAACTGATGATAATTTGAAGTGTGCAGCTAACGGAGTACTCACCGGCTTGGCATTATGCATATTAAAACGACGAAGAACTTTATCAATATATCTCTTCTGACTGAGATACACTATTCCAGATGGTCTATCTCTGGATATTTCCATGCCAAGTATTTTCTTTGCTGCACCCAAATCCTTCATCTCAAATTCATTACTCAATTGCTTCTTTAGTTCATTAATCTGACATACTCTTAGCAGCAATAAGCATATCATCAACATAAAGGAGCAAATAAATAGTTGAACCTTTGACAGCTTTCAAATAAACACAACTATCATAATTAGACCTTTTGAAACCTTGAGAGAGAATAAAGGTGTCAAATCTCTTGTAGCACTGTCTTGGGGATTGCTTCAATCCATAAAGAGATTTCTTTAACTTACAGACAAGCTTTTCTTTTCCAGGAATAACAAAACCTTCAGGTTGTTCCATATAAATATTCTCTTCTAATTCTCCATGTAAGAATGCAGTTTTAACATCCAATTGTTCAAGCTCAAGATCATGCATGGCAACAATACTGAGTAAAGTGCGAATAGAGCTATGCTTCACAACAGGAGAAAATACTTCGTTATAGTCAATACCTGGAATCTGACTGTAACCTTTAGCAACTAACCTTGCTTTATATCTTGTCTCATCATTAGGAGAAACACCTTATTTTCTCTTGAAAACCCACTTGCAACGAATAGGTTTCCTCTCTCTAGGTAATTTTACTAAATCCCAAGTGCCATTCTTTTCAAGTGATTCCATCTCATCATGCATAGCGGTCATCCACTTATTACTATCACCAGAAATAATAGCCTCGGAATATGAAGAAGGTTCAGCATTACCTTTAATTTCTTCTACAACACATAAAGCAAAAGAAAAAATATTGCACTCTTCAATTAACCTATTAGGTTTATTAATACCCCGTCTAACTCTGTCACGTGCAAGATTCCAACTGGGTGGAACAATAGCTTGATTTGGAGTGGGAGTGACATTATCATCATTAACGACGGGTTCATCATGTGCATCAACAATTTCATTACCAGATGTATCACCTTAATCAATAACATGCTCCACCTGAACAGTAGGCTCCTGAACAATAGGCTGTTGTTCACTCTCAACGGGAACATTAGTAGATGAAACATCATGTAACATAGCAGATTCATTAAAGATAATATTTCTGCTAATAACAACCTTCTGGGTTTCAGGATTCCATAATTTAAAACCTTTAACACCAGACTTATAACCAAGAAAGATGCACTTAACAGCCCTAGGATCCAATTTTCCATTATCAACATGAGCATAAGCAGTGCAACCAAAAACTCTCAACTGTGAATAATCAGCAGGTGAACCAGACCATACCTCAATTGGACTTTTCTTATTAAGAGCAATAGATGGTGAACGATTAATGAGATAACAAGCAGTGGAAGCGGCCTCAGCCCAAAAACGCCTATGCCAACCTGCATTGGACAACATGCAACGGGCTCTGGAAATAATGGTCCTGTTCATACGTTCAGCAACACCGTTTTGTTGAGGAGTATAAGGAACGGTGTAGTGTCTGACAATGCCTTCAGACTTGCAATAATTCTTAAATTGTTTAGAACAGAATTCCATACCATTATCAGTGCGAAGTATCTTTACCTTCTTTTCAGTTTGTCTTTCAATCATAATCTTCCACTCCTTAAATGCCGAGAATGCTTCATATTTATGCTTCAAGAAATAAGGCCATACTTTTCTCGAATAATCATCAATAATAGTTAGCATGTAACTAGCACCACCTAGTGACTTCTTACGAGATGGTCCCCATAAATCAGAATGCACATAATCAAGAATACCTTCGGTTGTATGAGTCGAAGTGTTGAACTTCACCCTCTTGTGCTTGCCGAAAATACAATTCTCACAAAATTTCAATTTACCAGGTTCATATCCATCAAGAAGACCTCTCTTATTTAACTCTGCCAAACCAAGTTCACTCATATGTCCAAGACGTATATGCCAAAGGTTAGCAGCATCACAATCAGAATTCTTTGAAATAACTGGAGTAGCGTTACCTGAAACGGTAGAACCTCGAAGGTAATAAAGACCATTGGTCGAACTTAAGTCACCTTTCATCACAACAAGGGAGCCTTTGGTGACCTTCAAAACACTATCTCCACCTGAATACTTGTACCCCTTAGTATCAAGGGCACTAACAGAGATAAGATTTCTCTTCATCTTCGGAATATAACGAACATCTGTCAAAGTTCTGATTATGCCATCAAACATCTTGATTCGGATAGAACCTATGCCTTCAATCTTGTGTGGTGAATTATCAAAACCCATAACGGAACCACCAGAAGTAGTGGAATCAAAAGTATTAAACCAATATCTATGCGGGCACATATGAAAAGTACATGCAGTATCAAGTACCCACTCATCATTGGTCTCAGCACATCCAGCAATAACGACAAGAGCATCATCGGAACTATCATCACGAGCAATGTTAGCAGAATTTTCACCTTGTTTGTTACCTTTACTCTTTTCTTTATTCTGCAACTTGAAACACTCTGAGATGTCATGCCCGTCTCTCTTGCAATATCTGCAATATTTCTTGTCTCTGGATTGTGACCAGCCCCTGTAGCCGTTTTTACTTTTGCCTCTGTTTCCATTATTGGAGTTCTTCTCCTTTGTCCTGCCACGAACAGATAATCCCTCGGCTTGGGATGAACTCGAACCATCATGAGGCACCATTAATTTCATCTTCTCCTTAGAGTTCAAAGCTTCATAAACTTCATTAAGTGTGAGAGTATCACGACTGTATAATATGGTGTCTCGAAAATTGGTGTAAGAACTTGGCAGTGAACAAAGTAACATTAGAGCAGTATCTTCCTCTTCATACTTAACCTCCATTGCAGCTAGATCAGATATGATATCTTTAAATTCTGAAATAAGATTCAAAACATTACCTCCCTCGGGTAACCTGTGCAGGAATAATTTTTGTTTTAGATGCATCTTGCTGGTGAGATCTTTAGTCATGCAAATCCCTTCCAGCTTTAACCATAGAGCGGCGGCAGTTTTCTCACTCAAAACTTTCTGCAAAATATTATTATGCAAATGGAGTTGAATTTGTGATAAAGCCTTACAATCAATTCTTTTCTCCTCAGCAGTCCAGTCCTCAATTCGATTCTTCCCAAAACTATCCAGTGCTACATCATAGTCGGCCTGTGCCAACAACGCCCGCATCTTGACTTGCCATAGGGTAAACCTTGTGTCACGATCCAGCAGCGGAAAGTCGTACTTTATGGATGCCATGAGTAGATAAATCTGTGTACACAAAGTAGTACAAGACGATAGAAAAATTCTTGACAGAATTTAATATGCGAAGCAAATAGAACAGAATAAATAGCACCTCGACGTAGCAGATGAACGAAGAACAAACTAGCAGTACTAGCCTCACGTAGAGGAGTACTAGTAGCAGATTATATCAAATCAGGTTTGCACCTCGAGACTTGAGCCTTGTGACCCCACGTGAAGTAGCAACAGCAACCTTTGTGAGCAAAAGCAACTTTGGTTGATGTACTAGTACAAGCGCAGGCTGATGTGCCTCGGGACTTAAGTCCGTACGTGGAGCAGCAACGGCAACACAGTGAACTTGTGATTTGACGCGACGGAGCAACGGAAGCTTGTATCCGTCTCGATGAACTGCTCGGGTAGGAAACTGATCAGCGGCACAATACCTGTCGGTCTCGGCTGCAGGGAAAATCGATCGCCGCGGATCGCCAGATGTGTGTGGCGGCGCACGCCGAACCCTAGCTCTCTCAGACTCAATCTTGTATCTGTAACCTCAGCTCTGTATATCACTTGTTAGATAATAACGAGAAATAAACGAGACAAAGAGACACGGATTTTTACGTGGAAACCCTTGCGGGAGAAAACCACGGACACACGAAGGCGCAATCACTATGAGGAGGAGTATTACAAGCACGAGACGACAGGCCGTCTGAGGTACGACTACATGGGGTATATAAGAGGGGCAACACATAAGAGTCCTTGTAGGACAAGTAAACAAGTTGTACTCGTACGCGTCGGTACCAACGCAAAAGGCTCACACCGTATGTACTACGTCTAGTCCAATACGATACTAGAATTTGGATCACAATTTAACAGGCATGGTGATAGGCCCCTTAGCGGGGTCACCACCAGTTATTGTTAAAGTTTTTATCCAGGTTTCATTTCAGTTTTTATTCTTAACTTTATTTGTTTTTCTATTTGTGTTGTTATCGAAAATCCAAAAAAATATGTGAGACTTTGCTGTTCCAAATGAGAATTTTATGCATGCACCAATCACACTATCTGATGCTACAGCGGAACAATATGGAATTAAGGTCCACTTAGTCACAATGGTTCAACAAGATCAATTTGGTGGCTCCGCATCAGAGGATGCTGACATGCACTATTTGTATTAACTCATGTATGGGCAATCAAAACGGTGTGTCGTTTATGTATAAAAATATGAGGTACGTGTAATTTAAATATGAAATATTCTGGCTGCAAAACTTTTAGAAATACTTTGAGCGCTTGTAAATTATGCGAAAACACTATCATTTAGGGATCAATAACTTTTAAAATCACTCACAAAGACTTAACGAAATTATTAACCTAATGTTCAATTGCATTCGACCTTTGCATCATGAACGCAACGGATCATGTACCTGTCATTTGCGAAAAGCTTGTGTATGAACCTCCGCCCGTAAGAGCAACGCTAGCGGCAAAAATCTATCAGGAAAAGCTAGTGGTTGGATCGACTCTGGGGTCTCTAGGACGCTCCCTATGAGCGCCAGCGTCACTGGACGACCATGTGGAGGAAAGGTGACGAGCACATGGACACCTATGAAATCGAGCTGTCGCCCATTTGAGCACTTGTGACCGACCGGCTGATCAGGGTGGATCACAAAAGTCCAACCGAGGATACAAGATACTATATGAAGGTCCTTTAGGAGCGACCGTTCAACGGTCTAGCCATCATGCAATACATTTCAAGACATCGATCGGTATGATTATGCTGCGACTGACAGAGAAACATTGTACCCAAATGCCATGAGTACATAGCATTACCATACAGACATACAGAGTAGCTATCCTTTGTCGATTTTTTCTATTGGTTACACCTAATCAATAGCAAAGGGTGGGGACAGCATCGCGTGCTACATATTCTTATATTGTTCTCTGCAATGCCAACTATAATGTGTGTGGTGAACCAACATGTGGTTGAATGGTTAGAGGGACAGTGATATTTTCAGCTCGTCAGGGTTTAAGTTCTGGTGCTTGCATTATTTGTGAACCAATCTGTGATTGAATGGTTAGAGGGACAGTGGTATTTTCAGCTCGTCAGGGTTTAAGTTCTGGTGCTTGCATTATTTCTGTATTTATTTTAGATTTTCAATGATGTGCTTTCAGTGAAAGGAGATATTTTTATTGACAATGAAGCGTCTACGATAACTTCGTAAATTCCGTACTACCCTGCATAGGTTGGTCACTTGACGAAGTTTGGTGGTAATAGACAACCGGACATTTTATACTACTCCCTCCGTTCTAAATTACTCGTCTCAGAAATGGATGTATTTAGAAAGCTAAAATACATCTAGATACATCCATATATGTGACAAGTAATTCGAAACGGAGGGAATATTTTTTTAAGACATTTTATACTAGTACTGTGTTGCCAGAAACAAGCAAACTTTTCTCGAGACACGCATCCATGAACAAACGAAAGCACACTAATTAAGCTGTGGCGCATGCTGTTCATGACACCTCAACCGTATGATCAGAAATCCATGCTCCGGATGACGCTAATCAGATGATCGATGTGACCCCAGCAAGCTCTTGTTCTGCCATTTTTCGCGGTGGCAGAGGATCAGACGTGTTAATTATTGCTACTTATCTCTGTGTACTCCGCCCGGCCTGGTCATGGTCGTGGACGCGGTGCGACGGACCGGCGAGCAAGGAAAGCACCGTCGGCGACGTCCATGGCCCTCCTGCACCCGTACAGGTCGAGGAACCTGATGACACGGACACTGCCGCCGGCGAGTCGCCACGGCCGCGCCATGCGGCTGGAGTTGGTTGTCGTCGGTGTCAGCCAAAGCTTGTCATCTCCGTCGTCTGTGCCTTCTTCCCTTGTGCACTCCACGAAGGCGGCGGCGAAGGGGTCTGCTGCCGGTGCAGGTGCGGGGGCGTCGAGGGCGCGGCGGCGTCTGCGCTGCCGGCAGCGGCGAGTGGAAGGGCGCAGTGGCGGCGGTGGGAGCGGAACGGCCGCGGTGTCGCTGGACGAGGAGATAAGGCCGGCGAGATTGCTCTTGGGGAGTCCCGGGCGGCGCTCCCACGAAAAGGGCACCACGGAAGTGGCTGAGGTGGTGCGAGGAGACGGGGCGGGGGACGTCGACGGGGAGGAGGAGGAGGCGGTGGACACGGAGGAAGACGAGGAAGAGGAGGAGGCGCTGCGGTTTCGCCATCGCGGGACGGTCGACGGCGTCGACGGCAGCGAGAGTGGCGGAGGTGGCAGCGGCAGCGGCATTGGCTGCGATTTGTTGGTTTGCGAAGGTCGCATCATGAGAGACACACGCACAGCGGGGAGTTGGAGATCAGTCGTTAGACCCTCCGCGAATAAATACCCAAGACGATTTGCACAAGCACTGCGCTGGCTGTAGGAGAAAAAAACAACAACCGCCTTCCTAGCCCTTTTTTCGGAAGATGGGAAGGTTTATTTTTTTCGATAAAGGACGTCTTTATTAACTCAAAACGTAGCATCAAGAAGATACAAATCATGATGAGTAACACCCGGCCTCTGCATAGTTAGGATGCACACAGCCAAACACAAATAGTCTGAAAGATAATAAAAAGATGACATATCGGCACTAGTAGAGTCAAATAAGACCGTCACTATGCCTATGTTGAAGGATGTGATGGGCTGATACGGAGGTTATGCTGCCACCCATGTTGGGAAAAAACCTCCATGGCCACTCGCTCCAATTGCATACACATCGCCTTAAACAGCGGTTGGAACTCTGTACGGTAAAGCATAGACCACGTACGAAGAGATTGCGTACAACGGAAAATAACCTGCAAAGGAGAAGAGTGTTTGTCATTAAAAATAAGATCATTTTTACATAGTCAAAGCGACCATAATAAGGCATACGCTCCCACCCTTATTAGCGTTTTGAATCTATAAGGAATACCATCCAGCCAGTAACAAAAAATATTGGCAACACCTATGGAAGGACAAAGATTAGACGCTATTTAGATGATTGACCATGTAGAACCTGCAAACTTGCACTGGAAAAAGAAGTGTCTGGTTGTCTCGTCATGAGTGCAAAAGCCACACTTCTTGCTTCCATGCCAGTTGTGACGAGCGAGGTTATCTTTGGTTAGCACCACTCCCTTCTAAAGGTACCACATGAAGATCTTAACTTTCAGTGGAATCTTCGATCTCCAAATTTTCTTGTTATTATCCATTGGGACCTCTGAATGCGTGAGCGCACGGTACATCGAGTCGACTGTGAAGGACCCAGCGGAACACATCTCGTTTTTGTGTCAGATTAATCGTATCCAATCGGGACAAAAGATGTTGTCATGACACAAGACGGGGGCCAATCAAATCCCGCCTGAAAGAAATATCTGGTGGAAAGGAACTCAGCACTTGCGCAAGAGTTTCATTCTTATTGCAAACATTGCGGTGCAAAGAAATATCCAATCGGAACTGCTCCTCTTGGGAACCCACCATGTTCTTCTTTTTTCAGCTCTTGTGCACTAAGTTTTTGTAATTCCTTCTTTCGCCAATACGATAAGCCGACTAGGCACCCCGGCTGTGATGTTGTTTGAAGCAATGGCAATTCTTGTTTTACCTTGTGCACTGTCAACTTCTTTTCTTCAGATTTGGCACTTTGACTCTTGATAATTGGTTGCTTCGTCTCGTTGCCTTTAATAGCCAATGTCAACACGTTAATTGGCTCTTTTTCATTTGAGATCAAATCTGAAGTTGCACTCTTACGACCATCTCTTTTAACACGGTACACTTGTTTGACCACCTCTTTCTTCTTTGAGCTCCGGACCGATTCCTTATGATTGAAACGACCTTTAACATATGATTGTTCAAATGTTGATATTCTCGGAGATGCATAATATTGGTTAGATGGTCTAAAATAAGATGAAGACTGTGCCCTTGTATCATATCTGTCCCATGATGGATATGGATCTACATGAGTATAGGGATGCATCCACGGCATTGGCACTAGCGGCCCAAAATAAGGATATGAATATGTTGCATTAAAATGCTCACTTTGCCAATACCTATCCTCATATTTGCGCCTTGGGGGTGATCTTGGTTTCTTTGCATGATTTGGCCGATAAGCATTCTTCTCTTCACTCTTCTTTTGATATTTATCCAATAGTTCAGCGAAGGTGATTTTTGATCTCTTACACTTGTGCTTATTTTGGCCTTTGTTTTCTTTTGGTTTGCTTTCATCGATCATTGGATTTCCTTGTTGCCCCCCAGTCCTTAGCGTCTTCATTGTAGATTCGATGGAATTCTCACCCTCAAGTTCATGTTCATTGTGATCTTCAACTAGTTCTTTACTTGAAAGCTTGATCCCATCACTTGCAGTTTTTACCTTCTCTTTAGATGGATCGGCTTGAAGTAAACGATGCAAAAACTTTTTGCCATCAAGACCAATCGGAATAGACTGGTCATCCTTTGGTGTTTCAACAAATTTCAATCGTCCTTTTTCAATGGCCGATTTAACTATTTGACGAAACATGTGGCAGTCCTCAAAATTATGCTTGGACGAATCATGCAACTTACAATACATTCGTCCTTGGATAGATGGCTTGACATGGTGATCAAGAATTCTAATGTAATTATTTTTCAACAACAAAGTAAAGATTTCATCACACATGTTTGAATTGAAGGTATACTTTTTGTTTTCTAGCCGATCTTGTTGTGAGAATGGCTTTGGAGTTAAGCAAACGAATGGTTCAGATTTGGCATCTTCCCATTTGGCTATGAATTCTCTTTCGCATACTTTTTCCGATGTCATTAAATAAGAAACTATACTAGCATCAATTTTCCCAAAAGATTTTAACCTTGGCTTTAAATTTCTGAAATCAAAGTAGTTAGAACATACACGTCTCAATTGAGACCATGCATAAGCCAAGCATGAAGCAATAAAAGCTACCCAATTAGATATGAACTTTAAATAAAGCAATGGGAAAAACTTTGGCTGCAGTAATAAGTCACTATCGGTCTCTTTGAATGGTACAATATATTGGCCGATATGCTTAGTAACAACTGTATTGCTAACAAGTAAATTGTCCTTCTTCATTGGTCTTTGAAAACTACTTATTAGAATTTTTCTAATAGATGCATTAATAATAAAGTTGTGACCAAATCTGAAAATATAAAAATTACTTGTTAGACATACCTCTTCAAATACGTTGGGAGAGCATGATGATTGCATATGATGAATAATATTTTGCTATGCTTCTCGATGACTTCCCAACACCATGTCACAATTTTCTTCTTGATTTCGTGCATCATAAATTTGAAGATCTTTGTCAATCAAAATTTGTTCGGCTACTTGTTCTTGTCCTTGAAGCTTGTCAATTTCTATGGCACGAAACTCATAGGGCAGGAAGTAGGTTCCATTAACTTCAGAAAAATCAAGCATGGTTGTTTTGCTATGCTTGCCATGCCCTTTCTCAATAATACTTGCCTCTTTGGATTTGATAGATTCGGAATATATACTACTTGATTCGGCTTTTTCAACCGAGGCACTTTCAAGTTCCGAATCATCCTTGTTTTCATTGATACTACCCATTGGCAATGCTTCTTTTATCTGAGCCAATTCTATTTCTATTTGTTTCTGGCGGCGAGCGACAAAGTTGGCTTTAAGCTTTTTCTCAATTTAGCCCACTTCGGATACGATTGCCCCCAATGTTTTTAGATTCTTTCGGCAATGACACACGGGTGTTGCCGAAATTTTGCAGTAGTGTAGGGGGTGTATAATATGATGTAGTACTAGGTGAAGGCATATGCATTGTTGTAAAACCATATTTTTGCTCGCCAATTTTATCAATTGGCAAAGATTTATCTTCTTGCAAAACTCTAGCTTTTATTGCGGCACAATCAGGAAATAGCCCTTTTTCATGTTGTTCAAGGCAAATAGCACTAATCCTCTTATTCTGGGCTAAACTCTTCAATGCAGCCACCACTACCTCATCTTCTACAATATTTGGCAAAACCGCTCCTGTAAAATTTACATTTATTCGGCTATGACCTGAAAGGTGTGAAGCCGAATTTTGAGCATCTACAGTTGTGTATGGTGCCGAAAAATTACTAACATGCGGTGTAGCATATGATGGTTGAGAGTAACTGGCCAAATAGCTAACAGTAGCATGGCCAATTCTCCCATCCATCGGCAAGATGGATTCACATATTGCAAATTAGCTGCCGATGAATAAAAAGGTGAAACACTTTCTTGTATGCTATTGAAAATTTTAACATGAGGTGTTTCAAATTGATTAACCAAACCCATCATGTTGTTCATTGGCATATGGATTTGTGGGGTTGCCCATGCATGAGAGTTTGGATACATATGTTGTACGTTGCTAAAATCATAAGAATTTGAAGCATGAAGATTGCTTTGCATCGGCCCTTGCGCATAATTAGATGCATGATTGATAAAACTAGGGCTAGCCGATACATTATGCTCATTAGGTGATCCAGCAACAACATATGGATTATTTGCATCTACAAAGGGGAATTGGGTATTCATATTACCTTTGTAGATTGCAGCAACTTGATGACGATCTCTTCGTAGCAAGAACGGGCTGGAGACCGTTCAAAGCTTCGTCCCCAGCGGAGTCGCCAAAAAGTGTGTTCGCACACGAACACGTCACCATGTACCTTCGACGCCGGGGGTGATGCACCGCAGCTCACGTCGAAGGAGACCCGTCCGGAAGCGCGGTACGCAAACAATCCGGTGGGTGCTTTTGAGGACCCAAAACCCCACACGCCCGGGAGGGACCCCGTCAGGGCTTGCGGCGGCTATGGGCCGCCCTAGGTCGACCTGATCGCCCCTAGGGCCTCGAGGTTCGCCGCCCTAGAAACGAAGAACGAACGAAGAACGAGGAAGAAGAAGAACAAGGGAGAGAGATAAAGGTAAAGGTAAAAAGATGATATATTGATAGATCGATTGTGTGTTGTTCAATCGGCCGTCACCCCTTACATATATATGAGGAGGCTGGACTTCCCGTACAAGAAAAGGTCTCAAATCACGTCCAAATCATCAAAAGTTACCCTAACTCGGACTACGAGGGCTGGAACTTCCGGGCTGAAATTATATCAAGTAGCCCTCTTGCACTGAATCTGCAGGCCACATACTACTTCGGATGACGATGGTCCCAAATGCAAAGTTGTAGATCTTGCAATGGAGAAAAACTCTTCAGTTATCACTTTTTCATCCGAGGTCATCTTGATGTCGAAATTGGCCCCGCAAATCTGCAAACAATGTTAAAATTCTAGTCTTCGGGGCGCACCGCGTGCAAACTTTTGGTTTAGCCCGGAACCTCCCCGGAAGTTTTGCCCGGAACTTCTGGGGCAAACTTATACAGCACACCATTTAGGCTCTAACTTTTGCATACGAGCTCCGATTTTGACGTTTTTATATCGAAATCGATCGCCTCGAGGAGACGAAGACAATCCTTGTAGAAACATTTCTCATATGAGTCCATCTTGGGGGTGTAATCAGCTGAATAGTGTTCTGAATATAAAATCTAAGTACTTCAAACACATCTTCGGCCTTAGAGATGAGACCGGATGGCTATGGCCGAAATATGAAAATTTCTTCTTTTGACGAGACATAATTTTCTCACTTTGAGCACTTCTCCATTTGAGGCCATCTTAATTAAGTTCTTGGTCGTGTCAACATGCGCTGCCTGCGATTTGCTCACACACGACTGCACAATCGATGGCGAGGAACTCGAAGGAAGGGCCATCCCCGGAGCCAGCGACGGCAAGCTGGAGGAGCATGGAACATCCCGGTCGGAGCTGCCGCCGCTACGTTCCCAGACACGCGATGCCGGAGTCAGGAAGCCGATATCCTCCCAAAACTCTTGCACCAACTCTTCTTTGCTCTTCTTCTTGCGGACCACTGACGTCCAAGGTCCACCTCCATCCTCAGAAGCATCGGCCAGGACGTCGCCGGCTACTTGTGCTGTGATAGCATCAGTGTCCAACTGTACCGCATCTGCATCGTCAGAGGCTAGACAGCTGAACCGCGATCCCGACGCCGTTGGCTCCGACGTTAGATTGATTAACTCGCCAGGAGCGAGGGTTAAATGGCGCTGTCAAGGAGGCGAAGCCCACATTCCGACGAGGATGACGTAGTCGTCGATCACTATCTCACCGTCTGCCGGGATCCTCTCGCCCTCCCGCAAGTAGCGGCCAACAAGGATTTCGTCGGTGTTGTCGCGCAACGTGATCCACCCGCATGGAGGCCGACCCTTCCATCAACAAGCGCGGAAGAGAAGGATGCGTGCCAGCGTAAAGCCAACGGCGGTTCAGGCGACCGCGGCATCAGCCTCTCACACCTACTGGAACAAAATATTGTTCAGGCGATCGGGAGGTTTATTAGTGGGTAATGTTTATCCTCGGCATCCACCAACCACGTAGGATGTGGGCCATCCACGCTTCCCTCTTCACTTTCGTTTTTTTTGGGAAAAACTTCGAATCTATTCATCTTGAATCATGGCAGTACAATGAACATCAGAAATAAAAATTACATCCAGATCCATAGACCACCTAGCAACGACTACAAGCATCGAAGCGAGCCGAAGGCGCGCCACCGTCATCGCCCCTCCATCGCCAGAGCCGGGCACAACTTGTTGTAGTAGACAGTTGGGAAGTCGTCGTGCTAAAGCCTCATAGAACCAGCACCCTAGAATAGCAACCGCCGCCGATGAAAAATAATGTAGATCGGAAGGATCCAAACCGAAGACACACGAACGTAGACGAACAACGACGAGATCCGAGCAAATCCACCAAAGATAGATCTGCCGGAGACACGCCTCCACACACCCACCAACAATGCTAGATGCATCGCCAGAATGGGGGCTAGGCGGGGAGACCTTTATTCCATCTTTAGGGAGCCGCTGTCGTCTTGCCTTCCTGAGTAGGACACAAACCCTAACAAGATTGAAAAAATGACTAAAAACGGAGCCCTCCCGCCGGCCCTTGCCAGGATCCACCATGCCTCCATGGCCCTAGGGCCACTGGAGATGAGGCGGACCTGTGCCAGCGCCGGCGAGAGGCACGCACCCTAACTTTCTTTCTTGGAGGAGGAGGAGGCGGAGCCCTGGCTCTAGATGTTATACCCTCTTCGCTTTATTCTTCAACCTCGTGCGAATCCGCAGCGTCTCCCCTTTTTTCCCTCTCCTGACGAGCGTGCATATCCTCTCTCCTTTCCCGAACACCCAACGCGAATGGGTGCTACATCCATCACGCCAGAGATGCGCCGCTTGACGGTGGCGACGTTTTTTTTTTCAAACTGGCGAAGCTGCAACAACCACCGCGGTTTGATACAAACACGACACCGAATGCTACAACCACCTCCAGAGAAGCCGCAACCAGTGTTCGCAGAAGCTGCAACGCACGGTGGCGACTTTTTTGTTGTTGCTAGTTCCAGCTTCGTTTTTTTGCAATTACCACCTTTGTTTTTTGCTACAGTCGAGGATGGCGAGCGTGGTGAACGCGAGCGGCGAGGACGTGCGGCACTGCACCAAACAACAACCGGCGTTGGGGCGGTTTGCTACATGCTACAACCGGCATTGCAATTTGCTACTACCAGCGTCCTGCCCGAATACAACCACCGTCACGTTTTGCTGCATCGCACCACCTTATGTTCTTTTTTTTGCTGGAAGTGACACCCTATTTTGCTGGAATGGGGCTAGCGAGTTGTTGCAACGGTGAGTCCGGCGGACAAGCCACGTCCGACGGGCATGTGTGATGGCAACCGCGCCGGCGAGCTGCTGCCGTCAGCACGCAAAGTGATACATGTCCAACATATCTATAACTTATGAAGTATTCATACTATACTTATTTTAATTATATTTGGATCTGGTGCATTTCTATATTATTTTTATAAACTAACCTAGTAATCTAGTGCCTAGTCCCTATTTTTTTGCATGTTTTCTGTTTCGCCAAAAATCCACATCTAGAAAGGTTCAAACATGATGAAAATGTATGATAGACCGAGAAGGACCCTAAAAGTTTCGGGAGGCAACCAGAAGAGGCCCTAGGGGCCCACAAGGCACCACGATGTGCCTCTAGTAGGCGTCCCCTACCTTGTGGGGCCGCCGCACTCATTTCACGTGATTATAACGCTGAAAAAACCTATAGATAGATAAACCTTTAGAAAGAAACCGAGAATAATTCCACGTCGTCGCAAGCCTCTGTTCCGAAGCGATCTCATATGTAGGCTTTCTCCGGCACCCTGCGAAGGGGGAAACTGTCCATGGAGGCCGTCTTCATCATCCTTGCTGTCTCTATGGTGATGTGTGAGTAGCTCATGCTCGAGGCTGAGGTTTGAGCCAGTAGCTATGTGTTTGATCTCTCTCCTCATGTTCTTGATTTGACACGATCTTGATGTATCATGAGCTTTATCAATATAGTTGGATCTTATGATGTTCTTCTCCTCTATCGCTTTTATGGTGAATTGAGTCTTGCTCTTTGAAGTTTCTTCTGTTGGAATGAATACTTTGGATTTGAGATCACTTAATGCTTGTCTTAACTTGTGGATAGCCATGGAGACATTGGGGGTGTTCCAGATAACATAAAGGTTAATTGATATGTTTCATATGACATTGTCGTAGTATCACTACTAGAAACAGAGAAATTTCCATCAGTCAGCTCTTTGTCGTCTGCTAGCGGATGACAAAGAAGGCCTTTGTCGTTTGCTTATAAAACACGGACGACAAAGACTTGGCTGACTGCAAAGAGCCGTGTTACCATCAGCCAGTTCTTTGTCGCCAGCCAGCCGACGGCAAAGAATATTTGCCGTCCGCCAGCAGACGGCAAAGAGATGGGTGGGGTCCAGTGGAGGCCTAAATCCTAACTGCCCACCAGCCCACATTTTCGGCAAAGAATCTTTGTCGTGTGCTGGCTGACGGCAAAGAATTGACTATCTAACGGTCGTCCCGCCCCTCCTCTCTCTCTCTATTCTCTCTCCCTCCCCGACCCCCATCTCACCCTAATTAACTGCCGCCGGACACCATGCCCCCGCCGCCCCGTCCACGTCGCCCGTCGCCCGCTGCCACCGCCGCTCCGCCCCTAACCCCTGACGCTACGCCGCGTCGGCCACCCCCCGCCCCTCGATGCCCCGCCGTGCTGGCACACCGCCCCGGCCCACCGCCCGGCCTCCCC
>NC_041388.1:218280897-218285962 GCF_002162155.2 Triticum dicoccoides | reverse complement strand
GTAGTTTAGGTTTAGTTTAGGTTTTTTTTTCTTCTGTTTTTTAGGTTTAGGTTTATATTTACTTTATTTTAGGTTTAGTTAAGAAGAAAGATGAAAGATGAAAAAAAAAGAGGAAGAAGAGGAAGAAGAAGAAGAAGAAGAAGAATAGGAAGAAGAAAAGGAGGAGGAGGAGGAGGAGGAGGAAGAAGAAGAAGAGGTTAGGGGTGAGTCAGCACCGACGGAACCGGGTCGAGGTTAGGGGTGAGTCGACGGGAATCGGGTCGAGGATCGCCGGTCGCCAAGGGGTCGAGGGTCGGGGCAGAGGGTCGAGGGGTTGATGATCGAGGATCTTCCAATTCTAGTGCTGACTGACTGGTGTCGTTGAAGGAAATATGCCCTAGAGGCAATAATAAAGTTGTTATTTATATTTCCTTATATCATGATAAATGTTTATTATTCATGCAAGAATTCTATTAACCAGAAACTTAGTACATGTGTGAATAATAGACAAACAGAATGTCCCTAGTATGCCTCTACTTGACTAGCTCATTAAACAAAGATGGTTAAGTTTCCTAGCCATAGACATGTGTTGTCATTTGATGAACGGGATCACATCATTAGAGAATGATGTGATGGACAAGACCCATCCATTAGCTTAGCATAATGATCGTTTAGTTTTTCTGCTATTGCTTTCTTCATGACTTATACATGTTCCTCAGACTATGAGATTATGAAACTCCCGAATACTGGAGGAACACCTTGTGTGCTATCAAACGTCACAACATAACTGGGTGATTAAAAAGATGCTCTACAGGTGTCTTCGATGGTGTTTGTTGAGTTGGCATAGATCAAGATTAGGATTTGTAACTCCATTTATCGGAGAGGTATCTCTGGGCCCTCTCGGTAATGCACATCACTACGAGCCTTGCAAGTAATGTGTCTAATGAGTTAGCCACGGGATGATGCATTACGGAACAAGTAAAGATACTTGCCGGTGATGAGATTGAACTAGGTATGATTATACCAATGATCGAATCTCGGACAAGTAACATACCGATGACAAAGGGAACAACGTATGTTGTTATGCGGTTTGACCGATAAAGAACTTCGTAGAATATTTAGGAACCAATATGAGCATCCAGGTTCCGCTATTGGTTATTGACCGGAGATGTGTTTCGGTCATGTCTACATAGTTCTCGAACCCGTAGGGTAAGCACGCTTAACATTCAATGACGATTTGTATTATGAGTTTCATGTTTTGATGAACCGAAGATTGTTAGAAGTCCCTGATGAGATCACAGACATGACTAGGAGTCTCGAAATGGTAGAGACACAAAGATTGATATATTGGAAGGTTATGATTGGACACCGGAATGGTTACAGATAGGTTTAGGCATTTTCCAGAGTACCAGGGGGTTACTGGAACCCCCTGGTGGATTAATGGGCCACAATGGGCCTTAGTGGAGAAGAGAGAGGGCCGGCCAGAGGTGGTGTGCGTCCCCCCACGCCCAGTCTAAATTGGACAAGGGGAGGGGGCGGCACCCTCCTCCTTCCTTCTCTTCTCTCCTCTTTCCCTTCTTCTCCTACTTGGACTAGGAAAGGGGTGGGGGACCGAATCCTACTTGGACTAGGAGTCCAAGTAGGACTTCCCCATGGCACGCCCCCTTCTAGGGCCGACCTCCGCTACTCCCCCTTTATATACGTGGGGAGGGGGCACCCCAAAGACACACAAGTTGATCTTTTAGCCATGTGCGGTGCCCCCTCCACAGTTACACACCTCGGTCATATCGTTGTAGTGCTTAGGCGAAGCCCTGCGTCGGTAACCTCATCATCACCATCACCACACCGTCGTGCTACCGGAACTCTCCCTCAGCCTCAAATGGATCAAGAGTTCGAGGGACGTCATCGAGATGAACATGTGCTGATGACCCACAAGTATAGGGGATCTATCGTAGTCTTCTCGATAAGTAAGAGTGTCAAACCCAACGAGGAGCAGAAGGAAATGATAAGTGGTTTCCAGCAAGGTATTCTCTGCAAGTACTGAAACAAGTGGTAACAGATAGTTTTGTGATAGGATAATTTGTAACTAGCAACAAGTAACAAAAGTAAATAAAGTACAGCAAGGTGGCCCAATCCTTTTTGTACTCAAGGACAATCCTGGACGAACTCTTATATAGAGAAAAACGCTCCCGAGGATACATGGGAATATCATCAAGCTAGTTTTCATCACGCTCATATGATTCGCGTTCGGTACTTTGATAATTTGGTATGTGGGTCGACCGGTGCTTGGGTACTATCCTTACTTGTACAAGCATCCCACTTATGATTAACCTCTATTGCAAGCATCCGCAACTACAACAAAAGTATTAAGGTAAACCTAACCATAGCATGAAACCTATGGATCCAAATCAGCCCCTTACGAAGCAACGCATAAACTAGGGTTTAAGCTTCTGTCACTCTAGCAACCCATCATCTACTTATTACTTCCCAATGCCTTCCTCTAGGCCCAAATAATGGTTAAGTGTCATGTAGTCTACGGTCACATAACACCACTAGAGGAGAGACAACATACATCTCATCAAAATATCGAACGAATACCAAATTCACATGACTACTAATAGCAAGACTTCTCCCATGTCCTCAGGAACAAAAGTAACTACTCACAAAGCATAAACATGTTCATAATCATAGGGGTATTAATATGCATATAGGATCTGAACATATGATCTTCCACCAAATAAACCAACTATCATCAACTACAAGGAGTAATTAACACTACTAGCAACCTACTAGCACCAATCCCGGACTTGGAGACAAGAATTGGATACAAGAGATGAACTAGGGTTTTGAGAGGAGATGGTGCTGATGAAGATGTTGATGGAGATTTCCCTCTCCCGATGAGAGGGGCGTTGGTGATGACGATGGCGATGATTTCCCCCTCCGGGAGGGAAGTTTCCCCGGCAGAACAGCTCCGCCAGAGCCCTAGATTGGTTCCTCCAAGGTTCCGCCTCGTGGCGGCGGAGTTTCATCCGAGAAGATGGCTTCCTATTTTTTCCCATCGAAAGACTTCATATAGCAGAAGATAGCCACCGGAGGGCCAACAGGGGGCCCACGAGGTAGGGGCCGCGCCCCCCACCCTCGTGGGCAGGGTGTGGCCCCCCTGGTGAAGTTCTTGCTCTTAGTATTTTTTATATATTTGGAAAACGTCTTCCGTGAAGTTTCAGGACTTTTGGAGCTATGGAGAATAGGTCTCTAATATTTGCTCCTTTTCCAGCCCAGAATCCCGGCTGCCGGCATTCTCCCTCTTTATGTAAACCTTGTAAAATAAGAGAGAATAGGCATAAGTATTGTGACATAATGTGTAATAACAACCCATAATGCAATAAATATCAATATAAAAGCATGATGCAAAATGGACGTATCAACTCCCCCAAGCTTAGACCTCGCTTGTCCTCAAGCGAAAAGCCGAAATCGTAAAATATGTCCACATGTTTAGAGATAGAGGTGCCGATAAAAATAAAATACGGACATGAGGGCATCATGATCATTCTTAGAACAACAACTTATATAATTCTTGCCATATGATTTCTTATGCTAGAGTAATAATTCAATCACAATCTCAAGTATGAAGAGTAAACTTCATTGAAAACTAACAAACTATAATCTCAGTCATTGGAGCAATTGCAATTTATCATAACATAGGAAAGAGTCAATGTATAAGAGCTTTTCAGCAAGTCCACATACTCAACTATCATATAGTCTTTCGCAATTGCTGACACTCACGCAATACTTATGGGTATGGAGTTTTAGTCGGACACAGAGAAAGATAGGGGCTTATAGTTTTGCCTCCCAACGTTTTACCTCGAGGGTAATGTCAACAATAATAGTTCATGAAAACTCACATCCAATTAGCCATATATACCAGGATCTTTCCAACATACTGCGCTTGCCAAAGGATAAAAATGTAAAAAGGAAGGGTGAAGATCACCAAGACTCTTATGCAAGGTAGGAGATAAAAGTAAAAGATAGGCCCTTCGCAGGGGGAAGCAAAGGTTGTCATGCGCTTTTATGGTTGGATGCACACAATCTTAATGCGGAAGAACGTCACTTTTATATTGCCACTTGTGATATGGACCTTTATTATGCAGTCTGTCGCTTTTATTTCTTCCATATCACACGGTCGTATAAGCTTATTTTCTCCCACACTAATAAGTCATACATATTTAGAGAGCAATTTTTATTGCTTACACCGATAACAACTTACTTGGAGGATCTTACTCAATCCATATGTAGGTATAGTGGACTCTCATGGCAAAACTGGTTTAAGGGTATTTGGAAGCACAAGTAGTATCTCTACTTGGTGCACTACAAAAAAAAGACACATCCGTGACATTTTGGGCCGAACGAATTTTTTTTCTGTCATACATATGACACTTCTATGACGATAATTGTGACAAAACCCGGTATCATCATAGATGTGGTGGGCTCCTACTTCTATGACAAAAAATCATGACAGAAAATGGGCTTTTCATCCTGGGCGGGCCGGAGACGCAGCTGCATGACATTCTTTGGGCCGTCCATGACGGAAAAAATCATGGTAGAAGCGAGGGGGAGGAAAATTTTGGGGAGTTCCCGGTTACGGTGGGAGGTCGGGGGCCGAGCGATGCTCGTTTCTCTCGTACACATACGCGCGTGTATGCGAGGCGTTGGCTCTAACTGAACCCGAGCGAGGCATTGGGATCTAACTAAACCCGAGCGATTGCACTGCAGTCTACGTGTTACTGAACCTGAGCGATCGATCGATGGCTGTTAACTAAACCTGATCGAGCGATTCCTTCGCTACTGCTGCTAACTGAAGCCGATCAATCGGATGAACAGTGAGCGGTGGCGTTGCCTCTAGATGAAAAGGACCCCGTGGTGTGGTGGAGGGCTGGATGAACAGTAGACAGTGGAGGGGTGCCCGGGGAGGGGTGGATGAATAGGACCCCGTGGTGTGGAGGGCTGGATGAACAGTAGACGGTGGAGGGGTGGTTGCACAGGACCCCGTGGTGTGGAGGGCTGCATGAACAGTAGACGGTGGAGGGGT
>NC_041388.1:218274412-218280589 GCF_002162155.2 Triticum dicoccoides | reverse complement strand
GACCCCGTGGTGTGGAGGGCTGGATGAACAATAGATGATGGAGGGGTGCCCGTGGAGGGGTGGTTGAATAGGACCCCGTGGTGTGGAGGGCTGGATGAACAGTAGACGGTGGAGGGGTGGTTGAATAGTAGACGGTGGAGTAGCGCGCGGTGGAGGCTGGATGAACAGGAGCCCGTGGAGGCTGGAGGAGGTCGACGGTGGATATGAACAGTACCCCGTGGAGTCCCGTTTTGCGGTACGGCACACCCCTCCTGATGAACAGGACTGCCGTTTCGACCATAGCGCTCCAACACAAGTCCGTTTCCTCCGTTTTGCGGTACGCCACACCCCTCCTGATCAACAGGACCCCCGTTTCGACCGTAGGAGGTCCATTTCCTCCGTTTTGCAGTACGCCAGACCCCTCCCGATGAACATGATCCTGTTTCGAACGTGGCCGGTCGAACACAAGGCCGTTTCCTCCGTTCTGCGGTATGCCTGGCCTCGTTTCCATCGCCTATTCCGTCCAAGCCCCCCCGATGAACACGACGCATTCCGTTGCCTCCCCATGAACACGACGCATTCCGTTGCCTCCCCATGAACATGACAACGACATTGTTTCTCCGTTCCTACACGAGCCCTGGCCGTACGTATGCGCGATTAGGCGTTCGAGACCCCGCCCGTATGTACACATACGTGGCCGTATTTTCTTTCTTGCACCCTGGCCGCTGTACGTACGTGTACATGCTACGTGCGCGCCTCTACTACGACACGTGCGCGCCTCTACATCGACCAGTATATATGTATGTACACGTTTGCGACCAGAATGACAATGCTACGTACGCTTCGACTAGGTGGGTCCCGACTGTCAGGCACTTCCTTGGGTGCGAAGATGTAGCTGGAGGGTCCCAGCAGTCAGGGGGGTGAAATACGGTGGCCCGTCCGGTGGGTCCCCGCTGTCAGGTGGAGGAATAATTATTTTGCACGTAATAAGGAGGCACTTCCTTGCTGCGGCCATGGACCCAGCTATCAGCCTCTCCACGTACAGTCCACGTCCGATGGAAGTCGTTCCTTGACCACGCCGCGCCGAGAGCACCAGGGCGGTGGACGACGGCGAGGCCTAGGAAGAGGATGACAGGGAGCAGGGGAAGACGCGGCAGTGGAAGCCCGCGCGGAGAGGAGTACGAGGGTTCACTGGTTCGGCTGCGGTGTGAGGCTGTCGTCGCCGCAGGGCCTGGCCAGCGGTGGGAATAGTAGGGGGCGGTGAGGCCTCCGCGACAGCACAGTTGGCCACGGGAGGTAGGAGCATGCGGCACGACCGGCGCTGCTTTGGGTGGCTGGAGTAAGAAGACCAGAGGTTCAAGAAGCACTACGGCCGTTGGATGGACATCGTACGGTCACTGAAGCTAGAAACGTTTATTATTGACTAAGTTGACAAAGCCCTTGTTACGCTACAACTTAGTAGGCCCATAGGTCAGCCTCCAAAACGGTGCGGCCCAGATCTCAGGGGGAGGAATCATTTTTTGGGCGGCCGAAGCTAAGAATATCCGAGATTGAAGAAGAAGCACGACATCCGTTGGATAGACATCCAACGGCCACTGCTGCTAGAACCGTGTGTTGACTATAATAAGTTGGCAAAGCCTTGCATACGCGTCAACTTATTTTTTAGGGGACGCATCACTTAGTAGGCCCACAAGTGTGTGGCAGAGAACTTATAGCCCATTTGCGTTTTGTAAGAATGTACAACCCATTTTGGAATTCTAATTGAATTTACAACAGCCCATTTACAGTTTGTTAAAAGTACATCCCATTTTCTAGCTAGGACAATGATTAATAATTTCAACCAACCGTTGAAGACAGAATTCAATAAAATTTCCCACATTTCGATGGGCTCCGAAATATTTTTATCCCGAAATTTCTAGTCAGATTAAATATAAATTTGTATTACGTAAAAAACCAATGAAACATTGCGCGTGCAACAATGAAAATTTAAGATTTTCAAAATCCATAAATAATATTTTATAAACTAATTTCGTGTTTGGTGCATTTTTTATAGTTACTGCCCAGTTTTTATAATTACATACCATTTATTATTTTTTAAAGCCCATTTTCCTGTTAAGCCTAATGCATCCCTCCTAGGAAAGATTTGCAGCCCAGTGGGGCGGAGAATAACAAGTTGACCTTGCCTGGGTATTCCCCAAAAAGACGTATAGCTGGGCTAGCCATTTTCATCTTGAAAAATTAGTATCTGGGATGGATATCTGGCCTGGGCTAGACGGGCCACAGCCCGCCCAGTTAATACCATGCTCTCCTTTGAACAACAACGAAATCATCGCCAAGAAAAACTCTGTAGTGCTCACGTCTCAAAAACACAAATACTGCTCGAGCTGCTTGGTCCCAGCTGTCGGCCGCACCTTGTGCAATTCTCTCGTTTATATTGACTACATAGGTTGACAATGGTGTGGGACCGTGATGTTGGGAAACTAGGAGAAAGCAAAAAATATATAGTTGTACATAATAAGGAGGCACTTGCGACGTACGGCTATGGCCCTCGTGGGTGCCTAGTGTCATCCAGTCAAAATAAAGTCATCTCCTGAATCCTCATGTTCGTTGACGATGTTAACAATGCTCGGCGCCACGGCGAGCGCAACAACTCGAAGGACAACGGAGAGGGCCTCGCGGGCCCTATGGATGGTCTGATACAGCGCCCGCTACTCATTCAGGAAGCCAGGATCATCGGACACCTATGAGCACCTTTGAGAAATTGAGACGGCATGAAACGGTAAGGCCGCGCTTGGGAGCTCTGGTTTATTGCAAACCTGTATTAACATACAAGTGTAATTTACTCGTCATCGAAAACAACGCATAAAATACAGGCGTAATGAAACCGAGGGCCCGAGGTATGTAAGTAAAACCGGCGGGTTACGCGTGTAATTTGAGAGACCAGTGTATATTTTATGAGCACGACGTTACCAGACGATACATGCACGACGTGCATATCATGCCATCCATGGGCAAGGCTGAAACAACAGCTAACGGCTAGATTAGCAATCGTCTGAGTGTCGTTCAGCGTTTTTATCGTGTGTCAAGTACTTCCGATATTTTACTAGTTGAAATCGACCAACCAAGCGCCTTCGACCGAGGCCATCTGCTTTAATTTACAAGCGTCAGTTTTACAAGTAGTTTTGGTTGGAAAACGACGATCCAATCACGGCCTAATATCATGAGTTGGTCGGAAGATCATATGGTTTCATGTCTAACCTACCAGACTTGTCGTATAGGCTATGAATGAAACATTAGGCGATGAACTTCTTAAGCACGGAAACAACAGAAGAGGATGATCTTCTTAAGAAGAAAATCACTGGCATTAGATCGATATGCAAAACAATATGAAGCATTATTCTCAGGAGGCACGGTGAATAGCTCGTGATGCCGCATGCCACAACATTCCAAGCTCAACTTTGCAATCAAACACAAGGCCTGACATTACATAGACAATATTCAGAACAAACTCTTAACACAGGAATATCTCAGCAGAGTAACTATTTACTTCTAAACTGAACACAAGAATAGGAAAAAACACTCGACGCTGCTCACAGCAAGGGTTTTCCACTCAAAAATATCAAATGCTTGTCTTCTGGCTAACATCAATGAGCAAATTTTGACAAGGTTTTCCAATTCCAATATATTAAACTAACGTCTTCTTGCTAACATCAATGATTAAACTTTGACAAGCTTTTCCCATTCAAAATATGTAATGCCTATGATCGTGGAGTCCTGTCGTAGCTTTTATACTTGTTTGGGAACTTTTTGCCCAGGGCACTCCACGTATTGTTAAATTGCCAATGGTCTCTGCAGACTAGTCATGTCACTGGTGTCTAATAATACTCTGTAAAGCTTCTCGGTCATTCCTTCTGTAATGTAGTGCAAACAGTGACTGCATCTTTCTGCAAAGTGGAACGACCAACTAGACCGAGTAATGCAGCAGTTTGCCTTACACATTGGCTCCTTTTGTGCAGTTCAACTAAAATCGAAGTCAGAATAAAACCGATCTTTAATTTTGATATCCCTATAAGCAACAATAGGTATAAGGGAAACAATTACTAAGAAATAACGGTTGATGACTTGTACTCCTAGAAGAAAATCATCTACTGATCTACTTTATCTTAATGGGAAACAAAGCAGGAGAGTAGCAATTCTCCATCAGTGTGATTCATTCATATTGACTGAGACATTATCTTAACAATGCCTTGTTTCAACATGTATAAAGAACGACAAAGCTTATAAAGGGGTGATGCTGAATTTGTTGTAACAAAGCAACAAGCATCATGTCTGGGTTGGTCCCATTTTTGTTCACTACGTAATGGGAAAAGACATCAATACAATAGCTTCAATTCATCATTTATTTAAAACAGTACCAATACAAGTAGCACAACATCTCAAAACACACTGCACAATCATGTGGATGAAGGCAAGTACCAACCTGTCATGACGCACACAAGATCACGTACCAATCTGCCAACACGAATAGGAAATCCAATCTTGTTTTGTGCATTTGCACTGAAATTAAGCAAAGTGTTTCGCGTAGCGAAGCAAAATGTCACAATAGCAACAAGTTGAATAAATATCCCTGTATAAACAGAGGCAAAAAATGAATCAATTACTGGCTAATAAAGGAGGATGAAACATGCGGCCACAAAAATGGTAATCCCGCCAATCCCTAACAAGTGTTGCAGTTTTGAAATAAGATTCAGTAGTTAATTTTGAGAGTGGCATCAATTACTGGCTTATAAAGGGGGTGATGCTGAATTTGTTGTAACAAAGCAACAAGCATCATGTCTGGGTTGGTCCCATTTTCGTTCACTACTTAATAGGAAAAGACAGCAATACAATAGCTTCAATTCATCATTTATTTAAAACAGTACCAACACAAGTAGCACAACACTCAAAGCACACTGCACAATCATGTGGATGAAGGCCTGTACTAACCTTTCATGAGACGGCCAACATAAAATACGAATCTACCAACATGAATAGGGAATCCAATCAAGTTTTGTGCAGTTGCACTGAAATCAAGCAAAGTTGCCGGTGTGACATTTAAGTTTTCCATAGCAGCAAGTTGAATAGATATCCCTGTTTTAAGAGGCAAAAAAGAAAACAATTACTGGCCAATAAAGGAGGATGAAACATGCGGCCACAAAAAGAAGCATCTACCTTATGTTGATGGAAAACAAAGTATAGGACAGTAGCATTTCTAAAACAGTTGCATTGATTCATATTAACAGAGAAATTCTTTTAAAACAGATCGGTAGTTAATTCTGAGATTAACAACAGCAAAATAGCTGCATGGGACATGCCAGCACCATGTGCGTCCACACGTATAAATGGGTGATGCAGAGAATGTAGCCAAGCAGCATATATGCGCTGGTCCCATATTTGTTCTCTTTGAACCTTCTTCCTATGTGAGGGCAGCAAATCTAGTCGTGCACAAACTACCCGACCCCCAGTTTCTTTCCCTTTTCAACAAACATATCGGTTCCTTACAGATGTGTGTACTGGGTTACCCCCTTTTTCCCTTTTCGACCTACAAAGCGGCTGGATAGCCAGTCTATACTACTTTCCGCCCCTCCTTTCCTCATTGAACCACGTCCTAGATTCTTGCTCCAGCCCACCGCACCCTTCTTTCCTCTTTGAACCAAGACCTAGATTCGACTACAGATCGAAAAAGATCCACATGCAGCTAGAGCAACGACGGTTTCAAAGAAACTTATACCTTAGGGTCGTCGGGATGTGGCAAGGCGTGCGGCGGGAGGCCGGATCTGCCCACACTAAGTACGATAGCGAGGAAGAAGGGGTCGGTGGCCCTCCCGCACAGGCACTGGGTGAAAGAGAACAGCGTAGCCGACAGTGGATTGCCTCCCTCGCCGAAGGCGATAGAGTGAACGCTGCACCTCCTCCCCTTCCCGGTGCTTCGGGATACGGACGCCTCCTTCACCAGCTGTGAGGGGGGAGAGAGAGACAAGAGGCGAACGCAGTCTTGTTTAGATCTGGTGAAGAGAGGGTGAGAGACTATGAATATAACAAACCCAGCAAATGTATCTAGACTCATTTTAGTGCTAAATACCTCTGTATCTAGACAAATCTAAGACAAGTAATTCGGAACGGAGGGAGTAACATATATGTAGTGCGGCGAGCGTGTGG
>NC_041388.1:218246934-218274038 GCF_002162155.2 Triticum dicoccoides | reverse complement strand
CTACTGTAGTACGGACTGAGCTCCGGTGCCTTCACTACACCTGCTTTTGGCTGTATGACAGGTGAGCCAGCCACATTTTGGGCCCACCTGTCGTAAAACCCTAGCGAAAATTGCACCAACGTGAAAGACGACTGCGTCTCCAACGCAATCAAGGTGAACTGACGAAGGATATCATCTTCGTGCGTAACAAGCAAAGAGCACTGATGGAAGACAACTTGTTTTTCATCGAAAATCGATCAGCTTCACCAGCCGACACAACCATGAGGCGCAACCATGAGCATCGATAGGTCATCGTGGTGATGCATCATCCATTTGGCATCAAGTTTGGGTGAGGCACCTAAGAAGTTTGACAAATCCTCACTGTGGTCTGTTTCTTCTCAGTAATCAAGCTCGAGGAAGGAAGAACCACGTGGCAGAGGACAGTGAGGCGGAACAACAATGGCCATCCAATTTCGTGCAGTTCCACTAAAATTGAGGAAGACATGCCCGGGTATGGAGACACGCATCGCTGTTTCCAAAAATATAAAAAAGGGTTAGCAACGACATCTCAATTGTCAATAAGAATTAATGAAAAGTACACCAACAAACAGAAGCATCATAATTATCATGATGGGAACTAAACCAGGATACCCGAGAAAAAAAACATTTCTTCATTTAACCAGTACTACCACCATATGGACAATGACCGCACAACCACCATGTACTTTTTGTCGAAACAACATGTATACCTCCACCGAGGCATAAATCAGGACAACTTTTTGAGTGGCATTTCCTCTATAATAGTACTAGTAGGTGATGTTGGACCAACCGACGAACCCTAGCTACTATGCATGGGGAGCTGGGGAGTAGTCGCATAGAAGAAAACCTGCACGCAACGACCTGGGGAGATGGACCAGTACAAGAAGTTATACGTCAGGTGGGCGAGATGTCGTTTAGGCGGGCGGGCGGGATCTGCCCACACGACGGCAGTGAACAAGGGCACGGAGGATATTCGTCCGCGCCAGCGCCGGCTCCGAGAGGACGGTGCGCATCGGCTTCCTCCGTCGCCGACGGTGACAACGTCAACGCTGCACCTCCTCACCTCTCGCAGTGGACGGGATTCTGCCGGATCTGTGACCACCGGTGAGGAGAGAGATAAAGTGGACACTGTCATCTTGTTTTGATATGGAGAGGGTGAGAGAGTGAGACGCGAGAAACTCTATCAATCAAGAGGCTATAATGGAGTAAAAAATCTCTCCATAGTAGTGGTTTTAAATAGAATACGCGCGTTCCCGGAAAAAAGAAACGAAAACTGGTGGACAATGTTTTAAGGGTCTGTCTAGGACACATCTAGATGTGACATAGTTATGTCACATATAAGTTGATGTCCACTCTGTTTGTGGTCTTTTCCTAGTTTTTTTTGTTTCTTGTTGCTACATTATATACTTGTGGGAGGTTAGATGTGATATCCTTAAATAACATCTAGATGTGAATTAGACAAACTGATTTTCTAACATACCAAGAAAGAAAACTCGATCAAAAACACGCCCCCGCTTCCAGGTCGCGAGAGTCGTCGCGCACACACACATAGGCATAGACATGCATATCCATGTTTATGTAAAATTCCATTTCCATCTCCATCTCCAATCATATTTGTCCAACTAGCACATTACTTATGTTGTTAATTTTTTAGGTCGTGGTTCTATACTCAGTGATGCCGTTGGAGTTGATGGACTCAATTATCTTCCAAGCCTTCCGCTGTTATCGTTATTAGATGGCCTTAAGCCATATTTATTGTAATAAGTTCTCTTTTGAGACACTCGATGTAATAAGTGTGTGATTGCTACTCTGTTATAAATCCTTCAAGTACTATGTGGTGTCAGCATTACTAATCCAGGGATGAAACCTGAGCACATAGATTGGACCGTTTGAGGTCTGGTCGCTACAAGATGGTATCAGAGCACACGCTGACTGTAGGACACGACCACTAAGCCAAAGACCTAGATCACTACTCACTCTCTTCTCTTTCTGACTTCTCATCTTTTCTACTCTTTTAGGATGGCGGATGCAAGGAACAAGTTCACGCAACCGGATGAAGATACACCCTTTGGACGTCACTTGAAGGAAGTCACTAGATACCTGAACATAGGAGTACCAAGCTTCACCGGAACCTACAATGCCACTTTACCTGAAGAAGAGCACTGGATGATTAAAGTTCAAGTTCCAGGAAGGACATTCATGCCAGTCACCGAGCCCATAGAGTTTTCTTTTGATGCACCAACTTGGAGTCTAGGAAAGAGCATGGCAGCTCACATCGCCATGGGACGTATTGGAGAAGTCTACCTCAATGATCTTAAGGATACTATCTACCAGATTTGTGGGCGCCGAGATGAGCACTGGGAGATGATCAGCACCAGGAAAGATAGATCAGTTGCAGCTTTTATCCAGGAGTTAAACCAACACATTCGACGTCAGGAGAACCAGATGTGCGCCGACATGATAGATCTGAAGAAGGCGAGGACAAGAATCAAGGAACTAGAGGAAGAACTCAAGGCTACTCGTGAAGATTATGAAGAGGAAATTGAAGTATTAGTGGAGAAGAATGATGACCTGATCAAGAAGATTGGAATATTCATGGGAGGGCCTACACCAGTAGAAGAAGACGAAGAACCCAGGGAGATTCGTCCGAAGACTACATCATCATCGACGACACCGACTCGGATCCAGATGATAGCGATGATGACTATGTTGATGAAGCTGGAGCAGATATCATGGAGTCTGCAACCGAAGAATATTTTTAGTAGACCACCTCATCAGTAGTAGTAGTCCACCATGTAAATATAGTAGTCCGAGCACTTTTGCGATAGTTAGATCGATTGTATGCTCTTGTTTGATTGATTGAATGAAGTAAATTGTTTGTTTTTGCCTCATGTGCATATGGGTAGTGTTTTCTCTTTAGACCCCCTCTATTCTTAAATCTCATCTTTTCTGAAACCCTCAGATGCCTCCGAGACGTGACCCCGGACTTACCTTCCCACCGAAGCTCACCCAGTTGATCTAGCAGTAGAACACATTGAAGCAGTTGTTAGTCCCGAATAAAATTAGGGGAATAACAACAACAACCCACCACCACCACCACCACCCGTTGATCACTTAGCCCGTTTTCTTAGGGTGAATCCGCCGGTGTTTTCCAGTAGCACCGAGCCGATAGTAGCAGATGATTGGCTCCGCAAGACAGCTAGAGAGTTGACCACAGCAGGATGCATGGATGCGGAAAAGGTAAAGTTCGCCGCACATTAGCTGGAATAAACCCTCAGATGTGTTTCCCTCAGATTTGATAATATTGGAATCACAAGGTTTGGATGTAATTCTGGGTATGGATTGGTTGTCGATGTATGGAGGAAACATCGATTGCGCCAGTAAATCAATCTTGCTTACCACCATAGAAGGGAGAAGGATCAAGTATGTATCCCGTCATGTGCCGAAGAGGATTCAAGTAAATTGTTTAACAGGAGTTGTGCAGGAGGAAGTACCAGTAGTGAAGGATTTCCCCGAAGTATTTCCAGAAGAATTGCCAGGCATGCCATCGGATAGAGATATTGAGTTTTTGATTGAGCTTTTGCCAGGCACAGGGCCAATATCAAAGAGACCATATAGGATGCCTGCAAAGGATTTGGTGGAAATCAAGAAGTAGATTAAGGAGTTACTGGATAAGGGATATATTCGCCCAAGTTCATCGCCTTGGGGATCGCCAATACTTCTAGTGGAAAAGAAGGATGGATCATTAAGGATGGTTGTTGATTATCGAGGTTTGAATGAAGTAACCATCAAGAACAAGTACCCACTACCGATGATCAATGATCTGTTTGATCGATTGCAAGGAGCTAAGGTGTTTTCCAAGATCGATCTGCGATCAGGATACCACCAGTTGAAGATTCGTGAATAGGATATACCTAAGACGGCTTTTACCACAAGGTATGGGCTGTACGATTATACCGTTATGTCATTTGGTCTGAGAACGCACCTTCATATTTTATGAACATGATGAACAAAGTGTTTATGGAGTTCTTGGATAAGTTCGTCGTAGTGTTCATTGATGATATCCTGGTTTACTCGAAGAATGAAGAGGAGCATAAGGAGCATTTGCGTTTGGTTCTTGGAAAACTCAGAGAACATCAAGTATATGCCCAGTTTAGCAAATGTGAGTTTTGGTTGAAGGAAGTTGGATTTCTCGGACACGTTATATCCGGAGAAGGTATAGCAGTAGATCCCACTAAAATTGATACAGTGACCAAGTGGGAAGCGCCAACCACAGTTGGAGAGATCCGGAGTTTTCTTGGACTCGCAGGATACTACCGGAGGTTTATTGAGAATTTCTCAAAGATTGTGAAGCCTATGACGGAATTGTTGAAGAAGGATACCAAGTTCAAATGGACTGAGGAATGTGAGGCTAGTTTCCAGGAGTTGAAGAAACGTTTGGTTACCTCACCAGTGTTGATTTTACCGGATCAGACCAAGGATTATGAGGTGTATTGTGACGCTTCACGTTGAGGACTTGGAGCAGTTCTTATGCAGGAAGGAAGAGCTGTTTCATATTCCTCATGATAGCTTAATCCTCATGAGTTGAATTATGCTACGCATGATTTGGAGTTAGCAGTCGTATTGCATGCATTGAAGACTTGGAGACATATGATTGGAAACCATTGTGAGGTGTACACAGATCATAAGAGTTTGAAGTATATTTTCACACAGAAGGAGCTGAACCTCAGACAAATGAGATGGTTGGAGATCATCAAGGATTATGATATGAAATTGCATTACCACCCCAGAAAGGCTAACGTAGTAGCTGACACGTTAAGCCATAAGAGCCATGTCAACACCCTAATGACGGGAGATTTACCTAGGGAGTTAGCCGAAAATCTTCGTGACCTATGTTTGGAGATAGTCCCGAGAGGCTATGTAGCAGCATTGGAGATTCAGTCTACTTTGATGGATAAGATCAGAGAAGCCCAGAAGACTGACAAGGAGATTGCCGCTATAAAAGAGAAAATGAGCAAAGGAAAAGCTAAGGGATTTCGTGAAGATGAGCACGATACCTTATGGTTTGAAGACCGTGTTTATGTGCCTAATGATTCGGAGATCAGGAAGTTAATTTTACAAGAGGCCCATGATTCACCGTATTCGATTCACCCAGGAAATACCAAGATGTATTTGGATTTGAAGGATACTTTCTAGTGGACTGGAATGAAGAAGGATATTGCGGAGTATGTAGCAGTTTGTGATGTATGTTAGAGAGTAAAGGCAGAGCATTAGAAGCCAGCAGGATTGCTACAACTGTTGCCGATACCCGAATGGAAGTGGGATAAGTTAGGCATGGATTTTATTACAGGATTGCCCAGAACATGTTCAGGCTACGACTCGATATGGGTTGTAGTCGATCGTTTGACAAAGGTAGCTCATTTCATTCCAGTGAAGACTACCTATACCAGTGCAAAGTTGGCAAAGATATACATGACTAGAATCGTTTGTCTGCATGGAGTTCCAAGGAGCATAGTATCAGATAGAGGAACCCAATTTACCTCAAAGTTCTGGAATCAGTTGCATGAAACTTTGGGAACCAGACTAGAGTTTAGCACAGCTTTCCACCCGCAGACAGATGGACAGACTGAGAGAGTCAATCAGATTTTGGAGGATATGCTAAGAGCTTGTGCGCTAGATTACGGATCTAGATGGGACGAGAATTTGCCATATGCAGAGTTCTCTTACAACAACAACTATCAATCCAGTTTGAAGATGGCCCCTTTCGAAGCCTTGTACGGAAGAAGGTGCAGGACCCCATTGTCTTGGGATGAAGTTGGAGACCACCAGTTGTTTGGACCGGATCTGATAAGGGAGTCTGAACAGAAAGTGAAATTGATTCGCGATAGGCTCAAGGTAGCTCAATCCAGGCAGAAGAGTTATGCAGATTCTAAACGTAAGGAGACAGTTTACGAAGTCGGAGACCGAGTTTATCTTCGAGTATCTCCACTTCGAGGAGTTAAGCGCTTTGGAGTTAAGGGAAAGTTAGCGCCACGTTTTGTAGGCCCATACAAAGTTTTGGAGCGTATGGGAGAAGTAGCCTATAAGTTGGAATTGCCCGAAGGATTGTCAGGAGTTCACGACGTGTTCCACGTATCCCAGTTGAAGAAGTGACACGCAGAGATGGCTTATATACCACTGAGAGATACATTACCACTGGAAGCAATTCAATTGGACAGTGATTTGACCTATGAGGAGAAACCAGTTAAGATTCTAGATTATGCCAGTCGAGTCACCCGCAGCAACGTTATCAAGTTTTGCAAGGTTCAGTGGAGCCACCACACGGAGGATGAAGCCACCTGGGAACGAGAGGAAGATTTGCTGAAGGACCACCCTCACCTATTTTCTAGCCAACCCGAATCTCGAGGGCGAGATTCATCTTAAGGGGGGTAGGTTTGTAACATCCCAAATTTTCAATTTGGAATGTTATACACTAGATCATCTTTGCATATCATATTTTATTTGCATTTTGGTTGATCCTAGAAATTTCACGCAACTCAAGGACCCTCGGAGAGAGTTGGGGATTTCGTTATTTTCATATTTGAGTTGTCTCAAATTTTGAAAATAGGATCATTTGATTTTATTTATTTTATCTTCAATTATTTTTATTACAAAAATACGAGAGAGGGAATAAAATGACTTTCCCAAAATAAAGAAATATTGGTGATTTAATAAAAAATCAAATACGATTTTATTTTGGTTTTTTTTGCTATTTTATTTGAATTTAGGAAAAATGCGCGTTTTTCAAAATTGCATTTAGGCCCCCAAATAAATGTTCATGCTGTGCAGCTTGATTTTAGAAGCCGGGGAAAATTTATTTCAGGATTTTTGGAGTCCGTTTAGTGCTTCTTTTGTTTTTTTCTGAGCGTAATTATTTAAAAAAAGTCCGAACCGACCTTGGGCCGTAACCGGCCAGGACTCCTCCTGGCCGGGCCTCTTATAAGCGCCCCGAGGCCCCCGGCCATAGCCCAAGCTGCCCCACCCGAAAATCCTAACCCTAGCCGGCCCCCGCCCCCGCCGCCGCCGCGCCGCCGCCGCCGGAGCACCGCCGCCCCGCCGGACCGCCGCCGCCGTTCGCCGGAGTTGCCGGAGGTGTTTTTTTCACCTCGGTTTTTCTTGAAAAACCGTTCGGTTTTCCGACGGTTTTGTTCGTTTTTTTGTTTCGATTTTTTTAAATAGATCAGTTTTTCCGGTTTATTTAATTAGTGAGCGTTCGTCCGTTCGTTCGTTTTAACGAACGTTCGTCGTTTTTCTTTTTCTCGGATTAAATCCGCGATTTTTCAGATTGCGATTTCTGATCCGATTTTCGTTTTAGTCTAACTTTTCGCTTGTTTATCGGAATCAGGCGATTCAAGCGCCTGGAGTTTCGTCTCGAAACCCTCTTTCCGTTTAACCAACTCAAACAAGTTTTTGCCACTGTAAAAAATTGCCCTAGATCCAGAATAGTAAACGAAGCTCGTTTCTTTTGCCGTTTGTCTTTCGTTGCTTCGTTCGATTTGATTCTTTTTGCCAACCGTAGTTCTTAAGATGAACTTTCTAGTTACATATCTTATTTGAGTTTTACCTGTGCATTAGTTGAGTACTTATTGTATGCTTGTTTGTTTGTGATAGAGTACCCGGAGTGCGCCGCTTGCTACTTCGAATCGCTAGGTTTCTCGGATCATCAGCAAGGCAAGTAACACTTTGATCATGCTTTCCCACTACCCAGTTTTATTGCATTAGATCAATCCTCACACATTGCATGATTAGGATCTAATTAAATTGTGGGTTTGGGAAGTAGTTGAGGTAGTACCTATTACTTGTTTATTATCAAACCTTTGGGAGTTACTTCTACGTTTGCTTATTATGACATGCTATGCTAGTAGACGTGGATTGGGTGAGTGTATCCATGACAGATGTGATATTGTTAATTAATGGTTTATTTAAGGTGGCAACTTAAACACACATCTGGGTGGATTGAGGCACCTGGGTATTCCAGCGATTGCTTGTTTTTCTTTTGGACCGCCACCCAGGCTCAAAGGAATCATGAGATTATTCATGCTAGAAACTTCCGTGTGCAGCCACAAGCTATTATGGGCTCTAGCATAGTTGATTAAGTTGTGCGAACTCTTACAGTGGTAGACTAGCAGATGTAGGGGAAATTAGGTGTAACGGTCTACCCGATCGTAAGGTGCTAGCGCTTCTGAAAGACTATGTCTCGGTCATCCGTCTTCTCAAACACCATGTAGTGCGAGAAACCAAATGGAGGCGATCGAGTCTTGTGGGGAAAGTGCGCAAACCTCTGCAGAGTGTATAAACTAATCATGATTAGCCGTGTCCCCGGTTTTGGACATCTTGAGTATCTAGTACCTGGATTATCATGTGAATCTCAACATGTTACTCTAAAATTAATTTTGTTGGTTTTTTTAATGATGATGCTTAATTGGGATTGAGAATGTTGTCAACCATTCTCAATGTTTAACAGCTACCATGATACTTAAATAAAAATGTATTCCTTTGTAGTAGGGAAAATTGGCTTTACGCAAAACTGTAACCTTAGAGCTTTCCACCAGCCAAATATGCATATAGTATAACTGTTTCATTCTATTATTCTCTATGTGTTACATTGCCAGCATATTCCATGTGCTGACCCGTTTCGGGCTGCAACGTTAATGTTGCAGACTTTTCAGACGACGATTAAGGAGTTTTTAGGTCGTGGTTCTATACTCAGTGATGCCGTTGGAGTTGATGGACTCACTTATCTTCCAAGCCTTCCGCTGTTATCGTTATTAGATGGCCTTAAGCCATATTTATTGTAATAAGTTCTCTTTTGAGACACTCGATGTAATAAGTGTGTGATTGCTACTCTGTTATAAATCCTTCAAGTACTGTGTGGTGTCAGCATTAGTGATCCAAGGATGACACCTGAGCACAGAGATTGGACCGTTTGAGGTCTAGTCGCTACAATATGTGGATGACATATTATTGATCGGAAGTGATACTGAATTTCTGAATAGCATAAAAGGATACTTGAATAGGAATTTCTCAATGAAAAACCTCGGTGAAGCTGCTTATATATTGGGCATAAAGATCTATAGAGATAGATCAATACGCTTAATTGGACTTTCACAAAGCACATACCTTGATAAAGTTTTGAAGAAGTTCAAAATGGATCATTCAAAGAAAGGGTTCTTGCCTGTGTTACAAGGTGTGAAGTTGAGTCAGACTCAATGCCCGACCACTGTAGAAGATAGAGAGAAAATGAAAGTCATTCCCTATGCCTCAGCCATAGGTTCTATCATGTATGCAATGCTGTGTACCAGACCTGATGTGTGCCTTGCTATTAGTTTAGCAGGGAGGTACCAAAGTAATCTAGCAGTGGATCACTGGACAGTGGTCAAGAACATCCTGAAATAGCTAAAAAGGACTAAGGATATGTTTCTCATTTATGAGGTGACAAAGAGCTTGTCGTAAACGGTTACATTGACGCAAGCTTTGACATTGATCCAGATGACTCTAAGTCACAAACCGGATACGTATTTTTATTGAATGGTGGAGTTGCCAGTTGGTGCAGTTCTAAGCAGAGCGTCGTGGCGGGATCTACCTGTGAAGCAGAATACATAGCTGCTTCAGAAGCAACAAATGAAGGAGTCTGGATGAAGGAGTTCATATCCGATCTAGGTGTAATACCTAGTGCATCAGGTCTAATGAAAATCTTTTGTGACAATACTGGTGCAGTTGTCTTGGCAAAGGAAACCAGATTTCACAAGAGAACCAAGCAGATCAAGAGACGCTTCAATTCCATCCGCGATCAAGTCAAGGAGGGAGACACAGAGATTTGCAAGATACATACGGATCTGAATGTTGCAGACCCATTGACTAAGCCTCTCTCATGAGCAAAACATGATCAACACCAAGACTCCAAGGGTGTTAGAATCATTACTATGTAATCTAGATTATTGACTCTAGTGCAAGTGGGAGACTGAAGGAAATATGCCCTAGAGGCAATAATAAATTTGTTATTTATATTTCCTTATATCATGATAAACGTTTATTATTCATGCTAGAATTTTATTAACCGGAAACTTAGTACATGTGTGAATACGTAGACAAACAGAATGTCCCTAGTATGCCTCTACTTGACTTGCTTGTTAAGCAAAGTTGGTTAAGTTTCCTAGCCATAGACATGTGTTGTCATTTGATGAACGGGATCACATCATTAGAGAATGATGTGATTGTTGGGGAAATTTCAAAAAAATTCCTACGATCACGCAAGATCTATCTAGGAGATGGATAGCAATGAGAGGGGAGAGTATGTCTACGTACCCTCATAGACCGAAAGCGGAAGCGTTATGAAACGCGGTTGATGTAGTCGAACATCTTCGCGATCCAACCAATCAAGTACCGAACGTACGGCACCTCCGTGATCAGCACATGTTCAGCTCGGTGACGTCCCTCGTACTCTTGATCTAGTTGAGGCCGAGGGAGAGTTTCGTCAGCACGACGACATGATGACGGTGATGATGAAGTTACCGACGCAAGGCTTCACCTAAGCACTACAACGATATGACCGAGGTGGAAATCTGTGGAGGGGGCACCGCACACGGCTAAGACAACTGTCAACTTGTGTGTTCTAGGGTGCCCCCTGCCCCCGTATATAAAGGAGCAAGGGGAAGTCCGTCCGGCCCTATAGGGGCGCGCCCCAAGTAGGATTCCTACTGGGAATAGGAATCCTATTCCTAGTAGGTTTCCAACAAGGAAGAGAGGGGGAAGGAAGGAAGAGGGGGAAGGGAAAGAAAGGGGAGGCGCCGCCCCCCTTCCCCTAGTCCAATTCGGACCCAAGGGGGGGGCACGGCTAGCCCCTCCCGGCCCTTCCTCTCTTCCCACTAAGGCCCATAGAGGCCCATTAGTTCCCCGGGGGTTCAGATAATCCCCCAGCACTCCGATATTTATACGGTGACCCCCGAAACTCATCCCGTGTCCGAATAACATCGTCCAATATATCAATATTTTTGTCTCGGCCATTTGGAGACTCCTCGTCATGTCTGCGATCACATCCGGGACTCCGAACTATCTTTAGTACATCAAAACACATAAACTCATAATACCGATCGTCATCGAACGTTAACCGTGCGGACCCTATGGGTTCGAGAACTATGTAGACATGACCGAGACTCATCTTAGGTCAATAACCACTAGCGGAACCTGGATGTTCATATTGGCTCCCACATAATCTATGAAGATCTTTATCGGTCAAACCGCATAACAACATACGTTGTTCCCTTTGTCATCGGTATGTTACTTGCCCGAGATTCGATCGTCGGTATCATCATACCTAGTTCAATCTCGTCACTGGCAAGTCTCTTTACTCGATACATAATGCATCATCCCGCAACTAACTCATTAGTCACATTGCTTGCAAGGCTTATAGTGATGTGCATTACCGAGAGGGGCCAGAGATACCTCTCCGACAATCGGAGTGAAAAATCGTAATCTCGATCTATGCCAACTCAACAAACACAATCAGAGACACCTGTAGAGCATATTTATAATCACCCAGTTACGTTGTGACTTTTGATAGGACACTAAGTGTTCCTCCGGTATTCCAGAGTTGCATAATCTCATAGTAATAGGAACATGTATAAGTCATGAAGAAAGCAATAGCAATAAACTAAACGATCATAATGCTAAGCTAACAGATGGGTCAAGTCAATCACATCATTCTGTAATGATGTGATCTCGTTCATCAAATGACAACTCATGTCTATGGTTAGGAAACTTAAGCATCTTTGATTAACGAGCTAGTCAATGTAGAGGCATACTAGCGACACTCTGTTTGTCTATGTATTCACACATGTACTAAGTTTCCGGATAATATAGTTCTAGCATGAATAATAAACATTTATCATGATATAAGGAAATATAAACAACAACTTTATTATTGCCTCTAGGGCATATTTCCTTCAGTCTCCCACTTGCACTAGAGTCAATAATCTAGTTCACATCGTCATGTGTTTTCACACCAATAGTTCATATCTTTATGTGATTAGTTCACATCTTCGTGGGACTAAAACCCAAAGGGTTTACTAGAGTCAATAATCTAGTTCACATCGCTATGTGATTAACACCCAAAGAGTGATCATGTTTTGCTTGTGAGAGAAGTTTAGTCTATGGGTCGCAACATTGAGATCCGTATGTATTTTGCAAATTTCTGTGTCTACAATACTCTGCACGGAGCTACTCTAGCTAATTGTTCCCACTTTCAATATATATCTAGATCGAGACTTCGAGTCATCTAGATCGGTGTCAAAAGCTTGCATCAATGTAAATCTTTACGACGAATTCTTTTATCACCTCCATAACCAAGAAATATCTCCTTAGTCTTCTAAGGATAATTTTGACCGCTGCCAAGTGGTCCACTCCTGGATCAATATCGTACCCCCTTGCCAAACTCATGGCAAAGTATACAATAGGTTTGGTACACAGCATAGCATACTTTATAGAACCTATGGCAGAGGCATAGGGAATGACTTCCATTCTCTTTCTATTTTCTGCCATGGTCGTGGTTGGAGTCTTGCCCAACTTTACACCTTGCAATACAGGCAAGAACTCCTTCTTTGACTATTCCATATTGAACTACTTCTAAAATCTTGTCAAGGTATGTAATCATTGAAAAATCTTTATCAAGCGTCTTGATCTATCTCTATAGATGTTGATGCCCAATATGTAAGCAGCTTCACTGAGGTCTTTCTTTGAAAAACTCCTTTCAAACACTCCTTTATGCTTTCCAAAAAATTCTGCATCATTTCTGACCAACAATATGTCATTCACATATACTTATCAGAAAGGCTGTAGTGCTCCCACTCACTTTCTTGTAAATATAGGCTTCACCGCAAGTCTGTATAAAACTATATGCTTTGATCAACTTACCAAAGCATATATTCCAACTCTGAGATGCTTGCACCAGTCCATAGATGGATCGCTGGAGCTTGCACATTTTGTTAGCACCTTTAGGATTGACAAAACCTTCTGGTTGCATCATATACAACTCTTCTTTAAGAAATCCATTAAGGAATGTAGTTTTGATATCCATTTGCCAGATCTCATCGTAGTCAACACCTTTGAACTTGTCAAAAACTGTTTTTCGACAATTGGAGCTTTGTAGATAGAAACACTACTATCAGCGTCCGTCTTCCTCTTGAAGATCCATTTATTCTCTATGAATTGCCAATCATTGGGAAGTCCACCAAAGTCCATACTTTGTACTCATACATGGATCCCATCTCAGATTTCATGGCTTCAAGCCATTTTGCGGAATCTGGGCTCATCATTGCTTCCTCATAGTTCGTAAGTTCATCATGATATAGTAACATGACTTCTAGTACAGGATTACCGTACCACTCTGGTGCGGATCGTGCTCTGGTTGACGTACGAAGTTCTGTAGTAACTTGATCCAAAGTTTCATGATCATCATCATTAACTTCCTCTCTAGTTGGTGTAGGCATCACAGGAACAGATTTCTCTGATGAACTACTTTCCAATTCGAGAGAAGATACAATTACCTCATCAAGTTCTACTTTCCTCCCACTCACTTCTTTCGAGAGAAACTCCTTCTCTAGAAAGATCCAGTCTTAGCAAAAAAGATCTTGCCTTCGGATCTGTGATAGAAGGTGTAACCAACAGTTTTTTTGGGTATCCTATGAGGACGCACTTCTTCGATTTGGGTTTGACTTATCAGGTTGAAACTTTTTCACATAAGCATCGCAACCCCAAACTTTAAGAAACGACAACTTAGGTTTCTTGCTAAACCACAATTCATATGGTGTCGTCTCAACGGATTGAGATGGTGCCCTATATAACGTGAATGCAGCTGTCTCTAATGCATAACCCCAAAACGATATTGATAAATCGGTAAGAGACATCATAGATCGCACCATATCTAATAAAGTATGGTTATGACATTCAGACACACCATTACACTGTGGTGTTCTAGGTGGCGTGAGTTGCCAAACTATTCCACATCGTTTCAAATGAAGGCCAAACTCGTAACTCAAATATTTCATCTCCGTGATCAGATCTTAGAAACTTTTTTTTCTTGTTATGATGATTCTCCACTCCACTCTGCAATTCTTTGAACTTTTCAAATGTTTCAGACTTGTGTTTCATTAAGTAGATATACTCATATCTGCTCAAATAATATGTGAAGGTCAGAAAATAACGATAGCGCCGCGAGCCTCAACACTCATCAGACCGCATACATCGGTATGTATTATTTCTAATAAGTCAGTGGCTCGCTCCATTGTTCCGGAGAACGGAGTCTTAGTCATCTTGCCCATGAGGCATGGTTCTCAAGCATCAAATGATTCATAATCCAGTGATTCCAAAAGTCCATCCGCATGACATTTCTTCATGCGCTTTACACCAATATGACCTAAACGGCAATGCCACAAGTATGTTGCACTATCATTATCAACTTTGCATCTTTTGGCATTAATATTATGAATATGTGTATCATTACGATCGAGATTCAACAAACCATTTATATTAAGTGTATGACCATAGAAGGTTTTATTCATGTAAATAGAACAACAATTATTCTTTGACTTAAATGAATAACCGTATTACAATAAACATGATCCAATCATATTCATGCTCAACGCAAACACCAAATAACATTTATTTTAGGTTCAACACTAACCCCGAAGGTAAAAGGAGTGTGCAATGGTGATCTTATCAACCTTGGAATTAATTCCAACACACATCGTCACCTTGTCCTTAACTAGTCTCTGTTCATTTTGCAACTCCTGTTTCGAGTTACTAATCATAGCAACTGAACCAGTATCAAATACCTAGGGGTTACTATGAACACTTAGTAAAGTACACATCAATAACATGTATATCATATATACTTTTGTTCACTTTGCCATCTTATTTATACGCCAAGTATTTGGGGCAGTTCCGCTTCCTAGTGACCATTTCCTTTGTAGTAGAAGCACTCAGTTTCAGGCTTGGGTCTAGCTTTGGGCTTCTTCACGGGAGTGGCAACTTGCTTGCCATTCTTCTTGAAGTTCCCTTTCTTTCCCTTTCCCTTTTACTTGAAACTAGTGGTCTTGTCAACCATCAACACTTGATGCTTTTTCTTGATTTCTAGCTTCGCCAATTTCAGCATCGCAAAGAGCTTGGGAATCACTTCCGTTATCCCGTGCATATTATAGTTCATCACGAAGTTCTAGTAACTTGGTGATAGTGAGTAGAGAACTCTGTGAATCACTATCTTATCTGGAAGATTAAATCCCACTTGATTCAAGTGATTGTAGTACTCAGACATTCTGAGCACATGCTCACTAGCTGAGATATTCTCCTCCATCTTGTAGGCAAAGTACTTGTCAGAGGTCTCATACCTCTTAACATGGGCATGAGTCTGAAATACTAATTTCAGCTCTTGGAGCATCTCATATGCTCCATGGCGTTCAAAATGTTTTTGAAGTCCCGGTTCTAAGCCGTAAAGAATGGCACACTAAACTATCAAGTAGTCATCATACCGAGCTTGTCAAACATTCATAATGTCTGCATCTGCTCATGCAAAAGGTCTGTCACCTAGCGGTGCATCAAGGTAATAATTCTTCTGTGCAGCAAAGAGGATAATCGTCAGATCATGGAGCTAGTCGGCACCATTGCTACTAAAATCTTTCAACATAGTTTTCTCTAGGAACATATCACAAATAAGACGGGGAAGCTATATGCGAGCAATTGATCTACAACATAGATATGCAAATACTATCAGGACTAAGTTCATGATAAATTTAAGTTCAATTAATCATATTACTTAAGAACTCCCACCTAGATAGACATCCCTCTAATCATCTAAGTGATCACATGATCCATATCAACTAAACCATATCCGATCATCACGCGAGATGGAGTAGCTTTCAATGGTGAACATCACTATGTTGATCATATCTACTATATGATTCACACTCAACCTTTCGGTCTCAGTGTTCCGAGGCTATATCTGCATATGCTAGGCTCGTCAAGTTTAACCTGAGTTTTTTGCGTGTGCAAAACTGTCTTGCACCCGTTGTATGTGAACGTAGATCTTATCACACCCGATCATCACATGGTGTCTCGGCACGACGAACTGTCGCAACGGTGCATACTCAGGGAGAACACTTATACCTTGAAATTTAGTGAGGGTCATCTTAAAATTCTACCGCCGTACTAAGCAAAATAAGATGCATAAAAGATAAACATCACATGCAATCAAAATATGTGAATGATATGGCCATCATCATCTTGTGCCTTTGATCTCCATCTCCAAAGTACCGTCATGATCTCCATCGTCACCAGCATGACACCGTGATCTCCATCATCGTGTTCTTTATCAATGTGTCGTCACATGGTCGTCTCGCCAACTATTGCTTTTGCAACTATTGCTATCGCATAGCGATAAAGTAAAGCAATTATACGGTGCTTGCATCTTATGCAATAAAGAGACAACCATAAGGCTCCTGCCAGTTGCCGATAACTTTAACAAAACATGATCATCTAATACAACAATTTATATCTCATCACGTCTTGACGATATCACATCTCAACATGCCCTGCAAAAACAAGTTAGACGTTTTCTACTTTATTGTTGAAAGTTTTATGTGGCTGCTACGGGCTTAGCAAGAACCGTTCTTACCTACGGCATAAAAACCACAATGTGGTATAGTAATTGCTTTTTGATCTTTAGAAAGAACCCTGTTCATTGAATTCGATTCAACTAAAGTTGGAGAAACAGACACCCGCTAGCCACCTATGTGCAAAGCACGTCGTTAGAACCAGTCTCATGAACGCGGTCATGTAATGTCGGTCCGGGCAGCTTCATCCAACAATACCGCCGAATCAAGAAACAACTAGTGACGGCAAGAAATATGTATATACCCACGACCACAACTCCTTTGTGTTCTACTCGTGCATATAACATCTATGCATAAACCTGGCTCTGATACCACTGTTGGGGAACACAATATTTCCAAAAAATTCTACGATCACGCAACATCTATCTAGGAGATGCATAGCAACGAGAGGGGAGAGTATGTCTACGTACCCTCGTAGACCAAAAGCGGAAGAGTTATGAAACACGGTTGATGTAGTCGAACGTCTTTGCGATCCAACAGATCAAGTACCGAACGTACGACACCTCCGCGATCTGCACACGTTCAGCTAGGTGACGTCCCTCGTACTCTTGATCCAGTTGAGGCCGAGGAACAGTTTCGTCAGTATGACAGCGTGATGAAGGCGATGATGAAGTTACCGACGCAGGGCTTCGCCTAAGCACTACAACAATACGACCGAGGTGGAAATCTGTGGAGGGGGGCACCGCACACGGCTAAGACAACTGTCAACTTGTGTGTTCTAGGGTACCCCCTGCCCCCGTATATAAAGGAGCAAGGGGGAGGCCGGCCGGACCTATAGGGGCGCGCCCCTAGTAGGATTCCTTCTAGGAATAGGAATCCTATTCCTAGTAGGTTTCCAACAAGGAAGAGAGGGGGGAGGAAGGAAGAGGGGGAAGGGAAGGAAAGGGGAGGCGCCGCACCCCTTCCCCTAGTCCAATTCGGACCCAAGGGGGGCACGGCTAGCCCCTCCCGGCCCTTCCTTTCTTCCCACTAAGTCCTATAGAGGCCCATTAGTTCCCCTGGGGGTTCCGATAACGCCCCGACACTCCAATATTTATCGAGTGACCCCCGGAACTCATCCGTTGTCCGAATAACATCGTCCAATATATCAATCTTTATGTCTCGACCATTTCGAGACTCCTCGTCATGTGTGTGATCACATCCGGGACTCCGAACTATCTTCGGTACATCAAAACACATAAACTCATAATACTGATTGTCATCGAACATTAAGCATGCGGACCATATGGGTTCGAGAACTATGTAGACATGACCGAGACTCATCTCCGGTCAATAACCAATAGCGGAACCTGGATGTTCATATTGGCTCCCACATATTCTACGAAGGTCTTTATCGGTCAAACCGCATAACAACATATGTTGTTCCCTTTGTCATCGGTATGTTACTTGCCCGAGATTCGATCGTCGATATCATCACCTAGTTCATTCTCGTCACCGGCAAGTCTCTTTACTCATTCCGTAATGCATCATCCGGCAACTAACTCATTAGTCACATTGCTTGTAAGGCTTATAGTGATGTGCATTACCGAGAGGTCCCAGAGATACCTCTCCGACTATTGGAGTAACAAATCCTAATCTCGATGTATGCCAACTCAACAAACACCATCGGAGACACCTGTAGAGTATCTTTATAATCACCAAGTTACGTTGTGATGTTTGATAACACACTAAGTGTTCCTCCGGTATTTGGGAGTTGCATAATCTCATAGTCATAGGAACATGTATAAGTCATGAAGAAAGCAATAGCAATAAACTAAACTAAATGATCATAGTGCTAAGCTAACGGATGGTTCAAGTGAATCACACCATTCTCTAATGATGTGATCCTGTTCATCAAATGACAACTCATGTCTATGGTTAGGAAACTTAACGATCTTTGATTAAAGAGCTAGTCAATGTAGAGGTATACTAGTGACATTCTGTTTGTCTATGTATTCATACATGTACTAAGTTTCCGGTTAATACAATTCTAGCATGAATAATAAACATTTATCATGATATACATAAATATAAATAACAACTTTATTATTGCCTCTAGGGCATATTTCATTCAGTGATGGACAAGACCCATCTGTTAGTTGAGCATAATGATCGTTTATTTTTTCTGCAATTGTTTTCTTCATGATTTATACATCTTCCTCAGACTATGAGATTATGCAACTCCCGAATACCGGACGAACACCTTGTGTGCTATCAAATGTCATAACGTAACTGGGTGATTACAAAAGATGCTCTACAGGTGTCTCCGATGGTGTTTGTTGAGTTGGCATAGATCAAGATTACGATTTTTCACTTCATGTATCGGAGTGGTATCTCTAGGCCCTCTCGGTAATGCACATCACTATGAGCCTTGCAAGCAATGTGTCCAATGAGTTAGCCACGGGATGATGTATTACGGAACGAGTAAAGAGACTTGCCGGTGACGAGATTAAACTAGGTATGATGATACCAACGGTCGACTCTCGGGCAAGTAACATACCGATGACAAAGGGAATAACATATGTTGTTATGTGGTTTGACCGATAAAGTTCTTCGTAGAATATGTAGGAGCCAATATGAGCATCCAGGTTCCGCTCTTGGTTATTGACCGGAGATGTGTCTCGGTCATGTAGACATAGTTCTCGAACCCATAGGGTCCGCACGCTTAACATTCGATGACAATTTGTATTATGAGTTTCGTGTTTTGATGAACCGAAGATTGTTCAGAGTCTTGGATGAGATCACGGACTTGATGAGGAGTATCGAAATGGTCGAGACATAAATATTGATATGTTGGAAGGTTATGCTTGGACACCGAAATGGTTTCAGATAGGTTCGGGCATTTTCCGGAGTACCGGGGGGTTACCGGAACCCACCGAGGGATTAATGGGCCACAATGGGACTTAGTGGAGAAGAGAGAGGGCCGGCCAGAGGTGGCGCGTGCCCCCCTTGCCCAGTCCGAATTGGACAAGGGGAGGGGGCGGCGCCCCCTCCTTCCTTCTCTTCTCTCCTCTTTCCCTTCTTCTCCTACTTGGACTAGGAAAGGGGGGGGGGGAATCCTACTTGGACTAGGAGTCCAAGTAGGATTCCCCCCATGGCGTGCCCCCTCCTAAGGACGGCCTCCTCTCCTCCCCCCTTTATATACATGGGGAGGGGGCGACACAAAGACACACAAGTTGATCTTTTAGCGTGCGGTGCCCCCTCCACAGTTACACACCTCGGTCATATCATTGTAGTGCTTAGGAGAAGCCCTGCGTCGGTAACCTCATCATCACCGTCACCATGCCGTCGTGCTGATTGAACTCTCCCTCGGCCTCAACTAGATCAACAGTTCGAGGGACGTCATCGAGATGAATGTGTGCTGATCGCGAAGGTGCCATGCGTTCGGTACTTGGATCGATTGGATCGCGAAGACGTTCGACTACATCAACCGCGTTACTAAACTGATGCGGAGCATCCTACGATCATCCACATGTACACTCGAGCATGCGCCATTGGACCTAAGGTGAACTCGCTCCTTTACGAATCTTCCCTTTCCTCATGTAAGACATGGATGCTACTTCAAGCACGGACCTTGTGCATACTCAGGTACACCCGAGGAGACCATGGAGAGCGCAAGGACCAAGGCCAAGCGTGCGCGGAAGCAAAGGAAGGAGAAGGAAGAAGAGCCAGTTGCTACAGCGGCCGGACATCCGGCCCTTGCCCCGGAAATCCGGCATCGGCTATCCAGAGAACACCGGAAAGGACCAGTGCAGCCCGGACATCCGGACATCACCCCGGACCTCCGGCTCCTCCCAAAGTCCCGGACATTAGGCCCCTGCCTCGGAAATCCGGCCCCTACATCACCGAATGCAACTGGAAGACCCAGGCCAGCCCGGACATCCGGCCTCCCAGCCCGGACATCCGGCCTCCCAGCCCGGACATTCGTCTCTTGTCTGTGCATAGTGAACGGGCCAGGGGCCCATGTATCCCCCCTCTCACTTACCCCTTCGTGGGCTAATACTATATATAGACCCCCCTCCTCCTCCTAGTTAGGTTTAGCATTGTGTTAGCTCATTTGTGAGATAGAGCTTCGCTCATCCATCCGGATCTACTCCATGAGAGAGAACACGGCCCCTCTTCGGAGAAGATCCACTTGGATTCAAGACCTCCTCGCGGAGAAGATCCCCTCATGGATTCAAGAACTCCTCACGGAGAAGAACCGGTTACCCTTTGTATCATCCTTTGTTGACTTTGGATCTTGTATCTCCTCTCGTATTTCGTGGATCTAGCACATGTGTGACTTAATCTTGTTGGTTTGAGTGATTTTCTTGTGTTTTCCCTCGTGATTTCCCTCATGTTCTACGTGTTCTTCGGGTGATCCGCTCCATTCATGAAATATTGGCCATCTAGGGTTCCACCCTACTTCATATTGGTATCATGAGCCACGTTGATCACGATTTCGGAGCCCCCCCTTGTTTTCTAGCCTAATTTTGTTGTATTCTTCCTCAATTTCGAAAATCCCCACCAAAAATAGCCCCAATTTGTTTTTGTGATTTGTTGGTTTTGATGATGTTTTGTTGGATTTGATCCATGCATTTGCTTGGTTTCGAGTTGATCTAGCATATCCCCAAGCTTCCCCACCTTCCGTCCATGAAATCTCATCAATTTTGCCCTTGGAATCATCAATTTCCGCCCCCAATTCAAAAATTTCCGCCCCAAACGAGATCTGGAACCGTCGGGCCGGACATCCGGGCCGTCGGGCCGGACATCCAGCCCCAAGCCGGACATCCGGCTCCTGGAGCATAAAATCCGCACGGTTCTGGACATCAGCCCCCGGATATCCGGGCCCCACCCCTGGTTATCCGGCCCCTGTAAATTTCAGCTTTCCCGTTTCACCGTTTTGTCCATAACTAATTCATCCGGAGTACGATTTTCGCATTCTTTAGCTCGTTGAGAAGCTCTTGACATCCCCCTTCCCACAAAAATACCACCAACATCTTTTCACTCCATCAAATGTTGTGAATTTTGGCATCTTTGACTAGGGCTTCCACCACATCATTCGCTACACCACCACCGACTTCCGCAACCTAACCAATTTTGTTCCCATCGCATTAGTGGTTGCTTGAGGAGTGATTTGAGTCTCCTAAGGTGTCTAGGATACTTAGGGACAATTGCTTCTTCATCAACCACCACCACCACTTCCGCATAGGCTTACCAACCATACACTTCTTCCACCCCAAATTAACCCAATTTTGTTTGTGTTGGCAGTTGTGTCTCCTAAGGTGTTTCGGCTACTTAGGGACCGTGCTTCCAACTCCGACACCGCACCACCTTACCCTCCATTTCCGCATTGCATACTCCACAACCCATCATTGCCATTCTGCAATCCCATTGAGCTTCCGCAACCACCATCGCATTCCCGCTACCACCATTTGACATTTGACATTTGAGATTTTGAGTTCGCGGTTTTTCCGTTTCCTAAGGTGTTTCGGCTACTTAGGGATGAGTCTCCATCATCTTGGTATCTACATCAAGAACACCGCCACTCATCATCGCCACGGACTGTAACCTCCATATCATCTTGGCATCGTGGTATCCCTCCATTGTATATTCCCTTGCCATTGCTTTGATAACCCCTAGCCCATTTTGCGTCAGTTGCCTATCGATACTAGCCATTTGAGTATTGCCAGCAACGTTATTTGTGCAGATTAGTGATCTACACCATACATTACATACATACCATATCATATTAGTTTCATATCATCCCTTATGACACAAGATTGTTCCTGTATATACCCAATTGTTATCTTGGTTTGTGCATTTCGCATTGTGGCCATATAAAAAAATAAAAAATAAATAAAAAGAATAAGCTTTTAAGAAAAGAAAAATAGTGAACAAAGAGCTTGTAAGAAAATGCCATAGCATCATACCACATTGCATAAGATTGTCATATCCGATCATCTTGGATCATACCACCGGAACATCATATACATAGCATACTTGGGATAGAAGTCGCTGCATTTTTGTCTCCTATAAGTTGTGCACAAGTGTCGTATCCACCTATTGAGCAATCGTGCTAGAGTCTCTCTAGAGTTGTGCAACAAGAGCATTTTCCGTGGATTCCACATTTTGAGCTCATTCCTTGGTTGCACGACCCCACTTATCTATCCGTGTGTGCATTTCCGTGTGCCATTCATTTCTATTTGTCTACTTGTTTCACTTGCGAATTTGTGAATCTCTCTCAACATTATTGACTCTTGCTAACATTTTGCATCAAATTTTTGTGCCACTATCCTCACCGAGCTCCACCATAAGCCGTATTTGTATAGGTGTTAGAAACCGACAAGAATTGGTACCAATTGTGCTATTTCCTTGTTACATCATTGACTGATCATTGATCCATCTTCAACATCGGTCAAGGTACATTTGGTATAGTTCTCCTTTCTCCACTCATATTTGCTCGAGTATTGTAATGGATAGGCAAGGCATTTCATCTCCGGTCTTCCACAACAACGACGGCATGGACAACTACATCACCAAAGCGTCAATCTTCGATCTACAACGACAAATGCAAGGTGCATAGTCAAGATTGCGAGAGCGCATCGAGAACCTCTCCATCGACATTCGTCACTCAGAAGCAAGGAAAAGGGACTACATCGACAACAAGCTTTCCGCACAAAAGGAGGAGCAAGATGCAAGGATGGAGGTGATTCGGACCTTGTTGATCAACCGTTCTTCCCCTTCATCATCCTCAAGGCGGCGACGTTCAAGTCACAAGTCTTCGGAGAGCAAAAATGATGCAAGCACAAGTCGTCCACGTCCACATCTCCATGGCGACCACCATCACGTTCGTGATCCACATCGTCATGAAGGGCAAATCACCTCCAAGCATCATGTGTACGACGATGATGAACGCCATCGAGCTCAAGCACGACAATGACACCATCATCATGAAGATACTCGCCAAGCGCAAATGCACAAGTCCCAATAAGTCCTACTTCATGCCAAGGCCAAGCTTCAAGAGCACAAAAGAAGACCACGAGACAAACACAACCAAGACGGCGCTATGAATACAACAATCACTTCAGCATCTTCGCCAAGTGCTATCAAGGCATCTTCGCTTACTTCCCATGAGTTCGCCTACATCGACATCTTCACCAACGAGGCGACCACCTACGAGCGAGGGAGACACTTCCATCTTCAGAAGCCCCTCAAAGAAGATGGCCGAGCATGGGAATTTCCCTTCGGTCATGGAGACGAGCTACGAGGTGCCACATAATATGGGCCTCCAACAAGAAGACAGTGACAAGAAGGTCGAGCAAGGGCCATCCCCTTCGACCACGGCGATGAGCACGAACCTCTTCAACAACATGAAGATAGCGCCCATATTGGACTCATACTCCGAGTCAAGCTACGAGACCGCATATGAGACCTTATCTTTGGTCTTAGAGGAGAGTGATGATGTGCCATCTTCGGCCTTCATCCACGACTACGACCGCGACATGATTGAGCATGGAGACATTTGCACCTACATCTCTCCGACACCCACATATGATGAGATGCCCCAATTGCCTTGTGAGGAGAGCCGCCACCACATGAGTGAGACGAGTGACTCCACCATATATGACATTGAGTGCATTTCCTATGAGAGGATGAGTGTGACCACCACTAGCCCCACACTTGAGAGAATGCCACACATCCTATGTGAGGTTGAGAGCCATTTGAGTGACTCCACCAACCATATGAGTGAGAGCATCCAAGAGGGAGTGAGTGAGCCACAACACTTAGTGAGTGAGGTAGTTGACACGCCATGTGAGGCCACTATGATTTCTAACTACCTAACCTCTACTCCAAGTGTGTTTTCTTCTTTGGTGCTAGGTCTCCTACATGACGACACGCCTATCCTCGACGAGTCCATACCTCCAATAGAGACGACGATGGCCATGGTGGACGATGATGCACCCCACATGGTTCCATCAAGATGAAGATGACCACGACTCGGTCTTCGACACCTCACCTACAACACATGAGCGATGCTCCAAAGGTAACATAGGTGATGGTGCTTCTCTTGTCCCACTAGTGGACTATCTCACCAATGATTACTTGCATGATGTTGATCCACCTATTCCCATGCATCATGCTAGTGTGAATTCTTCATGTCATGACTTACCGATTTATGATGAATTTGACGATGAGCATGTTGATTTGCCTAGTTGTGATGCTATGCTCCCTAGGATATCATGTGAAAATTCTATTAGTCACATCATGTTTGATAATCCATTGAACTTTTCATTTGCTATGAGTGAGATCTCCCATATGGCATCATTTCAATCTCAACATAGCAACTATGCATATCCCATTAAAATAAATCCCATTTGCACTTATGGCATAGATGACGAAATGGTGGCCATTGGTTTTTGTTTTTCATGTGATGATATTGACATGCTTCCTTTACATGATTTGCACAATTCATCTACTTTACCATGCCATGATCACATTGTTCCAAATATGCTTTGTTTTGGATGTTGTCAATATTCTCCAAGAGATGTTTCCATTAATGCTCATGAGGAGACCCCATATTAGGATATTTTGATGCACTCCATACTTTGCATGACTCCCATAATTGCTTGCACCATATGCATTCCATCAATAACAATGCTCTAGATATTTCTCGTGATGCATTACACAATTTGAGTCTCCACTATGCTATACATAACAGCAAACCTATCGTGATGGATGACATGTTTCTATATCATGCATCTCATTTATTTGAGCATTGGATATTTTGTGCTAACCAACACAAGCATGTGCGCATCATGATGGATGATGTGTACATATACCACACACACACAATTTTCCCTTTGTCTTTGTTTTGTGTACGTACTCATGAACAATCGTCAACCTCACAATCCCATGAGTTGACGAAACAAGCTCTTCAGAGCAAAGATGACTTGGGATCCCGTGAACTATCCTTACCATCGTTCTCTTCGCGCAACGACTATGCGTATCTCTTCTACTCGGCTCTCACATGGCTATGGGCTATATATCACTTGTTACTTTATGCCCATTGTATCTTGTTCACTTTGCATGCTATGCCTCTTTCTATGATTTTTCCATGTAATTGTGACCCTTGCTTGCATCTACCCATGATTTACCATTTTACTACTCCTATGTGTATTTGCATGCTTGGTGGAGATCCTTGTTGCTATTGCCATGTTTATCATGTGCCTCATGCTATTGTTGCTTGTTCTGTTGGGAGAGTCATGATGTCCCATTGTGATTTACATATGGCCTCTCGCCAATATATTGATGATACTTTGCTCATATCCTCCTTTCATGCTTGTGCTATGTCATGTGAATTATTCATGCACACTATTTGCACCCATGACATGCTTGCCATGATTCCTCCTAGTATGTTGCATCTTTGCACTACTAGCTTGCTTTACTTGATCGCTATGATTGCTTGCTTTGTCGCGTCACCCATGTTCCATTCTTACTTGCTTTCTTGGGTTGATGACGTATATGTTCATGCCTCTCAGTTGATTTGTCTTGATCATTGTCTCTTGTCTCCATTACTGCCATATCTCATATACCCTTGTATTGAGTGCCAACTTGCTATGCTTATTGATCGTGGAGACTTGGACATATTACTTGTGATGCATGCTTGTTTGATTGAGCCTATTGTATATGGTTGTTCTCGCATCATATGTGTGACGCCCCGAGTCCGACGCGCCAGGTGTCTTCCAGTTATTCGTGGTCGTTGTCATGTCTTTTGCTTGCGTGTTGCATCTTGCCATGTCATCATGTGCATTGCATCATCATGTTTTCAAAACTTGCATCCGTCCCGGCCTCCCCGTTCTTTCCATTGTCCGTTCTAAGCCCAGGCACACTCGCACGCGCCCGCGGCATGTCCAAAATAGTATTTTATAAGTGGTCGGAAAATGTTCTCGGAATGGGTTGAAAGTTGGCATGCAGTGTTGTTATAGTGTAGGTAGGCTGCCTGCCAAGTTTCATGGCATTCGGAGTCCGTTTGACGCCCCAACGGATAACTATAGCGGCAGTATAGCCGGTCCATCGTCGGACGTTATCGGTCTCCGAGAACAGTCGCCGGGTCTCTCTCTTCTCTTCTCTCAGCCCAAAGCTTTCTGCACAGTCCGCTATCAACCGCCAGGCCCCGAAGCCCCTCCTTGCACAGTGCATCGACCCCCTCATGTGCGCGTCTGAAAGCTGCCCCGAACCCGACCTGGACAGTTGCCACCGTTGGACTCAGATCATCCCCAAACATCTACAAAACATCTCTGTTTTGTTAATTGGGCTTCCTAACCTATATTTTCTCGACCGCTCGATCGCTATCGGAGGATCCTAATCACCCCCCTTTTGTATATATATAGACCCTAGTCCATTTTTAGACCCAAACCCTAATTT
>NC_041388.1:218233635-218246690 GCF_002162155.2 Triticum dicoccoides | reverse complement strand
GCCACACTCAAATCCCACCTCGAGATCCTTCCATTCCCCACCAAGCCAATCACCAGCCTCATCCGCATCCCCGCCTCCTCTTTCGCTCAATCTTCCCTGCAGCCAGCCGGTGCCCGATCCAGGATGGATCGAGGCCATGGCCTCGCACGCCTCTACTTCCCCTGCATCCCGTGATCCCTGCTCATCCCGAGCACCGGCCGTGCCGCCTCTTCTTCTACTTCACGCAGCTGCCTCGTCAGCTCCGCTGCCGGCGACCAGGGACAGCAGGCTGCCGTCCCTCTCCGCCTTCTCCTCCCTTCCCTCCTCGCGCTACTTCTCCCGATTCGACCGTTGCCTACGAATAGCAGCAGCACCCGAGGCCCCGTCCGCCCGGCCACCGGAGTACCAACACCGGCGACTAGGATCTTCCCGCCTCCCCTATCTATTCCTTTCCTCTGCATGTCTTGCTACCTCCTCTAATTCCTCTGTCCTTCTCTATTTGCCTCGAACAGGGAACCTATACCATGGCACGAGCACCGGAGCTCTGCAAGCCGCGAGCCGCGACCTCCCCATCCACACCCGCTACTGCTGCCTCCCCGTCGTCATCTTCAAGCCCGCTCCTGCCGCATCCTCGACCTTCCTCGCCCAGATCCGTCGCCGCTCCGTCCCGGAGTCCCGCGCCAAATCCGTCGCTGGCGCTCCTGGCCGCCTCGTTCGTCGGGGAGACGACAAGAACATGGCTTGTCAACGCTCCAGCCGTTGACCCCGTGCCAGGAGACGACTCCCCTCGCCTCTGCCTCTGGGTGCGGCCCATCATCACCTCTGCCGGCCTCTCCCTCTGCACCAGCGGGCCATGGCCCATGTGAGCAGCCACCCCCAAACCCTCTGTGCTCTGTTGGGCCAACAGAAACGGCCTGTTTCATGTTTTTTTTCCATATAACGTTTTTCCTATTTTCCAGAGAGAGCAGTTTTACAGAAAATCCCTTGTTGATCATGCATTTAATAATTCCACGACCGTGCATCGGATTGAAATGTTTTATATATGAAACATGCTTAGAATTTTGTGTAGTTTCATAATATGCCACTTTCATCCATGTTTAAATTGTTTAAACTGTTGTTTGCATTAATTTGCTTAAATAACTTGCTAAAATGGTTTATTTTGTAACTAAATAACCGTAGCTCCAAATTTAATAAACTTTATATTTAAATGGGGTAGCAAAATGCCTAGTTTAACTTGGTGACATTACTTTGTATGTTTAATAACTCTAAAAATTGTGTTTAGGGCAGATCAGTACCAAACCTAAAAGATGCACATGAGGAGTTTCCAGACTTGTTGTTTGTTGTTCCGGCCTCATTTAAACTTGCCTAGTTAGGTTGTTTCCATATGCTTCACCCCCCTTGCCATGTTAATCAACATTTAATATTGTTGCGTACACAAACGAGATCGAACTAAATAACTTGAATGTGGTGTTCCGTCAATATGCAACTCGTTGCATATTGAGCTCCACTTAATTTGTAGGATTGTTTGTGCACTTTGCCATTCCATCTATCATTAAACCGGACATGCATCATACTTGGTTGTGCATCATGCCATGTTATGTGATGGTTGTTTACTATGTTGTTTGCTTCTTTCCGATGTTGCTTCTTCGGGTTAGTTCCGATAACGTCGCGTTTGTGAGGATCCATTCAACTATGTCTGTTTGTCTTCTTGATGGACTCGTTCTTCTTCCTTGCGGGATCTCAGGCAAGATGACCATACCCTCGAAATCACTTCTATCTTTGCTTGATAGTTGCTCGTTGTTTTGCTATGCCGCGATACCTACCACTTGCTATATCATGCCTCCTATATTGTCATGTCAAACCTCTAACCCACCTTGTCCTAGCAAACTGTTGTTTGACTATGTTACCGCTTTGCTCATACCCTCTTATAGCATTGCTAGTTGCAGGTGAAGATTGGAGTTTGTTCCTTGTTGGACCATGATTATTGTTGGGATATCACTATTATATATTATTTAATTTAATGCACCTATATACTTGATAAAGGGTGGAAGGCTCGGCCTTATGCCTGGTGTTTTGTTCCACTCTTGCCACCCTAGTTTCCGTCATACCGGTGTTATGTTCCTTGATTTTGCGTTCCTTACGCGGTTGGGTTATAATGGGAACCCCTTGATAGTTCGCCTTGAATAAAACTCCTCCAGCAAGGCCCAACCTTGGTTTTACATTTGCACTAACAACCTATCACCTTCCCTTGGGTTCTGCAGACTCAAGGGTCATCTTAATTTTAACCCCCCCCCCCCGGGCCAGTGCTTGTTTAAGTGTTGGTCCGAACTAGAGCCCCTTGCAGCGCCACCTCGAGGAAACTTGAGGGCTGGTTTTAGTTGTACGGATTGCTCATCCGGTGTTGCCCTGAGAACAAGATATGTGCAGCTCCTATCAGGATGTCGGCGCATCAGGCGGCTTTGCTGGTCTTGTTTTACCATTGTCGAAATGTCTTGTAACCTGGATTCCGAGTCTAATCGGGTCTTCCTGGGAGACGGAATATCCTTCATTGACCGTGAGAGCTTGTGATGGGCTAAGTTGGGATACCCCTGTATGGTTTTGAACTTTCGAAAGCCGTGCCCGCGGTTATGGGCAGATGGGAATTTGTTAATATCCGGTTGTAGGAAACCTGACACTTAACTGAATTAAAATGCATCAACTGCGTGTGTAGTCGTGATGGTCTCTTTCCGGCGGAGTCCGGGAAGTGAACACGGCTTTGGTGTTACGCTTGAACATAAGTAGTTTCAGGATCACTTCTTGATCACTTCTAGTTCACGACAGTGTTTTGCTTCTCTTCTCGCTCTCATTTGCGTAAGTTAGCCACCACATATGCTAGTGCTTGCTGCAGCTCCACCTCACTACCTTTTCCTACCCATAAGCTTAAATAGTCTTGATTGCGAGGGTGTGAGATTGCTGAGTCCCCCGTGACTCACAGATTACTTCAAACAGTTGCACGTGCCGATGATACCAGTGCCGATGATGCAACCCAGCTTAGATGGGAGCTCGATGAAGATCATGTTCGTTGTGTTGTTTCGTTTCCTTTAGATCAGTAGTGGAGCCCAGTTGGGGCGATCGGGGATCTATTGCATTAGGGGTTGTCTTTCTTTATTTGGTTCCGCAGTCAGACCTTGATTGTATTCTGGATGATGTAATGCTATATTTATGTATTGTGTGAAGTGGCGATTGTAAGCCAACTCTTTATCTCTTTCTTATTCAGTACATGGGATGTGTAAAGATTACCCCTCTTGCGACATGCCTACTATGCGGTTATGCCTCTAAGTCGTGCTCCGACACGTGGGAGATATAGCCGCATCGTGGGTGTTACAAGTTGGTATCAGAGCCTTCCCCGACTTAGGAGCCCCGTGCTTGATCGAATCTTTGGCGTTGTTGAGTCTAGAAAAATATTTTGAGTCTTATAGGATTATATATATCGGAGAGTAGGATTCTTTTTACTCCTCAGTCCCTTCGTCGCTCTGGTGAGGCCTCCTTACGTAGAGTTTTGACTCTTCTCTCCTCAAATCTCACGAATTTTTTTAGGATCACGCGGGTATCTTGGAATCGTTTCGATGGTTTTGTGACGAGAACATTGTTCTTGGTGCCTCCTGACATTTAGGGGTTGTGGCAGTGTCCCGGGGAGTTGAGCTTCGAGGTGTTGTCATCACAATTTTATTATTGCAGTTCTGGAATACCTGAGTTTCGTCGACATCGAAAATCTCTTTTATGCAGTTGTTGGTGAGATAACCTCGACGCCACCTAGTACTGGGGCGGGAGTTCGGGAGTATTGCCATAACTCGTATAATGGACGCTTTTCAAAGGTTGAGGTAAATGACTTCCAAAGGTTTCTTGGTTATGTGTTGAAGGATGGATACAGCTGGATGTAGGATTTGTTAGTTTTGGGTGAGATATTATGCTTCCCCTGTATCCCCAACACCTGATTGCATAACCAGAAAGTTTTGGTAGTTTATAAGTGGGAATTCAAGTAGCTCCTAGGATATCTTTTCGACAGATGTATGATATGAAATTGGGGTTCGACGTCTAGTGGTCCGCCTATCCACGATTGGTTTTACAGTGGTCTCGTTGTGTCTTAAAGAGTCCTTGGCTATGCTGACTCAGGGACGCTTCGTATGTCATGTGCACTGCCTTGTACATGATGGTGCTGTACGATCGAGCCCGTGTGGGCCCCACCATGAAAACTTCGGACGAAATCTCTATCATATGTTTGTTCTGGCTTATTTTGCAAGCCAATCCTTTGTTTTGTTTTGTGGTATTCGAGTTGCTTCAATGTCAAGTGTTGATTCCATACCTTTACTAAGTGGTGTTCTCATATTTCTAGGTGAATACTAATTCTTCATGACAATCAATATTGCCATGTCAATCCTTTTCAACCGGCGTGTTTCTCTTCAAGTGGATCCGATCATTTTCAACATCCGCAAGATCAACTCAAAGTCTTCTCAACGTTGTTTGTTTCATCCGTCCCAGGTTGCCTTTGTTTTCCCACCCTCCCAACCCTTTTCCTTCAAGGACTTAGACTTCTTAATCAAGTATCCATTTTATTCATGTGAAGTCTCTTCATTCTTTTCAATCAATGTTCTTATCCGGTGATTCTAATGAAGATGATAAAGGAAGCTTCAAGTTTATCATTCTTTGTTCTTTTATCTTCCCGGTGTTTTCAATGCAATCTTTCGATGGTGATCACATCCTTTTCCTCGTTTCAAATGTTTTCTCATGCCGGTGCACCTATTAATCTTTCACCTCTCGCTATTCATTGTTCGTGAGTGCTGAAGATATCTCAGAAGGCTCATCTTTTCATTCAAGATCCGCTCAACCTATTTCGAGGTTGTTATCTCATTCAAGCTATTTAACTCAACCGTGCAATCTCTTTTTCAAGTAATCGTTCAACGGTGTTTCTTTTGAGTGGGCCCTAACCCACAGGTCTTTTCCCAGGATCTTACCTGACTCTTCTAATTCTTTCTGGAGTTACTCTCAAATTCTTTTCCATGTTTGACGTAAGAATGAATTATCATCAGTCAAATGTCTTTCTCCAAGATCTTTCAAATTCTTTTCATTGTTGATTCAGCCTTTATATTCTTCATTATTCCGGAGTGTCTCAACAATTCATGGTGGTGTTTCCCATCGTCATTCTCTGCTTTTGAAGACTGAAGAAGTGTTTCCTCTAAATCTTGCTCCGGTCTCTCGAAGATTCTTGGTTCTAGCATTATGCCATCCTCTCATAATTGTTTTCGATTGTGAGAATTATTTTCAACCATCCGAAGCAAATCAGGAGTCTTTTCAGTTTGATTCTCTGGAGCCCATCATCTCAGAATTATTCATTCCAGCTTTCAGCTATTGTTCTCCAAATCCTACTGATGGTTTGTTGAAGACCTTCCCAAGTTGGCGCTATATCTCTCTTAATCCTTTCTATGAGAATGAGTAGTATACATAGATCTGTTGCTTGTCATCAATTTAAATTGGTGAAGGATAAGCATAACGTAATTCTTATTCTTGTTTCATCGAGTAAATTCAATTCTTTATTCCGGAGGCTCATCAAATTCTCAGTTTAAATTGTTTCATCTTTTCTTTTCCGGAGTTCCATGTTTTCCGCATTATATCATCACGAAAATCCATCTAAATCATTGCAAGGCTTCAACCTCATTCTTTTCATCCTTCATTTCGTTTCATTCTTTTCTTACTGGAGTTCTTCATGGAGGCTCTACATGATGGTTGATCAAGGATTCAATTTCTTCTCGAAGTGATCATTGAGATTCTTTTCAGAGGAGTTCAAGCATTCTGCATCTTGCATCCCAAAGTCCTATTCGTTCTATCTTATCTTTTGAGGTGGTGTTATGTCATTGTTGATAATTTTCCCTTCGTGTTTCACCATTCACATGTTTTTCAAGAGTGACATATCTAAATCCATCATTTTCTCTTCGCTCAAGACAACTTTTCAACCAATCAATCTCTTCGTTGGAGTTATCTTGTGTCATGTTTCACCTAAAGCCTTCTCTAAGGTTTGTTGCTATTTATGGTGCTCATAAATGACCCAAGTTCTTCATTTATCCTCCCGGTGAATAAGCTTCTCATCTCCTTGTTGATGTCAATTCAATCTATTGTTTCCGTTAGTGGCAGAATTTCACCTGATGTTTTTCGAGATGTTTTCCATAATCCCACAACAAGCTTACTCTTTTCGTTGTTGGTTTTGCAACAACTCCGTTCAACCTTTTCGTCGTAAGCATGCTCTTTCAATTTTATTTGCGAGAGTTGTGATTCGTCTTCTTCGTTCTTTTTCTTTCCAACCATCTAGTTTTTCCATTCATTTGTTTCAGAGGCATTATGATGATGCTCTCTTCACTCATCATCTCGTTTGTGAAGATCATACCCTTGCTTTTGTTTATCGATTTAACCGGAGTGTCATGTTTTCATTCGAGTGCTCTCATCTTATCAAGTTTTCCATCCCTTCTCAACCGGAGTGCTGCCTGAAATCTTTCTTACCCCTTGTGCCATTCTTTCAATAGTTCCAGAGGTAGTGTGTTGTTGATTTCATCAAGTATCATCAAATCTTCCCAAGATCATGTTCGATTCCTTCCATTTACAGTCGGAGTGCCGTCCAAATTATACCATTCTTATTCCGTCTTTATCTTATTTTAACCGGAGTGTTATGTCTATCATTCCTCTTCTAACCGGACTCTCATCAAAGTTCCTTCATTTTGCCAAGTTCATATGCTATGCCTTCCATTCCCAACCTGAGTGTTGTCGTAATTGATCTTTATCGTTCCTTGTACATCTCGTTTCAATCAGAGTGCTTGCATGTACTTCTTGTCCATTGCAACCCCTTTTTCTAATGTCTTTCAACCTACATGGTTCTCGTGATGTTCCTTGTTCCTTTTTCCTAACCGAGTGTTTTCCACTTCGTTCATCTTCATTGTATTCTTTTCTTTCAATTTGTTCAACCTCGCAAGGTTCTTTGGTTTCACTCGTTTATCAAAGAAGCAACTTAGTTTTACCTCTTCTCTTTCTCTTCCGTTTCTCTCCGGTGCCATCCTAGATCTCGGGACGAGATCCTCTCGTAGTGGTGGAGTGTTGTGACGCCCCGAGACCGACGCGCCAGGTGTCTTCCAGTTATTCATGGTCGTTGTCATGTCTTTTGCTTGCGTGTTGCATCTTGCCATGTCATCATGTGCATTGCATCATCATGTTTTCAAAACTTGCATCCGTCCCAGCCTCCCCGTTCTTTCCATTGTCTGTTCTGAGCCCAGGCACACTCGCGCGCGCCCGTGGCATGTCCGAAATAGTATTTTAGAAGTGGTTGGAAAATGTTCTCGGAATGGGTTGAAAGTTGGCATGCAGTGTTGTTATAGTGTAGGTAGGCCGCCTGCCAAGTTTCATCGTATTCGGAGTCCGTTTGATGCCCCAACGGATAACTATAGCGGCAGTATAGCCGGTCTATCGTCGGACGTTTTCGGTCTCCGGAAATAGTTGACGGGTCTCTCTCTTCTCTTCTCTCAGCCCAAAGCTTTCTGCATAGTCCGCTATCAACCGGCAGGCCCTGAAACCCCTCCTTGCACAGTGCATCGACCCCCTCACGTGCGCGTCCGAAAGCTGCCCCGAACCCGACCTGGACAGTTGCCACCGTTGGACTCAGATCATCCCCAAACATCTACAAAACATCCCCATTTTGTTAATTGGGCTTCCTAACCTATATTTTCTCGACCGCCCGATCACTGTCGGAGGATCCTAATCATCCCCCTTTTGTATATATATAGAACCTAGTCCATTTTTAGACCCAAACCCTAATTTCTAGGAGTTTTGTCCCCGCCGCCGTCGCCGCCACACTCAAATCCCACCTCGGGATCCTCCCATTCCCCACCGAGCCAATCACCAGCCTCTTCCGCATCCCCGCCTCCTCTTTCGCACAATATTCCCCGCAGCCAGCCGGCGCCTGATCCAGGATGGATCGAGGCCATGGCCTCGCACGCCTCTGCTTCCCCTGCCTCGCGTGATCCTTGCTCATCCTGAGCACTGGCCGTGCCGCCTCTTCTTCTACTTCACGCCGCTGCCTCATCAGCTCAGCTGCCGGCGACCAGGGCCAGTAGGCTGCCGTCCCTCTCCGCCTTCTCCTCCCTTCCCTCCTCACACTGCTTCTCCCGATTCGGCCGTTGCCGGCGAACAGCAGCAGCACCCGAGGCCCCGTCCGCCCAGCCACATGAGTACCAGCACCGGCGACCAGGATCTTCGCACCTCCCGTGTCTATTCCTTTCCTCTGCCTGTCTCGCTACCTCCTCTAATTCCTCTGTCCTTCTCTCTTTGCCACGAACACGGAACCTATGCCATGGCGCGAGCACCAGAGCTCTGCACGCCGCGAGCCGCGACCTCCCCGTCCACACCCGCTGCTGCTGCCTCCCCGTCGTCATCTTCAAGCCCGCTCCTGCCTCGTCCTCGACCTTCCTTGCCCGGATCCGCCGCCGCTCCGTATCGGAGTCCCGTGCCAAATCCGCCGCCGGCACTCCTTGCCGCCTCGTTCGTCAGGGAGACGACGAGCACATGGGTCGTCAACGCTCCACCGTTGACCCCGCGCCAGGGGACGACTCCCCTCGCCTCTGCCTTTGGGCGCGGCCCATCATCACCTCTGCCGGCCTCTCCCTCTGCACCAGCGGGCCGTGGCCCATGTGAGCAGCCACCCCCAAACCATCTGTGCTCTGTTGGGCCAACAGAAACGGCCCGTTTCATGTTTTTTTCCGTATAACGTTTTTCCCTATATTCCAGAGAGAGCAGTTTTGTGTTTAATAATACCGCGACCGTGCATCGGATTGAAATGTTTTATATATGAAACATGCTTAGAATTTTGTGTAGTTTAATAATATGCCACTTTCATCCATGTTTAAAATGTTTAAACTGTTGTTTGCATTAATTTGCTTAAATAACTTGCTAAAATGGTTTATTTCATAACTAAATAACCGTAGCTCCAAATTTAATAAACTTTATATGTAAGTGGGGTAGAAAAATGCCTAGTTTAACTTGGTGACATTACTTTGTATGTTTGAAAACTCTAAAAATTGTGTTTCGGGCAGATCAGTACCAAACCTAAAAGATGCACATGAGGAGTTTCCGGACTTGTTGTTTGTTGTTCCGACGTCATTTAAACTTGCCTAGTTAGGTTGTTTTCACATGCTTGACCCCCCTTGCCATGTTAATCAACATTTAATATTGTTGGGTACATAAACGAGATCGAACTAAATAACTTAAATGTGGTGTTCCGTCAATATACAACTCGTTGCATATTGAGCTCCACTTAATTTGTAGGATTGTTTGTGCACTTTGCCATGCCATGTATCATTAAACTAGACATGCATCATACTTGGTTGTGCATCATGCCATGTTATGTGATGGTTGTTTACAATGTTGTTTGCTTCTTTTCGGTGTTGCTTCTTCGGGTTAGTTCCAATAATGTCGCGTTTGTCAGGATCCGTTCGACTACGTCCTTTTGTCTTCTTCATGGACTCGTTCTTCTTCCTTGCGGGATCTCAGGCAAGATGACCATACCCTCGAAATCACTTCTATCTTTGCTTGCTAGTTGCTCGCTCTTTTGCTATGTCGCGATACCTACCACTTGCTATATCATGCCTCCTATATTGCCATCTCAAACCTCTAACCCACCTTGTCCTAGCAAACCGTTGTTTGGCTATGTTACCGCTTTGCTCAGCCCCTCTTATAGTGTTGCTAGCTGCAGGTGAATATTGAAGTTTGTTCCTTGTTGGAACATGATTATTGTTGGGATATCACTATTATATATTGTTTACTTTAATGCACCTATATACTTGGTAAAGGGTGGAAGGCTCGGCCTTATGCCTGGTGTTTTGTTCCACTCTTGCCGCCCTAGTTTCCGTCATACCCATGTTATGTTCCTTGATTTTGCGTTCCTTACGCGGTTGGGTTATAATGGGAACCCCTTGACAGTTCTCCTTGAATAAAACTCCTCTAGCAAGGCCCAACCTTGGTTTTACATTTGCACTAACAACCTATCACCTTCCCTTGGGTTCTGTAGACTCAAGGGTCATCTTTATTTTAACCCCCCTGGGCCAGTGCTTGTCTAAGTGTTGGTCCGAACTAGAGCCCCTTGCAGCGCCACCTCGGGGAAACTTGAGGGCTGGTTTTAGTTGTACGAATTGCTCATCCGGTGTTGCCCTATGAACGAGATATGTGCAGCTCCTATCAGGATGTCAGCGCATCGGGCGGCTTTGCTGGTCTTGTGTTACCATTGTCGAAATGGCTTGTAACCGGGATTCCGAGTCTGATCGGGTCTTCCTGGGAGAAGAAATATCCTTCGTTGACCATGAGAGCTTGTGATGGGCTAAGTTGGGACACCCCTGCAGGGTTTTGAACTTTCGAAAGCCATGCCCGCGGTTATGGGTAGATGGGAATTTGTTAATATCCGGTTGTAGAAAACCTGACACTTAACTGAATTAAAATGCATCAACCGAGTGCGTAGTCCTGATGGTCTCTTTCCTGCGTAGTCCGGGAAGTGAACCCGGCTTTGGTGTTATGCTTGAACGTAAGTAGTTTCAGGATCACTTCTTGATCACTTCTAGTTCACGACCATGTTTTGCTTCTCTTCTCGCTCTCATTTGCGTAAGTTAGCCACCACATATGCTAGTGCTTGTTGCAGCTCCACCTCACTATCTTTTCCTACCCATAAGCTTAAATAGTCTTGATTGCGAGGGTGTGAGATTGCTGAGTCCCCCGTGACTCACAGATTACTTCAAACAGTTGCAGGTGCCGATGATACCAGTGTCAGTGACGCAACCCAGCTTAGATGGGAGCTCAATGGAGATCATGTTCGTTGTGTTGTTTCGTTTCCTTTCTATCAGTAGTGGAGCCCGGTTGGGGCGATCGGGGATCTATTGCATTAGGGGTTGTCTTTCTTTATTTGGTTCTGTAGTCGGACCTTGATTGTATTCTGGATGATGTAATGCTATATTTATGTATTGTGTGAAGTGGCGATTGCTCTTTATCTCTTTCTTATTCAGTACATGGGATGTGTAAAGATTACCCCTCTTGCGACATGCCTACTATGCGATTATGCCTCTAAGTCATGCTCCGACACGTGGGAGATATAGCCGCATCGTGGGTGTTACAATATGCCTCCATACTATGAAATGACCCCTTGTCCTTTCTTATGATGAGCATGATGCATGCACTCGTTGGGTATCTTACCACACGAATGATAGGTTTTGCACTTACGCTAACTTCATTTGTTTTTCCGAGTGTTTGTCATGTTCTTTCATTTTGAAGGATTCACAAGGTGGTACCATCATGAGACAACTTGGTCATGTGAAGGCGTACATGATGCACAACACTGACATTTTCGACATCCTCATAAAGGTGAACTCAGTCCCTTTGAGCCATCTTCAAATACGCATATTGGATGGGTCATTCTTTCGTTGTTGCCTCTTTCTTGTTGTCTACATGATACATCTCGTGAATGGAGGAGCGACATTGAAGATTGGCTCTATGGACCTTCAAGTTGAGGAGTGCCTGAACTTTGTGGATGCACCAACGGACCAACACTACTACCACGACATCAAGCTATGGTACAACACCACCCATAACAAATTTGCATCTTACGCATGGATTGACACACATCATGATTGCCTTGTTGCATCTGGTATTCCCATGTCATCCATTATATATGACCTTGTGCACTTTATTACCAAATTTGTTGTGATCTTTCTTGACGGCATATTTATACATCATGATCATATTGCCCATCATCAATTGCATGATCACATACTCATATTGAGCATCCATTGCCATATTCATGCTATTGATAAACCGTCTCACTATGACATCATTTTGCATCGTGGTTACATTGATCATATTCACAACACATTGTGTGCATAATGAATGTTTTTGATCCCATGAATGCTTTGCATACCATTCCATATCTTTTGGATAAGCTTCATGCACCTTGTCATGATCAATCTTGTCGCACAGACTCATTCTTACACGATGGACACTTTGTGCGTGCTAACCATTGTATTTCCGAGTGTCATTTGTGTTTGCTTTTCTTGCATGTATACCACTCCGGCGACACCAAGGAGTACTTGGATTGCGCAATGTCTTCAACTCCGTCCAACTACAAGTCCGTCCACAACAACCGTTTCCATGGTGATGAGGATCACGATCCAAGGTCGGATCTTCCCCAAGGGAGGGGAGATGATGCGGAGCATCCTATGATCATCCCCATGTACACTCGAGCACACAGCATTGGACCTAAGGTGAACTCGCTCCTTTACGAATCTTCCCTTTCCGCATGTAAGTCATGGATGCTACTTCAAGCGCGGACCTTGTGCACACTCAGGTACACCTGAGGAGACCATGGAGAGTCCAAGAACCAAGGCCAAGCATGCGTAGAAGCGAAGGAAGGAGAAGGAAGAAAAGCCACCTGCTACAGCGGCCGGACATCCGGCCCCAGCCCGGACATCCGGCCCTTGCCCCAAAAATCCGGCATCGGCAATCCAGAGAACACCGGAAAGGACCAGTGCAGCTCAGACCTCCAAACATCACCCCGGACATCCGACTCCTCCTGAAGTCCAGGACATCTGGCCCCTGCCCCGGAAATCTTGCCCCTCCATCACCGAATGCAACTGGAAGACCCAGGCCAGCCCAGACATCCGGCCCCCAGCCAGGACATCCGGCGCTTGTCTGCTCATAGTGAACGGGCCAGGGGGCCATGTATCCCCCCTCTCACTTACCCCTGCATGGGCTAACACTATATATAGACCCCCTCCTCCTCCTATTTAGGGTTAGTGTTGTGTTAGCTCATTTGTGAGATAGAGCTTCACTCATCCATCCGGATCTACTCCATGAGAGAGACTGCGGCCCCTCTTCGGGGAAGATCCACTTGGATTCAAGACCTCCTCCTGGAGAAGATCCCCTCGTGGATTCAAGGGCTCCTCACAGAGAAGAACTGGTTACCCTTTGTATCGTCCTTTGTTGACTTTGGATCTTGTATCTCCTCTCCTGTTTCGAGGATCTAGCAC
>NC_041388.1:218177524-218233415 GCF_002162155.2 Triticum dicoccoides | reverse complement strand
AATTTCCCTCGTGTTCTTCGCGGGATCCACTCCTTTCGTGAAAGATCGACCATCTAGGGTTCCACCCTACATCATAAACGCTTCCGCTTTCGGTCTACGAGGGTATGTAGACACACTCTCCCCGTCTTGTTGCTATGCATCTCCTTAATAGATCTTGCGTGATCGTAGGCAAAAAAATTGAAATATTGCATTCCCCAACAGTCGTAGCTTTAGATGAGGACGTTCCTGAGCTGAAGGTTATCAGCGTGGGTGAAATGCTTCCATCCATGCGCAAAAAATGGATGGAAGAAGTTCGCCCGCGCTGATGGCTGTCGGTGTCAAAACCTGCAGATCTCGGGTTGGGGGTCCCGAACTGTGCGTCTAGGGTCGATGATAATAGGAGACAGGGGACACGATGTTTACCCAGGTTCAGGCCCTCTTTATGGAGGTCCCTATGTCCTGCTTGATTGATCTTGATGAGTATGAGGATTACAAGAGTTGATGTACCACGAGATCGTTGTGGCTAAACCCTAGAGGTCTAGCCTATATGATTGTGATTATCTCTACGGACTAAACCCTCCGATTTATATAGACACCGGAGGGGCCTAGGGTTGTACAGAGTAGGTTTACAAAGGAAGGAATCTACATATCCAAATGCCAAGCTTGCCATCCACGCAAAGGAGAGTCCCATCCGGACACGGGAAGAAGTCTTCTGTCTTGTATCTGCATAGCCCATTAGTCCAGCCCGTGTTACATAGTCCAGACGTCCGAGGACCCCTTAATCCAAGACAATCTGCGTGATGGACGGGCTTCAATGACGATGTGTGTGGCACGCAGATTGTCTTCGGCATTACAAGGCGGGTTCCTCCTCCGAATACTCCAAAACAGCCTTCGAACACAGAAAACGTGTCCGGCTCTGCAAAACAAGTACCACACACACATGCAGAGAATATGATATTTCACGAGTCCAATCTACTGACAACTTTTGTAGCGTGACATCACGTCGCTGCCCGATCATTATTTTGAACCGTTTTTAGCCTCCCGCTCCATGTTTCAAGATTCGGTTTTATTGGCACGTCTTGTCGAAGCAGAGATCGTGTCCCCTAATTACGGGATTCTCATCAATACGGGCGTGGGTAATCCTACCGCGCCGTCTGCACGGACCTTAGGGAATAGGCGAGTTTTAAGGCGAGTGGGGAGGTGCTTGATATTCGCAGCCTTTATAAAGGAATAAGGATTTCACCTTTTCACCCACACCTTCTTTCTCTGCCCATACATTCTCGAGCTCCAGCGCCCAAGCTTCCATCCTTTCCACCTCAAAAAAGCACTCCAGCCATGTCCGGATCTGGAGCGCAGGGCAAGTGGATGGTTTCCTCTGTCAAGGAGAAGGACATCACCAAGCTTCGGGAGGCTGGGTACTTAGCCCAGGAAATCACCCACCGGCTTCCAGCAAAGGGGCAGATCATCCCCACCCCAGAGCTCCATGAGAGGGTGGTGTTCGTCCCCCACTTCATTCACGGATTGGGATTCCCTCTCCATCCATTCGTCCATGGACTCATGTTATACTATGGGTTGGATTTCCAAGATCTGGCCCCCAATTCCTTCCTCAACATCTCGGCATTCATTGTCATTTGCGAGGCCTTCCTCCCCATACTACCCCACTTCGGATTGTGGTTAAAGATCTTCAATCTGAAGCCGAAGGTGGTGGGCGGTCAACACGTAGAGTGTGGAGGCACCATGGTGAGCAAGATTCCCAACTTCTCATGGCCCAAAGGTAGCTTCGTTGAAACCGTCAAAGGGTGGTAACAACAATGGTTCTACGTAACAGAGCCTCGCAACGCCACCTGGGCCGTGGCTCCCGAATTCCAGTCTGGCGCCCCGATGTGGCTCACCTCCTGGCTAGAGAAGGGCCTCGACTGGTCTTCATCAGACGAGCTGACACCGCTTCAGACGCGCATCAGGAGCAAGGTAGACAAGAACATCAAGCTTGTCAATGTGATACAGGTGATGCTTGTTCGCCGGATCCTTCCATGCCAAAGCCGGACTTGCCATTTGTGGGAGTTCGATCCGGCCGAGCACCAGACCTTGCAACTGTTCTTCACCACTACGCACGAAGACATCTGGAAGGTGCTCTTTAAGGACAACGAGATGTGGCCGGCGATGACCGAGGACCGTGGGCACGACCTGGCACATCCCGCCAGTTCGGTAAGTTTTTCGTATTTCAAGGTGTATCCTTTACTTGCATACTCAAGGAAGACGCCTAAGCTTCCCTATTTGTTTGTTCAGGGCTGGACAAAGAAGGTGGAGCGGATCCAGTGTCCGGCTCCCCTGCTCGAAGACCCAAGAATCCCTCTTCTGACGAAGATGCTGGTTCCGGCGCCCTACCAAGCACCGGAGAAGAAGGCCAAGAAGAAGGCCAAGGAGACCAGGAGTGGTCTCTGCCTTAAGGGCACTTCAGACGTGACGTCTGAAGATGCCGAGACCCACTCCTCCCACACCGAGGATGATGAGGAGGAGGAGGAAAGCAACTCTCCCCTAGAGGGGGGAGGAAGAAAAGGGTGGCCTCCACGCATCTGGACGCAAAGGCGTCCAAGAAGGGGAAGGTCTCCCTCGCAGACAACTCTGCGTGGGACATCGATAGCAGCTCTGAGTGGCGCCCCAGGGATAAGCCCCTGGCCGAATCGTAAGTACTCAAAGACGCACGCATATATCCAGCTCCTTTACTTCATGGTTTTAACATGTTGAATTATGCGCTGCAGTCCGGCTCGTTCCAACCTCCAGCGATCCTCATCGTCGAGGAATTCGCTGGATCCGAAGGTGATGGACAGCGGGTCCTTTCCAGCGGCCTCTTCTCCCAAGGCCATGGATGACACCGAGGTGCTGTCCCGAAGGACCTCCCTAGGCCAGGGAGAGACGCAGGATGCCGTCAGGGTGGCGCCAGAGGGTGAACCCTCGGCCGCCGGGGGGAGAAAATCCCCATGGAGACTAGCGATGGGGGCCATATCCAATCCGGCCCCCAACCGAACACAATTTCGGAGACCTATACGGCTCTGAAATCCGGTAAGCAGCCTCCTTCAAAAGAAGGAGGTGCACCGATCCCACCGGTGACCTTTGCCATCTAGAGGCACCGGATACTCTATTGGAAGTGTTGCGAAGTGCTTCCATTGTTGAGGAACACCGTACCCTCATGGGTACAGTGGTTGCGAGATTCAGTCCGCAAAGAGCGGACTGACCGAAGCTTGCACAAGCCTTCTATCAGGCTTTGAGGTATGAAATGCAATTTATGCAAAAGGAATGCCATAGTAATAGTAGCCCCTGAGACACTGTCCAGTGTTCGAAAAGAAAATCCGGACATAGGATCAAATAATTTTCACAGGAGACTAATCATACGTGTCTATGTGAATAAGGGGGCGTCTTTGCTGGCTGCGACCTCTCATGCTGCTGAGGTCTCCGGACTGAAGCAGAGTTTGGCGCGGACCAAGGAAGAGCTTGGTCGTGTGAAAAAAACAGTTGGAGGACCATCAAGGTATGCAATGACCGTGTGTAGGTTCGGAAAGGATGAATGATTCATGTTAACCATAGTGCCATGATATTTTGTAGGAGCGGCGATCGAGGTGGAGACCCTCAAGAAGGCGCTGGCCGAAGCCCAGGAGAGAGCGGCAAAGGAACAAGCCGCTCGCGAGAAACACGAGGCTAGGGTTGGTGAGGTCCAGCAGGAGCTCCAGGACGCCGTGCAGAAATGTGAGTCCTTGGAGCGCAATATTGCGGATCAAGAGTCCGAACTTGCCAAGGCCCACCAAAGTGCACAGGATGCCCGGGTTGAAGCCCAGGAAACCCTCCAGGAAATCTAGGAGGCCAGAAAATCACGGCAGGTAAGGCCTTTATTATGCAGAGCAAGTATGTGAAGAAAAGGTTCCTCTTACTGACCCAGATTTGGAGTTCTCCAAGGGCGTTTGCAGATCTGCCGCATAGTGTTGCCGATGTTGCGGAGGTCTTACGAGCCGAAGAGGGGAGCTCAGCGGAGAAGTTGTTCTGGTCGCAATACCTTGCGCTAGAACATCCGGTGCCCTTTAGAGATCAGCTGAAGAAGCTGACCGAACTGCATAGGGCAGCCGAACTGGCCATGAAGGATTTGAGAATCCGTCTATGGGCTATTGACGCCCTGCCCAGCAGCTACTTCAGACTCATGAAGCGGCTGGTCAATGCCTGCCCTCGGCTTGACACCATCAAGCGGTCGGTATGCATCGAAGGTGCACGAATGGCCTTCACCCGGTCAAGGCGCAGTGGGCGAAGATGGACGCCGTCAAGTTCGCGACCGAGGGACCGCCTGCAGGCAAGGAGCACCGTACGCCCGAGCGATATTTTGAGGATGTCTTTGTAGCGACCAGACCTCAAACAGTCTGATCTCTGTGCTCCGGTGTCATCCCTGGATCAGTAATGCTGACACCACACAGTACTCGAAGGATTTATAGTAGAGTAGCAATCACACACTTATTACACTGAGTGTCTCAAAAGAGAACTTATTACAATAAATATGGCTTAAGGCCATCTAATAATGATAACAGCGGAAGGCTTGGAAGATAGGTGAGTCCATCAACTCCAACGGCATCACTGAGTATAGAACCATGACCTAAAAACTCCTTAATCGTCGTCTGAAAAGTCTGCAACATTAACGTTGCAGCCCGAAAACGGGTCAGCACATGGAATATGCTGGCAAGGTAACACATAGAGAGTAATGGAATGCAACAGCTATACTATATGCATATTTGGCTGGTGGAAAGCTCTATGGTTACAGTTTTTGCATAAAGCCAATTTTCCCCTACTTCAAAGGAATAAATTTAATTACTATCATGGTGGTTGTTAAACACTGAGAATGGTTGACAGCATTCTCAATCCCAATTAAACATCATCATTAACCCATCAACATTAATTTTAGAGTAACATGTTGAGATTCACATGATAATCCAGGTACTAGATACTCAAGATGTCCATAACTGGGGACACGGCTAACCATGATTAGTTTGTTACACTCTGCAGAGATTTGCGCACTTTTCCCCACAAGACTCGATCGCCTCCGTTGGATTTCTCGCACTACATGGTGTTTGAGAAACGGATGACCGAGACATAGTCTTTCAGAAGCGCTAGCACCTTACGATCGGGTAGACCGTACCACCTACATCCCCTGCATCTGCTAGTCTACCACTGTAAGAGTTCGCACAACTTAATCAACTATGCCAGAGCCCATAATGGCTTGTGGCTCCACACGGAAGTTTCTAGTATGAATAATCTCATGATCCCTTTGAGCCTGGGTGGCGGTCCAAAAGAAAAACAGGCAAGTCCTGGTATACCTAGGTGCCTCAATCCACCCAGATGTGTGTTTAGGTTGCCACCTTAGATAAACCATTAATTAACAATCTCACATCTGTCATGGATATCACTCACCCAATCCACATCTACTAGCATAGCATGACCTAATAAGCAAACGTAGAAGTAACTCCCAAAGGTTTGATAATAAACAGGTAATATGTACTACCTCATCTACTTCCCATCCCACAATTTAATTAGATCCTAATCATGCAATGTGTGAGGATTGGTCTAATGCAATAAAACTGGGTTGTAGAAAAAGGTATGATCAAAGTGTTACTTGCCTTGCTGATGATCCGCGAAACCTAGAGATTCAAAGTAACAGGCGGCGCACTCCGGGTATTCTATCACAGACAAACAAACAAGCATACAATAAGTACTCATCTAATGCACAGGTAAAACTCAAATAGAAGATCTAACCAGAATGTTCAACTTAAGAACCAAACGGCGATAGAAAACAACTTCGTTCTAGTAATCTGGATCTAAGTCAAATTTTACAGTAGCAAAAACTTGTTTAAGTGGATTATACGGAAAGAGGGTTTCGAGAAGAAACTCCAGGCGCTTGAATCGCCTGATTCCGATAAACGAGCAAAAAGTTATACTAAAACGAAAATCGGATCAGAAATCGCGATCAGAAAATAACCGTGGAAAAAATCCGACGAAAAAGAAAACGGCGAACATAATTTTTTTTAAACGGCACGGATTTCGAGGGCGGCGAACCTCGGGCAACGCACGGCTCCGGCGGATCGGCGGCGATGCGGCGGCGGCGGCTGGCGGCGGGGCTCGGCTAGGGTTAGGTTTTCGGGGCGGCTGACCTTTGGGCTGGCTTGCCACGGCTTATAAAGGCCCCGGCCGGCGGTGTCCTGGCCGAGTAAGGCCCATAGTCGGTTCCGCGTTTTTTTCGCTCGGAAGAAAAAAAATAAAAAGAAATACTAAACGGACTCCAAAAATCCCGAAATAAATTTTCCCGGGCTTCTAAAATCAAGCCCGATAAAGTGAACATTTATTTGGGTCCTAAATGCAATTTTGAAAAACACGCATTTTTCCTAAATTCAAATAAAATACCGAAAAACTCCGAAATAAATCTTATTTGATTTTTTATCAAATCCTCAATATTTCTATATTTTGGGAAAGTCATTTTATTCCCTCTCTCATATTTTTGTAATATAAATAATTGATGATAAAATAAATAAAATCAAATGATCCTGTTTACAAAATTTGAGAAAACTCAAATATGAAAATAACGAAATCCCCAACTCTCTCCGTGGGTCCTTGAGTTGCTTAGGATTTTCTAGGATCAAAACCAAAAGCAAAAATAAAATATGATATGCATGATGATCTAATGTATAACATTCCAAATTGAAAATGTGGGATGTTACAAACCTACCCCGCTTAAGATGAATCTCGCCCTCGAGATTCGGGTTGGCTAGAAAATAGGTGAGGGTGGTCCTTGAGCAAATCTTCCTCTCGCTCCCAGGTGGCTTTATCCTCCGTGTGGTGGCTCCACTGAACTTTGCAAAACTTGATAACCTTGCTGCGAGTGACTCGGCTGGCAAACTCGAGAATCTTGACTGGTTTCTCCTCATAGGTCAAATTGTTATCCAACTGAATTACTTCTAATGGCACTGTGTCTCTCAAAGGTATGTCAGCCATCTCCGCGTGACACTTCTTCAACTGAGAAACGTGGAACACATCATGAACTCCTGTCAATCCTTCTGGCAATTCCAACTTGTAGGCCACTTCTCCCATACGCTCCAAAACTCGATATGGCCCTACAAATCGTGGCGCTAACTTCCCCTTAACTCCAAAGCGCTTAATCCCTCGAAGTGGGGATACTCGAAGATAAGCTCTATCTCCGACTTCGTAAACTGTCTTCTTGCGTTTAGAATCTGCGTAGCTCTTCTGCCTGGACTGGGCTACCTTGAGTCTATCGCGAATCAACTTCACCTTCTGTTCAGACTCTTTAATCAGATCTGGTCCAAACAACTGGCGGTCTCCAACTTCGTCCCATGACAACGGTGTCCTGCACCTCCTTCCGTACAGAGCTTCGACAGGGGCCATCTTCAAACTGGTCTGATAGCTATTATTGTAAGAGAACTCTGCATATGGAAAATTTATCGTCCCAACTAGATCCATAATCTAGCGCACAAGCTCTCAGCATATCCTCCAAAATCTGATTGACTCTCTCGGTCTGTCCATCTGTCTGCGGATGAAAAGCTGTACTAAATTCTAGCCTAGTACCCAAAGTTGCGTGCAACTGCTTCCAGAACTTTGAGGTAAACTGGGTTCCTCTATCTGATACGATGCTCCTCGGAACTCCATGCAAACATACGATCCTGGTCATGTATATCTTTGCCAACTTAGCACTGGTGTAAGTGGTCTTTACTGGGACGAAATGAGCTACTTTCGTCAATCGATCAACTACAACCCAAATCGAGTCATAGCCTGAACGAGTCCTTGGTAATCCCTTGATAAAATCCATGCCTAGCTTATCCCACTTCCATTCGGGTATCGGCAATGGTTGCAACAATCCTGCTGGCTTCTGATGCTCTGCCTTTACTCTCTGACATACGTCAGAAACTGCTACGTACTCCACAATATCCTTCTTCATTCTGGTCCACCAGAAAATATCCTTCAAATCCAAATACATCTTGGTATTTCCTGGGTGAATCGAATACGGTGAATCATGTGCCTCTTGCAGAATCAACTTTCTGATCTCCGGGTCATTGGGTACATAAACACGGTCTTCAAACCATAGGGTGTCGTGCTCATCCTCACGAATTCCTTTAGCTTTTCCTTTGCTCAGCTTCTCCTTTATGGAAGCAATCTCCTTGTCAGATTTCTGAGCTTCCCTGATTCTGTCCATCAAAGTTGACTGAATTTCCAACGTTGCTACATAACCTCTCGGAACTATTTCCAAACATAGTTCACGAAGATTTTCTGCTAACTCCTTGGGTATTTCTCCCGTCATTAACGTATTGACATGGCTCTTGTGGCTTAATGCGTCAACTACTACATTAGACTTTCCAGGGTGATAATGCAATCTCATATCATAATCCTTGATGAGCTCCAACCATCTCCTTTGTCTGAGGTTCAACTCCTTCTGCGTGAAAATGTACTTCAAACTCTTGTGATCCGTGTACACCTCACAATGATTTCCGATGAGGAAATGTCTCCATGTCTTCAAGGCATGCACTACGGCTGCTAACTCCAAATCATGCGTGGCATAATTCAATTCGTGAGGCTTCAGTTGTCATGAAGCATAGGAAACAACTCTCCCTTCCTGCATAAGCACTGCTCCAAGTCCTCGACGTGAAGCGTCGCAATACACCTCTTAATCCTTGGTTTGATCTGGCAAAATCAACACTGGTGAGGTAACCAAACGGTTCTTCAATTCCTGGAAACTAGCCTCACACTCCTTAGTCCAATTGAACTTAGTATCCTTCTTCAGCAACTCCGTCATAGGCTTCGCAATCTTTGAGAAATTCTCAATAAACCTCCGGTAGTATCCTGCGAGTCCAAGAAAACTCCGGATGTCTCCAACGGTTGTTGGTGCTTCCCACTTGGTCACGGTTTCATCTTTAGCGGGATCTACTGCTATACCTTCTCCGGATATAACGTGTCCGAGGAATCCTACTTCCTTCAACCAAAACTCACATTTGCTGAACTTGGCATATAATTGGTGTTCTCTGAGCTTTCCAAGTACCAAACGCAAATGCTCCTTATGCTCCTCTTCATTCTTCAAATATACCAGGATATCATCAATGAACACTACGACGAACTTATCCAAAAACTCCATAAACACTTTGTTCATCATGTTCATAAAATAGGCAGGTGCGTTAGTCAGACCAAATGACATAACGGTATACTCATACAGCCCATACCTGGTGGTAAAAGCTGTCTTCGGAATATCCTGTTCTCGAATCTTCAACTGGTGGTATCCTGATCGCAAATCGATCTTGGAAAATACTTTAGCTCCTAGCAATCGATCAAACAGATCATTGATCATTGGTAGCGGGTACTTGTTTTTGATTGTTACTTCGTTCAATCCTCGATAATCAACAACCATTCTTAACGATCCATCCTTCTTCTCCACTAGAAGTACTGGCGATCCCCAAGGCGAAGAACTTGGGTGAATGTAACCTTTATCCAGTAACTCCTTAATCTGCTTCTTAATTTCCACCAAATCTTTCGCTGGCATCCTATATGGTCTCTTCAATATTGGCCCAGTGCCTGGCAAAAGCTCAATCAAAAACTCAATGTCTTTATCCGGTGGCATGCCTGGCAACTCTTCGGGAAATACATCAGGAAAATCCCTTACCACTGGTACTTCCTCCTGCACAACTCCTGATAAGGAATTTACTTGTGTCCTGTTTGGCGCATGCCGGGATACATACTTGATCCTTCTCCCTTCTGGTGTGGTAAGAAAAATTGACTTACTAACACACTCAATATTCCCTTCATACTTTGATAACCAATCCATGCCTAATATCACAACCAATCCTTGAGATTCCAATACTACTAGGTCTGAGGGAAAAACATAGTTACCAATCCGTAATGGTAACCGATCACACCATAGACTAGCCACATACTCTGCTCCTGGCGAGGTTACTAACATGGGTGACCTAAGGGCTTGGTTTGGTAGGTTATACTTATCCACAAATCCCCTTGAGATGTATGAATGCGATGCACCAGTATCAAAAAGAATGAGTGCAGTAAATGACTTAACCAAAAACTTACCTATTACTGCATCGGGCTGAGCTTCAACCTCCTCCACATTAACGTGGTTCACCTGTCCCCTGTTGAAAGGGTTCGGCTTCTTCCCAGAACTTCCATTACCATTTTGGCCTTCAGGACATTCATTGGCATAGTGTCCGGTCTTGGAACACTTGAAACAGGTGACTTGGCTCAGGTCCTTCTTGGCTGGGGTTGATGGGGTGTTGCGGTTCTGTCCATTACTTCCTCCATTCCCATTACCATTCTTGGTGCCATTGTGATTGTGCGAGCTACCTACTCCATGGGTATGCTGAAAATGTCCTCCCGGTCTAGGGGTAAAACATGGCTTCTGCTGAGCTCCTGAATTATACTTTCCTTGTCCATACTTCCTCTTGCAGTTCTCAATTTGCTGCTGCTTCCCTTCAATCATAAGAGCACGATCTACCAACTCCTGGTAGTTGTTGAAGGTGGCTACCATCAACTGCATACTCAACTCATCATTCAGTCCTTCCAGGAATTTCTCCTGCTTAGCTGCATCTGTAGCAACGTTATCTGGGGCATAACGTGCTAGCTTACTAAACTCCTCCACATACTGGCCAACTGTCCGTCCTCCTTGGCACAAGTTACAAAACTCATGCTTCTTCATGGCCATTGCTCCTGCTGAAACATGGGCAGTACGAAAAGCCTGCTGAAACTGGTCCCATGTGACAGTGTCGACTGGGAAGGTGGCTGTGAAATTTTCCCACCAGGATACTGCGGGTCCTTCTAACTGATGTGCGGCAAACTTCACCTTCTCCGCATCCGTGCATCCTGTTGTGGTCAACTCCCTAGCTGTCTTGCGGAGCCAATCATCTGCTACTATCGGCTCGGTGCTACTGGAAAACACCGGCGGATTCAGCCTAAGAAAACGGGCTAAGTGGTCAACAGGTGGTGGTGGTGGTGGGTTGTTGTTGTTGTTCCCCTGATTCTGATTCTGAACTAGCAGCTGCATCAAGGTGTTCTGCTGCTGGATCAACTGGGTGAGCTCCGGCGGAAAGGCAAATCCGGGGTCACGTCTCGGAGGCATCTGAGGGTTTAGAAAAGACGAGATATAAGAATAGAGGGGGTCTAAGGAGAAAACACTACCCATATGCACATGAGGCAAAAGCAAACAATTCACTTCATTCAATCAATCAAAGGCATTCAATCGATCTAACTATCGCAAAGTGCTCGGACTACTATATTTACATGGTGGACTACTACTACTGATGAGGTAGTCTACTAGAAATATTCTACGGTTGTAGACTCCATGATATCTGCTCCTGCTTCATCAACATATTCATCATTGCTACTATCTTGTTCCGAGTCGGTGCCATCAATGATGATGTAGTCTTCCGGGCTAATCTCCTTGGGTTCTTCATCTTCATCTACGGGCATAGGGCCTCCCATAAATACTGCTAGCTTCATAGTTAGGTCGGCATTCTTATCCACCAATACTTCAATTTCTTCTTCATAATCTTCGCGTGTAGCCTTGAGTTCTTCCTCCAGTTCCTTGATTCTAGTCTTAGCCTTCTTCAGATCTATCATGTCGGTGCACATCTGATTCTCCTGTCGTCGAATGTGCTGATTTAACTCCTGAAGAAAAGCTGCAATTGATCTATCTTTCCTGGTGCTGATCATCTCCCAGTGTTCATCTCGGCGCCCACCAATCTGGTAGATAGTATCCTTGAGATCCTTGTGGTAGACTTCGCCAATGCGTCCCATGGCGATGTGAGCTGCCATACTCTTTCCTAGACTCCAAGTTGGTGCATCAAAAGAAAACTCTATGGGCTCAGTGACTGGCATGAACGTCCTTCCTGGAACTTGAACTTGAATCATCCAATGCTCATCTTCAGGTAAAGTGGCGTTGTAGGTTCCCGTGAAGCTTGGTACTCCTATGTTCAGGTATCTAGTGACTTCCTTCAAGTGGCGTCCAAAGGGTGTATCTTCATCTGGTTGGGTGAACTTGTTCCTTGCATCCGCCATCCTAAAGAGTAGAAAAGATGAGAGGTCAGAAGAGAAGAGAGTGAGTAGTGATCTAGGTCTTTAGCTTAGTGGTCGTGTCCTACAATCAGCGTGTGCTCTGATACCATCTCTGTAGCGACCAGACCTCAAACAGTCTGATCTTTGTGCTCCGGTGTCATCCCTGGATCAGTAATGCTGACACCACACAGTACTCAAAGGATTTATAGCAGAGTAGCAATCACACACTTATTACACCGAGTGTCTTAAAAGAGAACTTATTACAATAAATATGGCTTAAGGCCATCTAATAACGATAACAGCGAAAGGCTTGGAAGATAGGTGAGTCCATCAACTCCAAAGGCATCACTGAGTATAGAACCACGACCTAAAAACTCCTTAATCATCGTCTGAAAAGTCTGCAACATTAACGTTGCAGCCCGAAAACGGGTCAGCACATGGAATATGCTAGCAAGGTAACACATAGAGAGTAATGGAATGCAACAGCTATACTATATGCATATTTGGCTGGTGGAAAGCTCTATGGTTACAGTTTTTGCGTAAAGCCAATTTTTCCCTACTTCAAAGGAATAAATTTAATTACTATCATGGTGGTTGTTAAACATTGAGAATGGTTGAAAACATTCTCAATTCCAATTAAACATCATCATTAACCCATCAACATTAATTTTAGAGTAACATGTTGAGATTCACATGATAATCCAGGTACTAGATACTCAAGATGTCCATAACCGGGGACACTGCTAACCATGATTAGTTTGTTACACTCTGCAGAGGTTTGCGCACTTTTCCCCACAAGACTCGATCGCCTCCGTTGGATTTCTCGCACTACATGGTGTTTGAGAAATGGATGACCGAGACATAGTCTTTCAGAAGCGCTAGCACCTTACGATCGGGTAGACCATACCACCTACATCCCCTACATCTGCTAGTCTACCACTGTAAGAGTTCGCACAACTTAATCAACTATGCCAGAGCCCATAATGGCTTGTGGCTACACACGGAAGTTTCTAGTATGAATAATCTCATGATCCCTTTGAGCCTGGGTGGCGGTCCAAAAGAAAAACAGGCAAGTCCTGGAATACCCAGGTGCCTCAATCCACCCAGATGTGTGTTTACGTTGCCACCTTAGATAAACAATGAATTAACAATCTCACATCTGTCATGGATATCACTCACCCAATCCACGTCTACTAGCATAGCATGGCATAATAAGCAAACGTAGAAGTAACTCCCAAAGGTTTGATAATAAACAGGTGCCGGGGTACTAATCCACGAGCACCTATGGGACCGGCGGACCGAGTCCCTTTCGGTTCGGCGGGGGCGAGGGTCGCACGAAGAGCGGATCGAGGCGAAGCACACGAGCAGTTTACCCAGGTTCGGGCCGCACGGATGCGTAAAACCGTACTTCTGCTTTGCGGTTTGTATTGAGTTCTTGCTCGGGAGCGCGGAGTGCTACAGTACACCCCAGCAACTAACAAGACCGAGCGTGAGTGTTCTCTCCCTCCCCCCTCTTCTCTACGTTGCGCATGGGCCTCCTTTTATATGCTCAAGGGGTCACCAACAGGTGGCAACGTAGACAAGGGTAAAAATGGAAAGGTGTTGCGGTTGGTACAACTACCTGCTACAGTGTATCATACCTAACCCTGACGACAGGGGACAAGGGCATTAAATGCCCGTCTATGTCGTCTAAATAGTGCAAAAGGGACCGTCAGGGACGCCACCGCTCGCCACGATGGCAATATTGTCAGTGCCACTTGCCACCGCGCACCGCTGGCTGCACAGCCTCCTGCCACGTATGCCTGGAAGGGTCCCAGAGCGACACGTTGGTGGATGTGCTGGAGCGCGGGCGCAGAGTGGTGGCTTGCCGTGGCAAGCGCCTTGCCGCGGTCGTTGTCTTGTCGCGTCCGGGAGCTTGTCGCTCACCGGGCCTTGCCGGGGCGCGTGGCGCATCACGGCAAGTTCCTTGAGATGCCTTGGTTGGCCTTCCCGGCAAGCTCCTCTTGCCGGGGTCTTGTCTCCTTAAGCTCCTTGCCTTGGTTGGCCTTCCCGGCAAGCTCCTCTTGCCGGGGTCTTGTCTCCTTAGCTTGGATACTTTGTCCTTGAATGGCTCCAAAGGAACCATGGAGGACCTTGGCGGTCACCCGGCAAGCCTTGCCGCGGGATGCTACGACTGCCCGTGCACAAGTTCGGGATACTAAGGTACCCCTACTCTAGTACACCGACAGGAGCCCTCGGGCCTGGGCCATACACGGTGCCGAGCGCTGTTGGTCCAGGCCCAAAACAGGGCACGGGCACGCGCGGCCTAGGTTACGCCGTATCTCTCCCCATATCCACTGCGCCCTCCCCGAACGGCACGCGTTGAATGCGGTGTCGTGGGAGAGATCGTGGGGGGTTTCTTTATTCGGAAAGGCGGAACATCCGCCCCCTCCCTCTTTATAAGCAGGGGAAACAGGGGTAGTTCGCCCATTCGCCGGTTGCTACTCCTATCTCGGAAATCTCCGCCGCTCCCTCGTTTTCCCAAAGCTGAAAGAGAGCAGCGCCCCGCCCCCCATCGCCACAAGCACCACCAACGCCGTCGACCTCCTCCACCACTTCCGCCATGGCTCCGAGAGCCGACAAGGGGAAGGTTGTGAAGTCGACCGAGGCGCAGCGGCTTGCGGCGCTGCGAAAGGAGCGGGCAATCTTCCCCCCAAGCTCGCCGCGAGGGAGCTGAGGGAGAATTACTACCTCTTCTGGTCGACGGAGACGCGAGCGCACCCGCGCACGAAGGTACTTCCAGCCGCCGCTTGGAAGACGGCTCCAAATGGATATCCTTTCTTCGCCTTGTTCTTCTACTGCGGGCTCTGCCCGCCCTTCTCTGAGTTCTTCTGCGATATTATGAACACCTACGGGTTCCACCTCCTTGATTTCACCCCCAATGTTGTTCTGACCATGGCAGTCTTCGCACATCTCTGTGAAAACTTTGTCGGAGTCCATCCCAATGTAGCCCTTTTTCGCCACTTCTTTATGCCCCGAGTAGAGAGAGGAGAGCCTTTATCCGGCAGAATCGCCTGGATCTCGAGGGTCGGCAAGAAGGACACTTATCTGGAGGGAGAGTTCCGCGGCAAGTGGGAGGAATGGAGAGCAGACTGGTGCTGGATTGACGAGGAGAACCCGCAGCCGTTTACCGCCCGGCGCCAAGCCCCAGTAGCACGCGGCAGCGATTGGAGTGACGTGGCCCCGGAAGACGATAGGCTGAAGATTGCCGTCACCCGAATCCTACGCCTCAGGCTTGCCGGGCTCACTGTAGGCGCTGTTGGCGCAGATTTTCTTCGTCGCCGCATCGCCCCCCTGCAGGAACGGGGGTGACCCGCCTGGGAATTCAAGAATGCGGCGGATATCATGAGGCTGCGGCCGGGCCTCAACTTCAACTTCACTGTTCTGGAGCTCAGCGCGATGCTCCAGGAGCTGTTCAAGTACGACCCTCAACATCCCGAAGTGTTTAGGTTGTCGGGGGGGGGGGGTGTCGTTCCGCTGTGCAACAACTCCGCGCTCGACCGCATCCATGCAATGATGCCGCTGTGCGATTCGCATGGAATTGTCCCAACTTGGCAAGAGCCTGCAGACGACGTCGTGCGGGAGTTCTTTGACGGCTTGGTAGAAGTGCCGATCCACTCCGACGAAAAGGATAGCCTCACCCGCGACACCACCGATGCGGAGATGACACGCATCGCCACTAGGATGGAAGAGGCGGCGGCAGCCGCAGCCGTGGGCGAATTTGGATTCACCGTGGAGGAGGCAGAGGCAGCAGAGGCGGCAAGCCGTGCCGAGCGAGAGGAGCCCGTCGGCGAGAAAGAGCTTGCCGGGCATGACGTCGAGCCGAGCGAGCCCGCCGAGGATACGAGCGGCTCGCTGGAGATCAACTCCTCTTCCTCCTCATCTTCAGGCAGCTCGCTGCAAGCAGAGCCTCCATCTCCACCAAGAAGGCGTCTCCGCAAGGCCAGGGACGTAGCGGGGCAGCGGGCAAGTGAACAGCCGCCGCGCCGCGCGACACGCTCCACCGCGGCAAGCACTGTTGCCGCGGGAGCACCTCACGCTGCTGCGGCAACTAGAGCGGGGTCGTCTCATACCACCGCCACTGTTCCCACCAAGCGGCCAAGGGAAACCACTCCTCCGCCTCCTCGCGCCGGACGTGAGCCAGACTTCGACTTCTCCGCGTTCAGCTCCGACGAGGAAGAAGAAGAGTAAGATTCTCTTGTTGTACTTGTAGTTCTTCAATTCTTGCTGTTTTGTCTTGTATCTCACTTGCTTTACTCTGAATTTATTCCTTTTTAGGACTCTGGCCCAGAGAGCAGCAAAGAGAGCCAAGGTCCCGGTGATTGTCATCGAGGACGAACCCACCTTGCCGGACCCGGCAACTGTTCTCCAGAGCAGCCCCCATTGTAAGTATATGGTTCACTTTCCGCTGTTAGGCGCACATGGATACTCTTTCTTTGCTGCCATCTGACTGTTGGTTTGTGTAGGAGCAGAGCAGCCGCACCAGGAGCGCCCGGAGGCCGCCCCTGAAGTGCCAAGGGAGAGTCCTCCGGCAAGGGAGAATTCTCCGGCAAGGGACAACACCGGCGTCCCCCCGGCGGCGGAGACTACGACTGCTGAAACCAGTACAGGTAATCCTCTCGCTTCAAAACTTCCCTTGGGTTCTTCTTCTTTTTTGGATATTTGCTTGACTCTTCTCCCTTTTTCGCCCGTCAGACCCATCTGCTGCGGAGCCGATGGAGACCGAGGTTGCTGACGATCCCGCCGGCTCAGAGGCCGCCAAAGCTGCCGCCGCAGAAACAGGCGGGGGGTCTGGCGATCGCACTGACGGCCCTGAGGCTGCAGGAGCGCCAGGCGCTACATCGACCGCCGACCCGTCCGCCGCTGCCGCAGCGCCAGGCTCCGAAGAACCCCAGCCAGGCGTCTACTTGAAGGCCGGCGATGGCGTCTTCATCAACCTCCCCTGGGCGTCAAGCTCCAGGGCGCCGGTCGAGGGAGAGAGCTTCGACGGAGAGGTGCTCGCCTCCGCTGGGCTGACGCTGGTTGACGCGCCGAGCAGCAGCAGCGGAGAGCCTGAGGAGGAGCGGCTGCTGCGGAAGCTGTTGTCGCTCTACCGCATGCGGCAAGCCAAGCTGGAATCCCATGAGGCACTTGTCTCCCGTGAGGCGCTTGTCGCGAAGGCGGGAGCGGACATCGAGAAGCGCGCAGAGGAGCTCCGGGGTCTCAACCAGGAAGCTCTCCGGTCCCTGGCGGAGGAGCGGGAGCAACTCGCCAAAGAGCAGAAGGCCTTCTTCCTCGAGAAGGCCGAAGTTGAAGAGAAACAGCGGCTTGCCGCTGAGAGGCTGTCTGCGCAGGAGGGCGAGCTGGCGTAGCGGAAAGTTAACCTCGACAGCCACGAGGAGGAGCTTGCCGCGCGTGAGCAACAATTCGGCGGAGCCCTTAAGCAAGCAGAGGATGCTGCCGCTGTTGCCGAGGCCGCCAAGAAGGAGCTGGAGACGAAGGTGGCGCAGCTGGAGGCCGATCTCAAGGCGAGTGGTGAAGAGCTTGCCGCGCTCAAGCATGAGCGGGAGAAGGACGCCCACAACAACTCAGAGCTGCAGGTTCGTCTCGCCGAGAAGGGCAAAGAGCTTAGCGCCGCCAAGGACTCCAACGCAGATCTTGAGTTGAAGCTGACCACTTTGACCAAGACGCTGGACGGCGCCAGGGAGCAGGAGGCGGCCTTGAAGGAGGAGATCAAGGCCGACAAGGCGCTGCTGGGGAGTGCTGCCGCCGCCCAGAATGCTTTTAGGGAAAATGTGGAGCACTGGACGGGGGGTGGAGGATCTCGGGTATCGACAGGGAGCTGGCGCAGCTGGGGGTGGAGGATCTCGGGTATCCATCTTATGAGAACCTCCAACCCAGCGCCAAGCTCACCTTGTTCTTCAAAGGCGTGGCGACGGCCCTCCAGCGGCTCCGGGAGAAGATCCCAAAGCAGCTGGCCGACGAGTCGCGCAAGATCTGCGCGGGAGCTCTTCAAAAGGTGTTGATGAAGGTGGCCTTCCGCAACCCGGGCCTCAACCTCGCCAACATCCTCAAGACCTTGCCGCCGGATGCTGATCTGGAGGCGCTCAAGACCCTTGTCGCACCCATTGTGGACAAGGTGAGCGGGATCAAGAGGATTGAGGGCGATCGCGTAGACTAGGCCGCCCGTTTTCTTCTTTTCTTGTCGCTGCTGGTCATGTTATGAGAACAATCTGTTAGAGCTGCGACAAGCTACCTTGTAACATAACTCTATTCCGGCTAATGATTGCAATGTTATTCCCTTTACTTGATTCCTCCCTTTGTATGTTTTTGCCCTACGCTTTTAGGGAACTTGCCAGTGCAGGCACCTTAGCCGCGAGCGCTGAGTGCGGGACGTCAGCAGCCTGCTGGCGGTGCCGCTACCGACAAGAAACCTTGTCGCAACTAGTCGCAACTCACTTAAGTTGTTGAACGGACTCGAAACAAAGTAAGGGCGCAACTAGCTACGAGTTGGTTCCTCCGCGCACAGGTTTTTCATACAAAGTGCGGTCGTTCAAGGGAGATAACTTAAAAATTTTAAAAATCTGATTGCTCAAACTTTGGCAACTTAGCTTTTCTGTTGTTTGCTTCCCGGTAAGGCGAAACTTTCTTGAACGACACCTGGTCCATACCATTATCTTCTCCTTTCCCCCTGGGCAAACTTGTGGGCGAGGGAACCTTCCTTTCCTTGAGAAAAAAGAAAGAAGAGAAAATAAAGATATGGAGCCTTACGGCTCATTATTGCTTACCGGGGAGTAGGTGCTGCACAAAGTGTCAGATCACATAGGCAATAAATAGAAAGTATGAAATTGACAAGATGTGCGGAGCACATGAGCTTTACTTATGCACGGGGTCTGCGCCCGGCTTTGTACAAAGGATTACATGCAACAACGGCAAGACTTGTACAAAAGGTGGTTGCCGGAACAGGTTCCGGCAACCGCGCCTTACGGGTAAAACTTACGAAGATGCTCAACGTTCCAGGAATTGCTCACCGGAATGCTATCTTCGGTCTCAAGGCGAACAACGCCTGGCCTAGTGACTCGTTTCACCCGGTAAGGGCCTTCCCACTTCTGCGTCAACTTGTTGGAATTCTTGGCAGACTGAACACGCCGTAGAACAAGGTCGCCTTCGTCGAGACTTCTGGCGTTAACTTTGCGGCTATGGTAGCGGCGCAAAGCTTGCTGGTAGTGAGCAGCTCGTACAGCAGCCTGAAGACGGTCTTCCTCAAGGAGTAGCGCGTCATCTTGTCGCAGCTGCTCTTGCTCAAGCTCATCACAAGCGAGCACTCGAGGTGACCCGTATACGACTTCCGTGGGGAGAACTGCCTCTGCTCCATAGACTAGAGCGAAAGGTGTCTGGCCAGTGGCTCGATTTGGCGTCGTCCTGATCGACCAAAGAACCACCGGCAGCTCCTCGATCCAGTTTCTTCCGCACTTGTGCAGCCTGTCGAAAGTTCTGGTCTTGAGCCCGCGCAGCACTTCAGCATTTGCCCTCTCCGCTTGACCGTTGCTTCTCGGGTGAGCAACAGAAGCGAAGCAGACCTTGGCGCCAAGATCTTGGACGTACTGCATGAAGGTGCGGCTCGTGAATTGCATACCGTTGTCGGTGATTATCCTGTTAGGGATACCGAAGCGGCAAACAATCGACCTGAAGAACTTGACTACTGACTGTGCTGTCACCTTCCTCACTGGTTCCACTTCCGGCCACTTTGTGAACTTGTCGATTGCAACGTACAAGTACTCAAAGCCTCCAACTGCTCGGGGAAAGGGGCCGAGGATGTCGAGCCCCCAGACCGAAAATGGCCAGGATAAAGGGATCGTCTGGAGAGCTTGAGCTGGTTGGTATATCTGCTTGGAATGGAACTGGCACGCTTCACACTTGGTTACTTGTGCAGTTGCATCCTGGAGGGCTGTCGGCCAAAAGAAACCTTGCCGGAATGCTTTGCCGGCAAGTGCTCTTGCACCAATGTGGTGACCACATATGCCTCCATGTATCTCTGCCAACAGCTTTTGTCCGTCTTCCCGGTGAATACACTTCAATTTCACACCGTTGAGTCTTCTTCTGTACAGTGTCTTGTCGACAAACTGGTACATACTTGACTGCCGGGCTACTCTTTCCGCTTCTTCTTGCTCTTCGGAAAGTTCTCCTGTCTGAAGGAAACGGACAATCTGATGCGCCCATGCTGGAGCTTGTGGCTCGGCAACAAGGACTAAAGGAAAATCTGCTGCTGCGGGAACATCCGCTTCTACGGCGAGAACCTACGGCTCTGCCGGAGCTTGACGTTCCCCGGCAAGCTTGCCGGAGCAAAACTTGTCGGGAGCTTCTGCTTCAACGGAACAAACCCTAGGGCTTGCCGGAGCAGACTGCTCCTCAGGGCTCTTGGCGTTGATCTTGGCGACCTTCTTGGCGGCGGCTTCGGGAAGCTCTGCCGGAAAATAGTCACCAGAAATCAACTTGCTCTTCTTGCTCTGTCCAGTTGATGGCGTTACAGACGGCTGAGTCAGCTTGAGCACAAAGATCCCTGGTCCCACAGGTAACTTAAGTGCGGCGCGCTTTGATAGACCATCGGCAATGGCGTTCTGAGCTCTTGGAACATGCTCCATCTGTAGGCCGTCAAAGTGCTCTTCTAGCTTTCTCACTTCATCGACGTAGGCTTCCATCAACGGACTCTGATAGCTCTTGTTCACTTGGCGGACGACAAGCTGCGAGTCACCCCTGACAATGAGCTTCTTGATCCCAAGGTCTGCCGCGATCCTGAGACCGGCAAGCAAGCCTTCATACTCTGCAGTATTGTTTGTTGCTTGCTCCTTGGGAAAGTGCATCTGGACTACGTACTTGAGGTGCTCTTCGGTGGGTGCGACAAGCAGCACGCCAGCGCCGGCGCCTTGTAGCGAAAAGGCACCATCAAAGTACATCAGCCACTCTTTGCTTGCTTCCTCGACGGGGATGCTCATTTCTGGAATTTCTTCATCTGGTGTTGGTGTCCATTCTGCTATGAATTCTGCCAATGCTCTGCTTTGGATAGTTGAAGTACTCTCAAACTTGAGGCCAAAGCTTGATAGTTCCAGTGCCCACTCAACAATCCTGCCTGTCGCTTCTGGATTCTGTAGTATCCTCTTCAGCGGAAAACGAGTGACAACTGTGATCTCATGTGCTTGGAAGTAATGGCGCAGCTTTCTCGAGGCCATGAGAAGGCCGAAAAGCAATTTCTGCACACCAGAGTACCTTGACCTAGCCCCCTGCAGAAGGGAACTGACAAAGTAAACTGGGCGCTGCACCATTCTCTTCTGTATCTCCTCGCGCGTCTGCGCAGATCCATCCTTGCCGCGACCAGAGCTTGTCGGGGAAGCCCCCTGCTTGTCGCTGGATGCGCCTGCCGCGGTTGCTGGCTCGTCATCTGCCTCCCTCTCTGCTACTAACGCAGCACTAACCACTTGATTGGTTGCCGCTATATACAGCAGCAACTTCTCTTGTGGCATAGGTGCGACAAGTGTTGGAGCGGAGGACAGGTATCTCTTCAAGTCTTGCAGTGCAGCCTCCGCTTCCGGAGTCCATTTCATTGGACCTGCCTTTTTCAATATTTTGAAAAATGGCAGGGCGCGCTCAGCAGACCTAGAGATAAACCTGCTGAGAGCAGCCAAGCAACCGGCAAGTCTTTGTACATCTTTGACGCGCTTTGGTGCTTCAATCTGCTCAATGGCCTTGATCTTGTCGGGATTGGCTTCGATTCCCCGCTGAGACACGAAGAACCCGAGAAGCTTGCCGGAGGGGACTCCAAACACGCACTTCTCGGGGTTGAGCTTGAGGCTGATCTTGCGCAGATTTGCAAAGGTCTCGTCTAAATCTTGAATCAGAGTTGCCTTGTCCTTGCTCTTGACCACTATGTCATCCATGTAGGCTTCCACATTTCTGTGTATTTGTGGCTCAAGAGCGACATGGACTACTCTTGCAAATGTTGAACCAGCATTTTTTAAACCGAAAGGCATCCGTATGAAACAGTACGTGCCACATGGAGTGATGAATGCGGTCTTCTCCTCATCCTCCTCTGCCATGAAGATCTGATGGTATCCTGAGTATGCGTCAAGAAATGAAAGCAAATCGCATCCGGCCGTGGAGTCAACAATCTGGTCAATGCGCGTCAAAGGAAATGGGTCTTTGGGACAAGCTTTGTTAACATCGGTAAAGTCAATACAAAGTCTCCATTTCCCGTTCGCCTTGCGCACGACTACAGGATTGGCCAACCACGTAGGATGGAGCACTCCTCTGACAAGGCCTGCCGCTTCCAACTTCTTGATCTCTTCTGCGATGAATTCTTGGCGTTCCACTGATTGCTTCCTGACCTTCTGCTTGACGGGCCGCACATGAGGACAAACGGCAAGATGGTGCTCAATTACTTTCCTGGGAACACCGGGGATGTCAGACAGTTGCCACGCAAACACGTCGACGTTCACCCGCAGGAAAGCAATGAGCGCACTTTCCTATTTAGGGTCGAGAGTGGCACCGATGGTGAAGGTACCACCAGTGCCGTCCTCCTTGGCGGACACCTTCTTGGTCTCTGGCGGAGCTGCCATTGTCTTCTTACACTTGCCGGTGGAGCTCGATGGTGCGTCCTCGACGGCAGCGCAGCACTCCGAAGAGGTGCGCTTGCCGGAGTGGGCATCAGAAATCTTGCCGAACTTGGTCTTCTTCTTCCCCCCGGGAGCTTCAACGGCAGGTGACTTGCGATCTGTTGCGGCTGCTGCTTCCCGGTAGATCTTGTTGGCGCGGATAAGATCATCCTTCTTGTCGCCAGGGACAGAGATGACGCTCATCGGGCCTGGCATCTTCAGCATGTTGTATGCGTAGTGAGAGGCTGCCATGAACTTGGCGAGTGCTGGACGGCCGAGTATCCCATTGTAAGGCAATGGAAAATCGGCAACGTCAAAAGTGACCCTCTCAGTCCTGAAGTTCACCTCGCTGCCAAATGTTACTGGCAACGTGACCTTCCCCTTCGGCTTGCTCCTTCCCAGGTTGATTCCTTGGAATGTGCCGGTCTCTTCAAGCTCGCTGTCAGGGATCTGGAGTTTCTGGAGTACAGCGGAGGAGATCAGGTTCAAGCCGGCCCCGCCGTCAACTAGCATCTTAGTGACCTTGAGGTTGCGGATAGTTGGTGAAACCAACATCGGCAGGCACCCGACCGCAGTTGTGCGATCAGGGTGGTCCTCAATATCAAAGATGATAGGCGTGCTGGACCATTTCAGAAGCTTGCGTGACTCGACAGGCGGTTCTGCCGCATTGACTTCCCGCACCCACTGCTTGAGTTGGCGGTGCGAAGTATGTAGAGAAGCACCGCCATCAATGCACAAGACCTCTGTGGCTTTCTGGAACTCCTGCTCACTGGTCTCGACATCATCCATGTCTTCGTCGTCGTCGTCTTCATCCTTGTCGCGGCCGCGGGGAGGTCTGTCTCCTTGCCGCTGCTTGGCCTTGCCGCGGCGTCCTCCTCGGCCGGCGCGCTTCTTGCCGGATTCTCCAGCGCCTCCTTGGGCCCTCTCCTTGTCGCGTCGCTCGTATTCAGCCTTTTGCTGCTGGACAAGCTGTTCGACCTTCTTGCAGCTCTGGAGGTCATGGCCCTTGGTGCGGTGGATCTTGCAGTACTGCTTGTCGGTGCCGTCCTGCTTGTCGGCGACCGCCACAGTCTGGCAGTTGGTGCTTGCGGCAATCTCCTTGCCGGAGCTACCAGTTTTGGCTTTCTTGGCGCCACCTTCGTTGCCGGACTGCTCAATGACTAACACATCTTTGCCTTTCTTCTTCCTGTTGTTCCGCCGCCGGTTTTTCTTTGCCGGGGCAGCATCCTCGCTATCAGATCCTCCTGCTCCTGTATTCTCTCCGGGGAGTTTCCTCCCTTCCTCAGCACGTGCACACTTGTCGGCCAGGGCATACAGCTCACTGACTTCTCTGATCTTGCACATTGCCATCTCCACCCGCATCCTGCGGTTACGCACGTTCTGATGGAACGCGCTGATGACCGCGGCAGGGTGGACATCTGGGATGTTGTGTTGTACATGGCTGAATCTCTGAATGTACTTGTGGAGGGGCTCTCCTTCCTTCTGGGCGAGCAGATGAAGGTCACTCTCTTGGCCATGGGGTTTGTGGCCGCCTGCAAAGGCGCCGACAAACTGATGGCATAGGTCTGCCTAGGAGGATATGGAGTCGTCCGGCAAGTGCATGAGCCAGGACCTGACGTTGGGCTTGAGCACCAGCGGGAAGTAGTTGCCAAGGATCTTGTCGTCCCGCCCCCTGGCAGCCTGCACCGCGATGGTGTAGATGCTGAGGAATCCGATGGATGCGACTTGTCGTCGTACTTCTCTGGTAAGTCTGGCTTGAAATTCTTCGTGCTGGGCCACTGGACTTGCCGCAGCTCACGAGTAAACGCAGGGCAACCTACCGCGTACGGCAAGTCACCTGGTTCCCCTGGCACATGCATGTCGACAGAGGGCCCAGCGCGCTGGTCCGATTGACGTCGCGCTTCTCTTCGGCGCTCGATGCGAGTACGAGCATCTTCTTGCCGTCATTCGTGAAGAACTTGGCGCTAATCGCGATGAGCTCGTGGATCTGATGACGCGGTGGAGTCGCTGTCGGGGTGGATCCGGCGAGTCAGCGATCTTGGCCTTCGGGGCGGAGAGTGCACAGTGGTTGCACCCCCACTGGTTTTGTCGCTGCCGGCTCGTGCCTGGCTGACTTGCCGCAGCTGCGACGTGCTCGGCTGCCGTTGAGTGTCGCCGTTGGCGAAGCCGATGAGACTCTGAATGGTGGCCCTCCAGTCGTCGATCTTGTCTGCCGTTGGAGGGTAGTCCAGGAGCAGTTGAGCTTGCGCCAAAGCTTCTGCTGGAGTGGCGGGTGGCGGTGGCGAACGGTGCGAGGAGCGGGATATGCTCGGACTTCTAACTATGTTAGAAGGAGCAGTATCCCGTCCAGGCGACCGTGCCTCGCTCGTGCCAGCATGTTGGCGTGCATGCTGGTCTTGAGCACTCCGAGATCCACCAGCTCGATCTTGGTCTAGCAAACGCATGGTACCGTGAACACCATTACGCTACCGGTCCCGCGCCTCCTGCGATGGGCGCCGTGCATGTACGGACGACGAGGTCTTGGAGTGCGCCCGGTCGTTGTGGGAGCCGGCTACGCCGCCGATGGGCAGCGCAGCCTTGTCCTTGGACCTGGCAGCACCATGAGCTCCCTCGTCGACGCCCGTTCTTCCGCCGGCGTCTGCCCCATCAGCCGTTTGCTCCGGCGGTGGTGGGTTCGGCGTGGATGGAGCAGCCGCCTCCGAAGCCTTCTTCTTCGGTGGCATGTCGATGAAGATGATGAAGATCTAGCTCGTGTGCACGCCGGATCTGGTTCACACAACCTCGATGCCCCCTACCTGGCGCGCCAAAGATGCCGGGGTACTAATCCACGAGCACCTATGGGACCGGCAGACTAAGTCCCTTTCGGTTCGGCGGGGGCGAGGGTCGCACGAAGAGCGGATCGAGGTGAAGCACACGAGCAGTTTACCCAGGTTCGGGCCGCACGGATGTGTAAAACCCTACTCCTGCTTTGCGGTTTGTATTGAGTTCTTGCTCGGGAGCGCGGAGTGCTACAGTACACCCCAGCAGCTAACGAGACCGAGCGTGAGTGTTCTCTCCCTCCCCCCTCTTCTCTATGTTGCGCATGGGCCTCCTTTTATATGCTCAAGGGGTCACCGACAGGTGGCAATATAGACAAGGGTAAAAATGGAAAGGTGTTGCGGTTGGTACAACTACCTGCTACAGTGTATCATACCTAACCCTGACGGCAGGGGACAAGGGCATTAAATGCCCGTCTGCGTCATCTAAATAGTGCAAAAGGGACCGTCAGGGACGCCACCTCTCGCCATGATGGCAATCTTGTCAGTGCCGCTTGCCACCGCGCACCGCTGGCTGCACAGCCTCCTACCACGTACGCCTGGAAGGGTCCCAGAGCGACACGTTGGTGGATGTGCTGGAGCGTGGGTGCAGAGTGGTGGCTTGCCGCGGCAAGCGCCTTGCCGCGGTCGTTGTCTTGTCGTGTCCGGGAGCTTGTCGCTCACCGGGCCTTGCCGGGACGCGTGGCGCATCGCGGCAAGTTCCTTGAGATGCCTTGGTTGGCCTTCCCGGCAAGCTCCTCTTGCCGGGGTCTTGTCTCCTTAAGCGCCTTGCCTTGGTTGGCCTTCCCGGCAAGCTCCTCTTGCCGGGGTCTTGTCTCCTAAGCTTGGATACTTTCTCCTTGAATGGCTCCAAAGGAACCACGGAGGACCTTGGCGGTCACCCGGCAAGCCTTGCCGCGGGATGCTGCGACTGCCCGTGCACAAGTTCGGGATACTAAGGTACCCCTACTCTAGTACACCGACAACAGGTAATAGGTACTACCCCATCTACTTCCCATCCCACAATTTAATTAGATCCTAATCATGCAATGTGTGAGGATTGGTCTAATGCAATAAAACTGGGTTGTAGAAAAAGGTATGATCAAAGTGTTACTTGTCTTGCTGATGATCCGCGAAACCTAGAGATTCAAAGTAACAGGCGGCGCACTCCGGGTATTCTATCGTAGACAAACAAACAAGCATATAATAAGTACTCATCTAATGCACAGGTAAAACTCAAATAGAAGATCTAACCAGAAAGTTCAACTTAAGAACCCTGGTTTGCAAAAAGAATCAAATCGAACGAAGCAAAAGAAATCAAACGGCGAAAGAAAACAACTTCGTTCTAGTAATCTGGATCTATGTCAAATTTTACAGTAGCAAAAACTTGTTTAAGTGGATTATTCGGAAAGAGGGTTTCGAGAAGAAACTCCAGGCGCTTGAATCGCCTGATTCCAATAAACGAGCAAAAAGTTATACTAAAACGAAAATCGGATCAGAAATCACGATCAGAAAATAACCGCAGAAAAATCCGATGAAAAAGAAAACGACGAACAGATTTTTTTTTTTAAACGGCACGGATTTCGAGGGCGGCGAACCTCGGGCGACGTGCGGCTCCGGCAGATCGGCGGCGGGGCGGCGGCGGCGGCTAGCGGCGGCGGCTGGCGGCGGGGCTCGGCTAGGGTTAGGTTTTCGGGGCGGCTGGCCTTTGGGCTGGCTTGCCCCTGCTTATAAAGGCCCCGGCCGGCGGTGTCCTGGCTGAGTACGGACCATAGTCGGTTCCGCGTTTTTTTTTCGCTCGGAAGAAAAAAAATAAAAAGAAATACTAAACGGACTCCAAAAATCCCGAAATAAATTTTCCCGGGTTTCTAAAATCAAGCCCGATAAAGTGAACAATTATTTGGGTCCGAAATGCAATTTTGAAAAACGCGCATTTTTCCTAAATTCAAATAAAATACCGAAAAACTCCGAAATAAATCTTATTTGATTTTTTTATTAAATCCTCAATATTTTTATATTTTGGGAAAGTCATTTTATTCCCTCTCTCATATTTTTGTAATAGAAATAATTGATGATAAAATAAATAAAATCAAATGATCCTGTTTACAAAATTTGAGAAAACTCAAATATGTAAATAACGAAATCCCCAACTCTCTCCGTGGGTCCTTGAGTTGCTTAGGATTTTCTAGGATCAAAACCAAAAGCAAAAATAAAATATGATATGCATGATGATCTAATGTATAACATTCCAAATTGAAATTTTGGGATGTTACAGTCTTCAAGGGATCCCGCATTCTAGAGGGCCAGTGTTCAAAAGACATTATCTTTGAATGAATACCTTCATGTTATCTCGCCCTGTATGATGAAAACAAGACTGATATGTAATATAATGCTTGTTGTTTATTTGGGAATTTTACCTCCTGTGGGGTTGTTTTATTAAATCTGAGAGTTGGCTAGTCATCGGCTTCAGCCCCCACATAGGTAGTACAGGGGTGTTCGGGTTGAAACCTAAACACTCTTGATCCAAAATTTTGGTCCTTAAAGGAGGTGTTTAGCGCAGCGAACCAGGCAGCCGGACTATGTGGCTTTATCACCTTCACTTAGCCATAGGAGCTTGACAATACAAATGTAGGAGCAGCCCCTAGTATTCGTTAGTCTAGACTAGGGTGTTGTAGACACCTGATCGGGTGAAGGCCGATTCGTCGCATAATGCGGAAAAAATTGCAAGAGATTTTAACCTCCGAAGAGTTGACTAGCTCACGCCGCGTCATGACAGTCAGTTTTCGGCTTTCTCTACCGAGGTGCTCATCTAGATAAACCAGGACACAATCGCAGTAGTTATCCCTTTACTACCCTAGCCGATAGAGCGGAACGTAAGGTAGTAAGCACACAAGCCGGGCAACCCAACTATTGACCAAAGACATGATTCGGAGCTGATGCTTATAATGCTAAATTTGGGGGCCGAACTATACTGTAAAAGTGTTCGGACTTGTTGCCGTAGTATCGAGCACAATAAAGCCCCTGGCGAATTCAGGCGTACCAAAGTGTACGGATGCAATCGGTAAGAATAATGAAATAAAATGAAGTAGAAAGTTAGTGCCACATGAGTTGGACCGCAAACTATTTTCATTATAATTTTGATTAATATGTCGAAGCATATTTTTACAAATAGTGCGATAAGCAACATGGCTATTTAACATGCCAAGACCAAGGGGGAGCTGTGTGCGGGTCCTGAAAACAGGTAGAATGATCGTCAATAAGAACATCTAGAGATTCCCCCACACGTTTGTGCTGCTTGCCGCCTTGGTATATCCGTCCTTCGAAAGGACTGATGATCAGGCCGTCGAGTGGGGCCTGTAGAGAAGAGACCAAAAAATGGTAAAAAGGAAAAGGAAAAGTATGTGTGGGAGCCGTATGATGAACCACAATCAAGTTACGCCTCCGTCTATGCCCATGGTATTTTGAGTGCGTAGTTATGTGTGCGCGGTACATATACCGCCATTTGGTCGGGACTGAGACGAATGCCGAATTGCTAGTCGAGCTCCCGACGAGCTGGACTGTCCAGGAGCTTGGCCGCCGAATTAGGTTCTGCTTGGTAAGGCCACTCTGTACTTCTGCTGCCACGGCCGCGGTGTGCTCCTCAGTACGGAGGGAGCGCTTCGTGTTTCCATTGACTGTTATGACACCGCGTGGTCCGGGCATCTTGAGCTTGAGATAAGCATAGTGTGGCACCGCATTGAATCGAGCAAATGCCGTTCGTCCGAGCAGTGCGTGATAGCCACTTCGGAAGGGGACGATGTCGAAGATCAATTCTTCACTTCGGAAGTTGTCGCGGGATCTGAAGACAACTTCCAATGTGATTGAACCCGTGCAGCGGGCCTCTACACCTGGTATTACTCCTTTAAAGGTAGTTTTTGTGTGCTTGATCCATGATGGATCGATGCCCATTTCGCGGATTGTATCCCGATAGAGGAGGTTGAGGCTGTTGCCACTGTCCATGAGGACTCGCGTGAGGTGGAATCCATTAATAATTGGGTCGAGGACCAGTGCGGCTAAACCGCCATGACGGATTATGGTCGGATGGTGCCTGTGATCGAAGATGACTGGGCAGGACGACCATGGGTTGAATTTTGGGGCGATTGGCTCTATCGCATAGTGCTACCTCTTGAGCACTGCGTTGGTTTTCCCTTGAAGAGGAAAGGGTGATGCAGCAAAGTAGCGTAAGTATTTCCCTCAGTTTTTGAGAACCAAGGTATCAATCGAGTAGGATACTACACGCAAGTCCCTCGTACCTGCACGAACAAATAAGAACCTTGCAATCAACACGATAAAGGGGTTGTCAATCCCTTCACGGTCACTTAAGAGAGTGAGATCTGATAGAGATAATAATAATAAGATAAATATTTTTGGTACTTTTATGATATAGATTGAAAGTAAAGATTGCAAAGTAATGGAGATTGGAAACTTATATGATAAAAGACAGACCCGGGGCCATAGGTTTCACTAGTGGCTTCTCTCAAGATAGCATAAGTATTACGGTGGGTGAACAAATTACTCTCGAGCAATTGATAGAAAAGTGCATAATTATGAGAATATCTAGGCATGATCATGTATATAGGCATCACGTCCGTGACAAGTAAACCGAAACGATTCTGCATCTACTACTATTACTCCACACATTGATCGCTATCCAGCATGCATCTAGAGTATTAAGTTCATAAGAACAGAGTAACACATTAGGTAAGATGACATGATGTAGAGGGATAAACTCAAGCAATATGATATAAACCCCATCTTTTTATCCTCGATAGCAACAATACAATATGTGCCTTGCTGCCCCTGCTGTCACTGGGAAAGGACACCGCAAGATTGAACCCAAAACTAAGCACTTATCCCATTGCAAGAAAGATCAATCTAGTAGGCCAAACCAAACTGATAATTCGAAGATACTTGCAAAGATAACCAATCATACATAAAAGATTTCAGAGAAGAATCAAATATTGTTCATAGATAAACTTGATCATAAACCCACAATTCATCGGATGTCGACAAACACACTGCAAAAATAGTTACATCGAATAGATCTCCAAGAAGATCGAGGAGAACTTTGTATTGAGATCCAAGGAGACAGAAGAAGCCATCTAGCTAATAACTATGGACCCGAAGGTCTGAGGTAAACTACTCACACATCATCGGAGAGGCTATGGTGTTGATGTAGAAGCTCTTGGTGCTTGATTCCCCCTCCGGCGGAGCTCCAGAAAAGGCCCCAAGATGGTATCTCTTGGGTATAGAAGGTTTCGACGATGGAAATAGGTTTCGTGGTGCTCCTAGATGTTTTCGGGGTATATGGATATATATAGGAGGAAGAAGTAGGTCGGTGGAGCTGCAAGGGGCCCACAAGGGTGGGGGGCACCCAGGGGGCAAGCGCGCCTCCCTGCCTCGTGGCCTCCCCTCTTCTTTCTTGACGCCCACTCCAAGTCCCCTGGATCACGTTTGTTCCAAAAGTAACTCTCCCGAAATTTCATTCCGTTTGATATACCTTTTCTGTGAAACACTATAATAGACAAAAAAACAACAATTTGCACTGGGCCTTGGGTTAGTAGGTTAGTCCCAAAAATAATATAAAAGTGTATAATTAAGCATATAAACATCCAAAACAGATAATATAATAACATGGAACAATCAAAAATTATAGATACATTGGAGACATATCAAGCATCCCCAAGCTTAATTCCTGCTCGTCCTCGAGTAGGTAAATGATAAAAACAGAATTTTTGATGTGGAATGCTACCTAGAATAATTCTCAATGTAATTTTCTTTATTGTGACATGAATGTTCACATCCGAGAGATTCAAGACAAAAGTTTAATATTGACATAAAAATAATAATACTTCAAGCATACTAACTAAGCAATTATGCCTTCTCAAAATAACATGGCCAAAGAAAGTTCATCCCTACAAAATCATATAGTTTGGTCATGCTCCATTTTCGTCACACAAGAATGCTCTAATCATGCACAACCCCTATGACAAGCCAAACAATTGTTTCATGCTTTAGTAATCTCAAACTTTTTTCAACTTTCACGCAATACATGAGCGTGAGCCATGGATATAGCACTATGGGTGGAATAGAATATAATGATAGGGGTTATGTGGAGAAGACAAAAAAGGTGAAAGTCTCACATCAACACGGCTAATCAACGGGCTAGGGATAGGCCCATCAATTGATGTCAATGCAAGGAGTAGGGATTGCCATGCAACGGATGCACTAGAGCTATAAAATGTATGAAAGCTCAATAAAAGAAACTAAGTGGGTGTGCATCCAACTTGGTTGCTCATGAAGAACTAGGGAATTTGAGGAAGCCCACTGTTGGAATATACAAGCCAAGTTCTATAATGAAAGATTCCCACTAGTATATGAAAGTAACAAAACAAGATACTCTCTATCATAAAGATCATGGTGCTACTTTGAAGCACAAGTGTGGAAAAAAGGATTGTAGCATTGCCCCTTTTTATTTCTTTTTTTCTTCTTTTTTTCTTTTATTTATTTTTTTGGGCCTTTCTTTTTTTCTTTTTTGGCCTTTCCCTTTTTTTATTTGGGACAATGCTCTATTAATGATGATCATCACACTTCTATTTATTTACAACTCAATGATTACAAGTCGATACTAGAACAAAATATGACTCTATATGAATGCCTCCGGCGGTGTACCGGGAAGTGCAATGAATCAAGAGTGACATGTATGATAAATTATGCATGGTGGCTTTGCCACAAATACGATGTCGACTACATGATCATGCAAGGCAATATGACAATGATGAAACGTGTCATAAATGAAATGGTGGAAATTTGCATGGCAATATATCTTGGAATGGCTATGGAAATGCCATAACAGGTAGGTATGGTGACTGTTTTGAGGAAGATATAAGGAGGTTTATGTGTGTGACAGAGCGTATCATATCACGGGGTTTGGATGCACCGGCGAAGTTTGCACCAACTCCCAAGGTGAGAAAGGGCAATGCATGGTACCGAAGAGGCTAGCAATGATGGAAAGGTGAGAGTGCGTATAATCCATGGACTCAACATTGGTCATAAAGAACTCACATACTTATTGCAAAAATCTACAAGTCATCAAAAACCAAGCATTACACGCATGCTCCTAGGGGGATAGATTGGTAGGAAAAGACCATCGCTCATCCCCGACCGCCACTCATAAGGAAGACAATGAAAGAACACCTCATGTTTCAAATTTGTTACACAACGGTTACCATACGTGCATGCTACGGGACTTGCAAACTTCCACACAAGTATTTCTCAAATTCACAACTACTCAACTAGCACAACTCTAATATCACCATCTTTATATCTCAAAACAATTATCAAGTATCAAACTTCTCATAGTATTCAATGCACTTTTTATGATAGTTTTTATTATACTGATCTTGGATGCCTATAACCAAAGCAAATTACCATGTTGTTCTAAAAGAATCTCAAAATAATATAAGTGAAGCATGAGAGATCAATAATTTCTATAAAATAAAACCACTGCCGTGCTCTAAAAAGATATAAGTGAAGCACTAGAGCATAATTATCTAGCTCAAAAGATATAAGTAAAGCACATAGAGAATTCTAATAAGTTCCAATTCATGTGTGTCTCTCCCAAAAGGTCTGTATATCAAGGATTATTTTGGAAAAATAAAAAGCAAAGACTCAAATTATACAAGACGCTCCAAGCAAAACACATATCATGTGGTGAATAAAAATATAGCCTCAAGTAAAGTTACCAATGGACCAAGACGAAAGAGGGGATGCCTTCCAGGGCATCCCCAAGCTTAGGATTTTGGTTGTCCTTGAATTTTACCTTGGGGTGCCTTGGGAATCCCCAAGCTTAGGTTCTTGCCACTCCTTATTCCATAGTCCATCAAATCTTTACCCAAAACTTGAAAACTTCACAACACAAAACTCAACAGAAAATCTCATGAGCTCCGTTAGTATAAGAAAACTAACCACCACTTGAGGTACTGTAATGAACTCATTCTTTATTTATATTGGTGTTAAGCCTACTTTATTCCAACTTCTCTATGGTTCATAACCTCCGATACTAGCCATAGATTCATCAAAATAAGCAAATAGCACACGAAAAACATAATCTGTCAAAAACAGAACAGTCTGTAGTAATCTGTAGGTTTCGAATACTTATGTAACCCCACAAATTCTAAAATAAATTGTTGGACGTAAGTAATTTATCTATTAATCATCTTAAAAAAGAATCAACCTAATCGCACTCTCCAGTAAAAAATGGCAGCAAATCTCGTGAGCACTAAAGTTTCTGTTTTTTACAGCAAGATCGCAAAGACTTTCCCCAAGTCTTCCCAAAGGTTCTACTTGGCACAAACACTACTTAAAACATAAAAAACACAATCATAACAGAGTCTAGATGAGTTATTTATTACTAAACAGAACCAAAAAGCAAGAAATAAAAATAAAATTGGGTTTCCCCCAACAAGCGCTATCGTTTAACGCCCCTAGCTAGGCATAAAAGCAAGAATAGATCTAGGTATTATCATCTTTGGTATGCAATCCATAAGTGGATCTCATAATAAATTCACAAAGTGATTTGATTTTCTTTCTAGGAAAGTGTTCCATGCCTTTCCTTAACATAAATTGGAATCTAATATTCCCTTCTTTCATATCAATAATTGCACCAATCGTTCTAAGGAAAGGTCTACCAAGAGTAATGGGACATGTAGGATTGCAATCAATATGAAGAACAATGAAATCTACGGGCACATAATTCCTATTTTCAACAATAAGAGCATCATTAATTCTTCCCATAGGTTTCTTAATAGTGGAATCCGTGAGGTGCAAATTTAAAGAAGAATCATCAAATTCACAGAAACCTAACACATCACACAAAGTTTTTTGGAATCATGGAAACACTAGCACCCAAATCACATAAATCATAGCATTCATGATCTTTAATTTAAATTTTAATAGTGGGCTCCCATTCATCATGAAGTTTTTTAGGGATAGAAACTTCCAATTCAAGCTTTTCTTCATAAGATTGCATTAAAGCATCAACGATATGTTTAGTAAAAGCTTTATTTTGACTATAAGCATGCGGAGAATTTAGCACGGATTGCAACAAGGAAATACAATCTATCAAAGAGCAATTATCATAATTAAATTCCTTGAAATCCAAAATAGTGGGTTCATTGCTATGTAAATTTTTGACCTCTCCAATCCACTTTTACCAATTTTTGCATCAAGATCTAAAAACTCTGAATCATTGGGACACCTTTTAACTAAAGTTGACTCATCTCCAGTCCCATCATTATCAAGATTCATATTGCAAAACAAAGATTTAATAGGAGACACATCAATCACTTTTAGATCTTCATCCTTATTATCATCAAATTCCTTCGGTTTGGCGGCCATCTTATTAACTAAGGTGGCCTGCTAAACCGAAATTTGGGCTATTGAGTTTTCAAGATGAGAGAACTGAGATTTCAGACCATAAAATTCTTTAGACATATCATCAAGCTCTTTATTAATGTACCCCATAAAACTTTTTTGTTCTTTAAGCTGGTTCCTGAAGAAATTATTATGCTCAAACTACAAGGACACAAAACTTCTAACATTGTTTTCAATTTCTTCCAACCTTCTAAGGTGAGGATCAACACTTTTTGGTAAAGCCATCGCGGCAAACAATCCAGCACACAAGCACGCAAGAGGCGAGCGAAAAAGAGGCGAACGGAAAAAGAGGGCGAATAAAACGGCAAGGGTGAAGTGGGGGAGAGGAAAACGAGAGGCAAATGGCAAATAATGTAATGCGAGGGATAAGAGTTATGATGGGTACTTGGTATGTCTTGACTTGTGCATAGATCTCGCCGACAACGGCACCAGAAATGGCTTATTGACGGGAGATCAAATCTTGACTTGACTTGCTGCAACCTCCCCGGCAACGGCGCCAGAAATCCTTCTTGCTACCTCTTGAGCACTGCGTTGGTTTTCCCTTGAAGAGGAAAGGGTGATGCAGGAAAGTAGCGTAAGTATTTCCCTCAGCTTTTGAGAACCAAGGTATCAATCTAGTAGGAGACTACACGCAAGTCCCTCGTACCTACACAAACAAATAAGAACATCGCAACCAACGTGATAAAGGGGTTGTCAATCCCTTCACCGTCACTTGCGAGAGCGAGATCTGATAGAGATACTAATAATAAGATAAATATTTTTGGGATTTTTATGATATAAATTGAAAGTAAAGATTGCAAAGTAAACTAGGTTGGAAACTTATATGATAAAAGATAGACCCGGGGGCCATAGGTTTCACTAGTGGCTTCTCTCAAGATCGCATAAGTATTACGGTGGGTGAACAAATTACTCTCGAGCAATTGATAGAAAAGTGCATAATTATGAGAATATCTAGGCATGATCATGTATATAGGCATCACGTCCGCGACAAGTAGACCGAAACAATTCTACATCTACTACTATTACTCCACACATCAACCGCTATCCAGCATGCATCTAGAGTATTAAGTTCATAAGAACAGAGTAACACATTAAGCAAGATGACATGATGTATAGAGATAAACTCAAGCAATATGATATAAACCCCATCTTTTTATCCTCGATGGCAACAATACAATATGTGCCTTGATGCCCCTGCTGTCACTGGGAAAGGACACCGCATGATTGAACCCAAAGCTAAGCACTTCTCCCATTGCAAGAAAGATCAATCTAGTAGGCCAAACCAAACTGATAATTCGAAGAGACTTGCAAAGATAACTAATCATACATAAAAGATTTTAGAGAAGAATCAAATATTGTTCATAGATAAACTTGATCATAAACCCACAATTCATTGGATCTCAACAAACACACCGCAAAAAGAGTTACCTCGAATAGATCTCTGAGAATATCGAGGAGAACTTTGTATTGAGATCCAAAGAGAGAGAAGAAGCCATATAGCTAATAACTATGGACCCGAAGGTCTGAGGTAAACTACTCACACATCATCGGAGAGGCTATGGTGTTGATGTAGAAGCCCTCCGTGATTGATTCCCCCTCCGGCGGAGCTCCGTAAAGGGCCCCAAGATGGGATCTCTTTGGTACAGAAGGTTGTGGCGGTGGAAATAGGGTTTCGTGGTGCTCCTGGATGTTTTCGGGGTATATGGATATATATAGGAGGAAGAAGTAGGTCGGTGGAGCTGCGAGGGGCCCACGAGGGTGGGGGCGCACCCAGGGGGCCAGGTGCACCTCCCTGCCTCGTGGCCTCCCCGCTTCTTTCTTGATGTCCACTCCAAGTCCCCTGGATCATGTTTGTTCCAAAAATAACTCTCCCGAAGGTTTCATTCCATTTGGATTCTATTTGATATTCCTTTTTTGCGGAACACTGAAATAGACAAAAAAACAGCAATTTGCACTGGGCCTTGGGTTAGTAGGTTAGTCCCAAAAATAATATGAAAGTGTATAATTAAGCCCATAAACATCCAAAATAGATAATATAATAGCATGGAACAATCAAAAATTATAGATACGTTGGAGACGTATCACATAGACGTCCCTGAGCGCACGTTTGCGCTCCCTCTTGGCGATATGGGTAATGTATATCATGTTAACCGTTTTAACTTGGGGGGAAACTTCTTCTGTCCCCCTGTGTTCGGCAGATGGGGCACCTCGTCATCATTCTCGCTTTGCAAACCCTTCTCCTTGGCTTCGGCATTTAACTTGCCGACCTCTTTAAAGACCCAACAACTCTGATGGGTATGATTGGTTGGTTTATCAGGGGTGCCATGGATCTGACATGGGCGATCGAGTATGCGGTCCAAGCTAGAAGAGCCCTGATTATTCCTTTTTATATGGCTTCTTCTGCTGACCGGACTTGGACCACTGAATCCGGCGTTCACCGCCATGTCATCAGTATTGTCACCGTTGTTTCAACGCTTATTCCTGTTGCGTCGGGGCTTGCCGTTGCTATTCTTGGCTTTGGAGGTGCCAGGTTCGCTAGCATTATTATTGCTACAGGCTGGCCAACTATCTTCGCCCGCACAAAAGCGGGTCATAAGTGTTGTGAGGGTCGCCATGGACTTCGGCTTTTCTTGGCCGAGGTGTCGGGCGAGCCATTCATCGCGGATACTATGCTTAAAGGCCGCTAGGGCTTCGGCATCCGGGCAGTTGAAGATTTGGTTATTTTAGTTAAGAACCTGGTCCAGAATTTCCTGGCTGACTCTCCGGGCTGTTGAACTATGTGACTTAAGTCATCGGCATCCGGAGGTCTGACGTATGTGCCTTGGAAGTTGTCGCGGAAGGTGTCTTCCAGGTCCTCCTAGCTGCCAATAGAGTTTTTAGGTAGGCTGTTCAGCCAGTGTCGGGCCGGTCCCTTGAGTTTTAGGGGGAGGTATTTGATGGCATGAAGGTCATCACTGCGGGTCATATGAATGGAGAATAAAGTTTTCAATCCATACCGCGGGATTTGTTGTCCCATAGTATGATTCAATATTCACGGGTTTGAACCCTTCTGGGAATTCATGTTCCATTACTTCATTAGTGAAGCAGAGGGGGTGTGCAGCGCCTCATATCGGGCCAGATCGCGATGTAGTTCGGATGGAGTCCGTCTACGGTTTTCGGCCCGGACGTGATTATGCTTTTCATGTTCAGCTTGATAGCCGTCGTCGCGCGTTGGGGCACGCCCCCGCGATCCGTAGATCGATCTGGCCGGACCTGCTTTATTCTTTAGGTCCATGTGTGTACTCGATCTATTGTGTCTCTACCTTTATGGCGAGATAGTATGGGCTGGTGTTCGGCTTGAGTTGTCGTTTTGTCCGGGCCACGTGGTGGTCGGTCAGCCGCATTACGTGTTGCTGGTACGGGCTCAAGTGCCTTGTTGTCAAATTGAGGTAGCAGTTTACGCTTCGGGTAACTTTTGGTTGGGTGCATGAGGCCGTATTCCTTGGCTGCCAGGACATTAGTCCATCTGTCGTTGAGTAGATCCTGATCAGCTTGAACCTGCTGTTGTTTCTTTTTCATGTTCCTTGTAGTGGCTATTAGTTCTTGCTTAAAGCGCCCCTACTCGAGAGGTTCCTCAGGCACGATAAAATCTTCATCTCCAAGGCTCACCACATCCTCGGAGAGTAGAAGGTAATTACTATCCTCCGAGTCTTCGTTTGCGGCCTGTTCGTCAGGGCTAACTTGCCCATCTTCCCGATCGTCCTGTTCGGAGGTTGGCTCGACGGGGTTTTCTTGGTCTTCGGCCTCGTCCAGAGTGTTGTTGTCTCTCGTGCCGGTATCCTGTCTTTTTCATGGCGTGATTTAGAGCGGCGCCGCTGACGTCGAAGCTTTGGCTGTATCTCAGGAGGTTTATCCTCGACTGGATTTTTCTCATTATCATCGTCACCCTCTTTGGGTGTGTCCACCATGTACACGTCATACGAAGAGGTGGCCGTCCAGCATCCGGTAAACGGCGGGTTTTGGGCCTGCTCCTCTCCGGCATCGTCATCCATATTGTCGATGTCTTTAGAGCTGTAATCGAGCATGTCAGTTAAGTCCTCGACCATGGCGATGAAGTGGTGGTGGGTGGGATGTAAAATTCCCCGCTCTCAGCCCCTAGTCCGGGCTAGGCGTAGTTCGGAGGTTGCTCCTCTGTAATAATGAGGGATCGCATCAAGTCTAGAGCCACGCTTAAAGGCAAGGTTTGTCCAGGGGGAAAAGAATCCGTGGAGTACGGCGGGAAGGGGATTCCTCGGCCGAGCTCACACGATGCTGACTCCAAGAGTTCGGAGCCTGTGTCCGGGTAAGAGTCCGAATATGTGATGGTTGCCAGGGACATTTCTTCCTCCGGCTCTCCCGTACTGGGCTTAGTGGCCACAGATAGTCCGGCGGGTTTAGAAATCCCGTCTTCGGACCTGGCGACGCACTTCGGCTCTAAGGACAGAGTGGAGGTTGGGGTCGTGAATCCTTGGAAGATCAAGTCTCCTCGGGTGTCAGCGACATAATCCAAGTTTTCAAAACTAATCTGGTGACCTGGGGCGTAGCTTTCGATCCGCTCTAGATGGCCAAGTAAGTTGGCCCCTAGTGCGAAGCCACCGAACACAGAGATCTGACCGGGGAGGAAAACCTCCCCCAGGGCAGCATTGTTGTAGATGATTGATGGAGCCATCGAACCTTCTGGTGACGACGCAATGGAACTCTCAATGAAAGCACCAATGTAGGTGTTAAAACCGGCGGATCTCGGGTTGGGGGTACCGAATTGTGTGTCTAGGGTCGATGGTAACAGGAGACAGGGGACACGATGTTTACCCAGGTTCAGGCCCTCTTTATCGAGGTAATACCCTACGTCCTACTTGATTGATCTTGATGAGTATGAGGATTACAAGAGTTGATCTACCACGAGATCGTTGTAGCTAAACCCTAGAGGTCTAGCCTGTATGATTGTGATTATCTCTAAGGACTAAACCCTCCGGTTTATATAGACACCGGAGGCGCCTAGGGTTGTACAGAGTCGGTTTACAAAGGAAGGAATCTACATATCCGAACGCCAAGCTTGCCATCCACGCAAAGGAGAGTCCCATCCGGACACGGGAAGAAGTCTTTTGTCTTGTATCTTCATAGCCCATTAGTCCGGACCACGTTATATAGTCCAGACATCCGAGGACCACTTAATCCAGGACTCCCTCAATGACCTTCAGCTCGGGCATGTTCGAATCTTAAGCTACGACAACAGCCGCACCATTCTCACAGTGAAGGTGTTCGACAGGACCGCCGAGGGGTCGAGGGTCGAGGATTGCCGAGGGGTCAGGGGTCGAGGGGTCGATGGTCGCTGAGGGCTCGAGGGTCGCTGAGGGGTTAAGGGTCGAGTATTGCCAAGGGGTCAGGGTCGAGGGTCGCCTAGGGGTCGAGGGTCGCCTAGGGGTCGAGGGTCGCCGAGGAGTCGAGTGGTCGAGGGGCGAGGATCGAGGGGTCGATGGTCGAGGATCTTCCGGTCCGAGTGCTGACCGACTGGTGTCGCAGCTTAAGATGAGGACGCCCCCAAGCTGAATGTCATGAGCGTGGGTGAACTGCTTCCATCCGTGCCCGAAGAACGAATGGGAGCAGTTCGCCCGTGCTGATGACCTTCACCTTGGGCACGTCTGCACCTTAATCTACGACAACAGTCGTACCATGCTCATAGTGAAGGTGTTCCACAGGACCACCGAGGGGTCGAGGGTCGAGGATTGCCGAGGGGTCGAGGGGTCACTGATCACCAAGGATTAAAAGCCAAGTGTTGAAACTTGAAACACCCAAACCGACTCATGGCAAAGCATAGAAAGAGAAACCAAAGACGAAACAATACGTAGTGATAGGTTGGACAACTAGGATGATATTCTGTAATAGCTTTTTTAACGAACTTGAGAGGATGATGGCGAAGAACTCGAAAGCCATTGGTGTCTTTTGATTTTTCGCCATCATCTTCTCCAATTCATTAAAAAAGCTCGTACAGAAAATCATCCTAGTTGCACAACCTCTTAAAAAAGTTGGTACAAAAAAACTTTGTATAGAAATCTGCTTGAAACGAAATTTTAAATTTGTCGAAACCTTTTCAAGTTGGTAAAACAGAGAGAAGGGTTCGAGGTGAAGATTTTGGCGTTGGTTTCACTGGATGGAGGCGCACTTCAGCGCTGCCAACAAAACATCCGGCACCACTGGCTGGACAGAGATTGCCGGTGGAACAGGCACGCCCCCTCCAGCCGAGGGAGGTCGCCTACTTGATTCTGGAGCCGTATTTGTCTCCGGAATTGCGTCCGGCTGGGAGCCGAATTCAAGATGGCTCCTGTCGTCGACTCCCATGGGAATCTTCTCCCCCATGCCTCCGGCCCCCGAAGTTTGACCTCCAGGCTCCGCTTTCACGATCTCCCCCCCCCTCCTTGGCCGGGGTCCTTCTGGGACGAAGCCTCGGTGTTATGCACATATTGGAGGGGAGGGGCCTTCGGGGCGTCCCGCTCTCTATAGCATCCGAGCTCAGCGAATCCTTTGATGAGGATCGTTCGGTGCGGGACCTCGCCGGACTACGGAAAATATAGCGCAGGTTAAAATATTATGCCATGATGAGTCTGGATGCATAAACCTGTTCGGATTTTATACTCACGAGTTCACCAGGGGCTGGGCCCTGGGATCCCACACCGGGCTGCTTTCGGCGGCAGCAGTGGACTCTTTCGGAAGACGAGCTTTTCCCCTTTTAGGCGACTTGGCATCCAAGTGTATGGAGGCCGCCCTCTTCTTTCTTCCCCCCGCTAGGGATTCGTCTTCCTCCTCCTCGTCATCCTCTTCGGAGGCAGAACGGACATTGGAGCCTTCGGGTATTGTGCACGAAGTGCCGCGGCGACGAAGGCCGCCCCGGGTCTTTTTGGCCTCCTTCTCGGTCTTCTTGTTTGACGCCTTGTACGGCGCCGGGGCCAGCATCTTCATCAGAAGTGGGCCGGCCGGTTCTTCGGGCAACGGGGCCGGACAATGGATCCGCCCGGCTTCTTCATCCAACCCTAGGGGAGTTGAGTAAAACACATTAAGCATCTCCCTTGGGTTATGCGGATAAAACACATAAAAACTTACCGAGCTTTTAGGGCGGGACAGTTGATACCCGTGGTCCTCGGCCGAGTCCGGCCATGATTTTCCGGACTTGAAAAGCACCTTCCTGATATCTTCTTGCAAGGAGCCAAAGAGCTTTCGCAGGGTCTGGTGCTTGGCCGGATCGAATTCCCATAGATTGCAAGTCCGGTGCTGACAAGGCAGGATCAGGCAAACTAACATCACCTGGACTACATTGACAAGTTTGATGTTCTTGTCTTCCATATCTTTAACGCGCGTCTGGAGCATAGACAGTTCGTCGGACGAAGACCAGTTCAGGCCCTTCTTGGGCCAGGACGTAAGCCATAGAGGGGCTCCAGATCGGAACTCTGGAGCAGTGGGCCATTCCGTGCCGCGCGGCTCAGTGATGTAAATCCATTGTTGTTGCCACTCTTTGATGGAATCATTAAAAGTACCTGTTGGCCATGCGATGTTGGGCATCTTGCTCACCATAGCGCCCCCGCACTCGGCGTGCTCGCCGCTCACCATATTGGGCTTCACATTAAAGATCTTCAGGCACAAGCCAAAGTGTGGCGAGATGCGGAGAAAAGCCTCACACGCGACGATGAATGTCGAGATGTTGAGGAAGGAATTGGGGGATAGATCATGAAAATCAATCCCTTAATAATACATGATGCTGCCAATGAACGGGTGGAGGGGAAACCCTAGCCCGCGGACAAAATGACGAAGGAATACAACCCTCTCTTGGGGTTCCGGAGTAGGAATGATCTGTCCCGCCGTCGAGAGACGGTGGCCGATTTTTTCGGCCAGATACCCTGCCTCCCGAAGCTTTTTAGTATGCTTCTCCTGGACGGTAGAGGCCATCCACTTGCCTCCTTCTCCGGATCTGGACATTTTCGGAAGGCCTTTGTGGGCGAAGAAGATGAACGCTCTGGCGCTGGAGCTCGGGCGAAGGAGAATGCATCGGGAAGAAGAAAGTGTGGGTGCGAAAGGGAGTCATTATCCCCTTATAAAGGCAGCAGGGATTCTGCGCCTGCCCACTTGCCTGGTAAACTCGCTTATTCCCCAAGCGCCGTGATTGATGGCGCAGTTGGATTGCCCACACACATATTGATGAGAATCCCGTGATAAGGGGACACGATCTCTGCTTCACCGAGACATGCCAAGAAAACCGCCTCGCAATATGTGCAGTAGCTGGTTGAGAAAAATGGTTCGAGTAATTACCAGGCCATGGCGTGATGTCACACTATGAAAGTTGTCAGCAGATTAGATTTGTGGAAATATTATACTCTCTACGGTGGTATGCGGAATTTGTTTTGCAGAGCCGGACACTATCCTTGTGTTCGAAATCTTCTATGGAGTATTCGGAGGAAGAACCCGCCTTGCAATGTCGTAGACAATCTGCGCGCCGGACTCATCGTCATTGAAGCCTGGTACAGGGGCTACTGAGGGAGTCCTGGATTATGGGGTCCTCAGACTGCCGGACTATATACTTTGGCCGGACTGTTGGACTGTAAAGATACAAGATTGAAGACTTCATCCCGTGTGCGGTTGGGACTCTCCTTTGCGTGGAAGGCAAGCTTGGCAATTCGGATATGTAGATGTCCTCCCTTGTAACTGACTCTGTGTAACCCTAGCCCCTCCGGTGTCTATATAAACCGGAGAGTTTAGTCCATAGGACAAGAACAATCAGAATCATAGGCTAGCTGAAGGAAATATTCCCGAGAGGCAATAATAATTTTATTATTGTATTTCCTTATATCATGATAAATGTTTATTATTCATGCTAGAATTGTATTATCCGGAAACATAATACTTGTGTGAATACATAGACAAACCAAACGTCACTAGTATGCCTCTACTTGACTAGCTCGTTAATCGAAGATGGTTATGTTTCCTAACCATAGACATGTGTTGTCATTTGATTAATGGGATCACATCATTAGGAGAATGATATGATTGACATGACCCATTCCATTAGCTTAGCACCCGATCGTTTAGTATGTTGCTATTGCTTTCTTCATGACTTATACATGTTCCGATGACTATGAGATTATGCAACTCCCGTTTGCCGGAGGAACACTTTGTGTGCTACCAAACGTCACAACATAACTGGGTGATTATAAAGGAGCTCTACAGGTGTCTCCAAAGGTACATGTTGGGTTGGCGTATTTCGAGATTAGGATTTGTCACTCTGATTGTTGGAGAGGTATCTCTGGGCCCTCTCGGTAATGCACATCACATAAGCCTTGCAAGCATTATAACTAATGAGTTAGTTGCAAGATGATGTATTACGAAATGAGTAAAGAGACTTGCCGGTAACGAGATTGAGCTAGGTATTGAGATACCGACGATCGAATCTCGGGCAAGTAACATACCGATGACAAACAGAACAACGTATGTTGTTATGCGGTCTGACCAATAAAGATCTTCATAGAATATGTGGGAGCCAATATGAGCATCCAGGTTCCGCTATTGGTTATTGATCGGAGACGTGTCTCGGTCATGTCTACATTGTTCTCGAACCCGTAGGGTCCGCACGCTTAAGGTTTTGATGACAGTTATATTATGAGTTTATGCATTTTGATGTACCGAAGTTTGTTCGGAGTCCCGGATGTGATCACGGACATGACGAGGAGTCTCGAAATGGTCGAGACATAAAGATTGATATATTGGAAGCCTATATTTGGATATCGGAAGTGTTCCGAGTGAAACCGGGATTTTACCGGAGTACCGGGAGGTTACCGGAACCCCCCGGGAGGTATATGGGCCTTAGTGGGCTTTAGTGGAAGAGAGGAGAGGTGGCCAGGGCTGGGTCGTGCGCCCCTCCCCCCTAGTCTGAATAGGACAAGTAGAGGGGGGCGGCACCCCCCCTTTCTTCTCTCTCTCCTCTTTCCCCCTCCCGAATCCTATTCCAACTAGGAAAAGGGGGGAATCCTACTCCCGGTGGGAGTAGGACTCCTCCTGGCCCGCCCTCCTCCTGGCCGGCCGCACCTCCCCCTGCTCCTTTATATACGGGGGCAGGGGGCACCCCTAGACACACAAGTTGATCCACGTGATCATATTCTTAGCCGTGTGCGGTGCCCCCTTCCACCATAATCCTCGATAATATTGTAGCGGTGCTTAGGCGAAGCCCTGCGACGGTAGTACATCAAGATCGTCACCACGCCGTCGTGCTGACGGAACTCTTCCCCAACACTTTGCTGGATCGGAGTCCGGGGATCGTCATTGAGCTGAACGTGTGCTAGAACTCGGAGGTGCCGTAGTTTCGGTGCTTGATCGGTCAGGCCGTGAAGACGTACGACTACATCAACCGCGTTGTGCTAACGCTTCCGCTGTCGATCTACAATGGTACGTAGATCACACTCTCCCCTCTCGTTGCTATGCATCACCATGATCTTGCGTGTGCGTAGGAAATTTTTTGAAATTACTACGTTCCCCAACACTAGCTTCTAGGGTTTAGCCTCAATGATCTCGTGGTAGATCTACTCTTGTAATACTCATATCATCAAGATCAATCAAGCAGGAAGTAGGGTATTACCTCCATCGAGAGGGCCTAAACTTGGGTAAACATTGTGTCCCCTGCCTCCTGTTACCATCCACCTTAGACGCACAGTTCGGGACCCCTACCCGAGATACGCCGGTTTTGACACCGATAGGCACATTCATGTAGTGTGTCAAGGAATGGCAGAAACAATGGTTCTACATCACTGAACCCCACGGTGCCACCTGGGCCGCGGCTGCCGCATTCAACTCCGGCGCTCCCGTGCGACTCACCTCCTGTGTCGAGAAGAGCCCAAACTGGTGTTTGTTAGATGAGCTGATTGCGCTGCAAACTCGCATTCAAAGCATGATCGATAGGGACATCAAGCTTGTCGACGTAATCCAAGTGATGCTGGTGCGCCGGATCCTCCCCTGCCAGAGCCGAAGCCGCCCTCTATGGGATTTCAACCCGAAAAAGCACCACACCTTAGAAAGGCTCTTCGAAACAGCTCACGAAGATGCCTAGAAGCTGCTCTTCAAGGGCAACGAGATACCGTCGGCCAAAGATTCGAACCGTGGTCATGACATAAATCACCTCCCCAACGAGGTATGTTATCTTCAACACATCCCCTACTTGTTTGTTTCAAGTGTGATATCTAAACTTTTATTATCATTGCTTTTTCAGTACTGGTTGAAGAAGGCGAAGTAGATCTGGTGTCCGGCTCCCCTGCCTGAAGAACCAGTCATCCCGCGTTTAGCGAAGATGCTGGAGCCGGCGCCTTATAAGGCACCAGAGAAGAAGGCCACAGGAAAGGCCAAGGGGGTTCGGAGTGGCCCCCGCCACAAGGGAACTTTGGACGTGACGTCTGAAGACAAGACCCATTCCCCTGCCGCCGAAGACGACGAGGAGGAGGAGGAGGAGGAAAGCGACTCTCCCCCTGATGGGGGGAGGAAGACGAGGGCGGCCTCCACAACTCTGGAGGCGGAGGCGCCCAAGAAGGGGAAGGGCTCCCTCGTGGATAACTCCACATGGGACATCGACAACAGTCCGGAGAGACGCCCCCGCGCTAAGCCTCGCGCTGCATCGTAAGTACTAAGACTTGTATCCACCCATAAAGTTTCTCCTCCTCACTGCATTGAGATGATTGGTTATTTTTATTGTAGTCCGGCCCACAACAGCTCCCCGCGATCCTCGTCGGGAGGCTCGCTGGATTCGAAGGCGATGGCCAGCGATTCACCGCCAGCCGCTCACTCTCCCAAGGCCAAGGATGATGCAGAGGTGCTGTCTCGAAGGACTGTTCCAGGCGGGGGAGAGGCTCAGGAGGCGCCAGAAGGTGAAATCCCCGTCGCCGGACACCAAGGGGATTCAATCCCCATAGAGACTGGTGGGGAGAGCCGTACTCAGTTTGACCCTCAGTCGGACTCAATTCCGAAGACTGAGGCTGCTCCGGAATCCAGCACGCGACCTCCTTCGGAAGAAGGGGGATGCCTCTTCCCCTGGTGACCCCTGTCCAATTAGGGGCACCGGATAATCTGCTGGAAGCGCTGCGAGGCGCTTCCATTGTGGATGAGCACCGTGACCTTATGGGCATGGTAATTGAAAGGGTTCAGTCTGCCAAGAGCGGACTAATTAAAGCCTACAGCAGCCTGTTAACAGGTTTTGAGGTAAGCAACACAAAAAAGGAGAAAATCCCAATATAGACAGTAGCCCCTGAGACACTGTTCGGTGTTCAAAAAGAAAAACCGGACAGAGGATTAATCTCCTATTGCAGGAAACTAACTGAATTTGTCTGAAAAGTATGCGCAAGCGTCGCTGTTGGCGGCGGCCTTGCATAGTGCCGAAGTCTCTGGACTGAAGCAGAAACTGGCGGAGGCCGAGGAGGAGCTGGGCCAGGTGAAGAGGCAGCTCCAGCAAAAACAAGGTAAGTAATAATCTGTTATGGATTCGAAAAAGAAGAAAATGATATGCAATAACTGAAATACCATGATGTGAACAGAGGCGACGACCGAGGTCGAGGCCCTGAAAGCGGCCCTGGTCGAAGCCGAAGGGAAGGCTGTCAAGGAGCAGGCCGACCGTAAGAGGCTCAAGGCCCGGGTCAACAAAGTCCAACAGGAGCTCCAGGACGCGGTGAGGAAGTGCGAGACCTTGGAGCACAATGTGTCGGCTTAAGAGGCCGAACTTGCCAAGGCTCGTAAGAGTGCGGAGGTGGCCCGGATTGAAGCCCAGGATGCCCTCCATGAAATCCAGGAGGCCAGGAAGATCACGGAGGGTAAGGCATTCCATATGCAAAGAAGGAGTGTGAAGAGGAAATTTCTTTTACTAACCCGGATTCGGAGTTCTCCAGGGGCCTTTGCTGATCTGCCACGCAGTGTGACCGACGCTGCGAAGTTCTTCCGAGCCGAAGAAGGGGGCTCCACAGAGAAGCTGTTCTGGTCGCAATATTGCACGCCAGAAGATCCGGTACCCTTCAGCGATCAGCTGAGACAGCTGGTCGAGCTGCACAGGGTGGCCGAACTGGCCATGAAGGATATGATAATCCGGTTGTGGCCAGCCGAAGCTATTCCCAGTAGCTACTTTGGCCTTGTGAAGAGGCTGGTGGATGCCTGTCCTCGGTTGGATGTCATCAAGTGGTCTGTTTGCATCGAGGGCGTGTGTCTGGCCTTCTCTTATTGCAAGGTCTGGTGGGCGAAGCTGGACGCTGTCAAGCTAGCGACCAGGGGGGCGCCGGAGGGCAAGGAGTACCGCACACCTGAGCGATACTTCGGCGATGTCTTAGAGGGGTCCCACATTGTTGCAGATCATTGTGTGAAGGACACCATCTTTGAATGAATGCATTCAAGCTCCCTCTGCCGTGTATGATAGAACAAAGTGTTTCTGCAATATAATGCTTGTTATGTTTTTAAATTTTTACTTCCTGTGTGGCTGTGTTATATGAAATCTGAGGGTTAACCAGTCGTCGGCTTCTGCCCCCACGTAGGTAGTACGGGGGTGTTCAGGATGGAATCTAAACAACCATGATCCAATTAGATGGTCCTTGAAGGAGTTGTTTAGCGCAACAAACCAGGCAACGAGACTATGCGGCTGTAACGCCCTCACTTAGCCGTAGGAGTGCGACAATAAAAACATGGGCGCATCCCCTAGTATCCGAACTAGAGTGCTATAAGCGTCTGAACGGGAAGCACTAATCCTTCGTGTAATGCGGAAGAAATCTCCAACGATTTGCAACCTCCGAACAGCTGACGGCTCTCGCCACATCATGACAGTCAGTTTTCGGCTTTCTCTACTGAGGTACTCCTTTGGATAAACCAAGGCACAATCGCAGTAGTTCTCCCTTTACTACCTTAGCCGCTATAGCGGAACGTAAGGTAGCAGGCACAGGAGCCGGGCAACCCAACTATTGACCAAAGACATGATTCGGAGCCAATGCATATAATGCTAAATTCGGGGTGCCAAACTATACTTATAAAAAGTGTTCGGACTTTTGTTGCCATGGTATGGGGTGCTGTGCAGCCCCTGGTGAACATAAAATGCACCAGAGTGTATGGGCGCTACCTGATAGGGTTATCCATATGGGAGCTGGAAAAAAAAGAAAACAAAAAATGTACGAAGGTAAAAAGCTGGAGCCCTACAGCTCCAGCCGCAGACTGTTCTCATTGTAACTTAATTAGTACGTCAAGGCGCAATGATGCAGGTAGTGCGATAAGCAATAGGCTATTTGACATGCCGAAACCAAGGGAGAGCTGCATGTGGGTCCTGAAAAATAGGTAGAGTTATCATTAACGGAATCACATAAAAAGTCCCCCATATGTGTGCGTTTCTCGCCATCTTGGTGTGTTTATCCTTCAAGAGGACAAATGACCATACCACCTGATGGTGCCTATGGGATTGAGACCTGAAAAGGAAACAAGTAAAAGTGAAAGTGTGTGTGTATCCGATGTCGGTTGAGACGTACTACGGACCACAAGCTAGCTATGCCTTCGTCGATGCCCATGGGATTTTGAGTGCGTAGTTATGTACGCGCGACACGAATGCCACCACTTGACCAGAACTGTGACGGAGGCCGGATTGCTAGTCGAGCTCCTAACGAGTCGAGCTCTCCTGCTGCAGAGTAGTTTGGACCCTCTTAACAGTGTCCGTGGGCTCGGCGGCCGAATTAAGGTTCTGCTTGAGAAGGCCGCTCTATACTTCTGCTGCTAAGGTAGTTGTGTGCTCTTTTGTACGGAGGGAGCATTCCGTATTTCCGTTGACTGTTATGACGCCACGTGGACCGGGCATCGTGAGCTTGAGATAAGCATAGTGTTGTATTGCGTTGAATCGAGCGGACGCAGTTCGTCCGAGTAGTGTGTGATAGCCGCTGCGGAAAGGAACGATATCGAAGATTAATTCCTCACTTCGGAAGTTGTCCGGGGATCCGAAGACAACCTCTAGTGTGATTGAGCCCATACAGTGGGCTTCTACACCTGGTATGACTCCTTTGGAGGTAGTCCTGGTGGGCTTGATCCGAGATGGGTTAATGCCCATTTTTTGCGTTGTACCCTGATAGAGCAGATTAAGGCTGCTACCTCCGTCCATAAGGACGCGAGTCAAGTGGAACCCATCAATTATTGGGTCTAGGACAAGTGTGGCTGACCCACCGTGACGGATACTGGTCGGATGATCCCGGCGATCAAAGGTGATCGGGCATGACGACCATGGATTAAATTTTGGGGCGACTGGCTCTATCGCGTAGACGTCCCTGAGCACACGCTTGCGCTCCCTCTTGGGGATGTGGGTAGCGTATATCATGTTCAGTGTTTTGACCTGAGGGGAAACTTGTTCTGTCCCCTTGTGTCTGGTTGCTAGGGCTCTTCATCATCGTCCTCGCTTTGCAATCCCTTTTCCCTATTCTCAGCGTTAAATTTGCCGGTTTGTTTAAAAACTCAACAATCTCTATTTGTATGATTGGGTGGTTTGTCTGGGGTGCCATGAATCTGGCACAGACGATCAAGTATGTGGTCCAAGCTGGATGGGCCTGGATTGTTCTTTTGGAACGGCTTCTTCCGCTGACCGGACTTAGAGGCCCTGAATCCGGCATTGGCTGTCGTGTCCTCGGTGTTATCACTATTGTTTCGACATTTGTATCTGTTGCGTCGATACTTGTCTTTGCTAGTTTTAGCTTCAGGGGTGCTGGTGTCGCTTGCATTGCTTTTGCTACGGGCCAACCAACTGTCCTCGCTGGCACAAAAGCGGGTCATGAGTGCCGTGAGGGCTGCCATGGATTTTGGCTTTTCTTGGCCATGGTGGCGAGCGAGCCATTCGTCGCGGATGCTGTGTTTGAAGGCTGCTAGGGCTTCGGCATCCGGACAATCGATGATTTGGTTCTTTTTAGTTAAGAAACTAGTCCAGAATTTTTCGGCGGACTCTCCGGGCTATTGAACTATATGGCTTAAGTCATCAGCGTCTGGAGGTCGAACATATGTACCTTGGAAGTTATCGAGGAAGGCCTCTTCCAAGTCCTCCCAGCTGCTAATAGAATTTGCAGGAAGACTATTGAGCCAGTGCCGAGCTGGCCACTTGAGTTTTAAATGGAGGTATTTGATGGCGTGGAGGTCATCACCGTGGGCCATATAAATGTGGAGAATGAAGTCTTCAATCCACACCACGGGGTCCGTGGTTCCATCGTATGATCCTATATTCACGGGTTTGAACCCTTCTGGGAATTCATGATCCAGGACCTCACCGGTGAAGCAATGAGGGTGTGCGGCACCTCTATATCGGATCGTATCACGACGTAGCTCTGATGGAGTCCGTCTGCGGTTTTCAGACCGCGTATGACTAAATTTGTCACATCCGAATAGGTGGCTTTCGTCGCGTGTCGAGGCACGTCCCCGCGATCCGTAGATTGATCTAGTATGTCCTGCTTTATTATTTAGGTTTTGCCGGAGGTCATATGTGTGACCGTGGGCTAATTTGCCTCTACCTGTGCGCTGAGGCGGGGCTGGCTGGCATTCGGCGTGAGTTGACGTTTTGTCTCGACCACGTGGTGGTCGGTCAGCCGCATTGTATGATGGAGGTATGTATTTTGGCGCCTCCTCGTCTAACTGAGGTAGCACTTTGAGCTTTGGGTAGCTTTTGGTTGGGCGCTTGAGGTCGTATTCTTTGGATGCTAGGACATCGGTCCATTTGTCATTGAGCATATCTTGCTCAGCTTGAAGCTACTGCTGCTTCTTTTTCAGGCTCCTTGTAGTGGCAATTAGCTGGCGCTTGAAGCGCCCCTGCTCAAGAGGTTCCTCAGGCATGATGAAATCCTCGGTGCCGAGGCTCACCTCATCCTCGGAGAGCGGAAGGTAGTTATCGTCCTCCGAATCTTCGTGCGTGGCCTGTTTACCGGGGCTAACCTGCCCGCCTTCCCGTTTATCTTGTTCATTAGCTGTATCGACGGGGTCTTCATTGTCTTCGGCACCTTCTTGAGTGTTATCTTCTCCTGTGTTGGTGTTGCTGTCTTTACTGTGGCGTGACTTAGAGCAGCACCGCTGACGCCGGTGCTTGGATTGTATTTCAGAAGGTTTATCCTCAACTGGATCTTCCTTGTCCTCGCCGCTGTTCTCCTTTGGTGCATCCACCATGTATACATCATACGAGGAAGTGGCCGTCCAGCATCCGATGAACGGCGGGTTCTGGGCCTCTTCTTCTCCGGCATCGTCGTCCATACCGTCGATGTCTTCGGAGTCGTAATCAAGTTCGTCGGTCAAATCCTCAACCGTGGCTATGAAGTGGGTGGCGGGTGGGAAGCAAAATTCTCCACCGTCAGTCCCTAGTTCGAGCCGGATATAGTTCGGTTGTGAGTCCTTCGCCAAGGACAGCTTTTTTAATGAGTTTAGCACATCGCCCAAAGGCGAGTGCTGGAAGATATATGCGGCGTTGTCAGGACCCCGACTCGATGTCACATCGATCTAGCTGGTAACACCTCATATCACTTTGCGGCCTCACGCACGGTATCCCCACGGGTGTCGCCTTACCTTTGCCCGGGACCGTTTGCGCCTTTTGGCTCACGTATATGATAGTGTCGCTAGCATCCATATGATAAGGAGCCCGGGCTGACATGACTAGTCGTAAACCCAAAGTGGCACAGACTTACAGGGACAGGCATCCATGACCCAGCTTCGAACGTGTCGGTCATCAGCAAGTGGGTCCGGGTTGTAGCACTGGGCTAGCAGGACTCCGGTAAACCGGGCTGTAGCGGGCTAACAGGACTCCGGTACTCAAAGCGTGACATTTCCCCGAAGGGACAGACACAGGAACGAAGAAGGACACATGCCGGCCAACCTAAGTGTTCCAGAGCAGTAGCAAGCTACCATGGCTCAGCGGTAACACTAGGAGACATTTCCCGGTAAGAGAGGCTACTAAAGATAAACAACTAGATAGTCAGATCCCACACATACCAAGCATTTCAATCATACACACAATATGCTCGATATGTGCAAATACAACAAAGCATCACAACATGACTCTATGACACAAGTACTTTATTTAAGGCTCAGAGAGCCATACATAACATACACAAAGGTACGGGTCTCACGACCCAACATTCAAGTCATACAGTCATACAAACCAGCAGCGGAAGTAACTTGTCTGAGTACAGACAACTAGTAAAATAAAAGAGGCTTGGAAAGCCTAGCTATACTACGTGGTCCTTCACAAGCTCAGGGTCACCACCTGGGCCTTTAGCCTACTCGTTGATGTCAATGTCTACATAGAACCCATCAGAAGGGGTTGCAGCGTCTTCTGTAAAAAATGTAAATTATAGCAACATGAGTACAAAGGTACTCAGCAAGACTTACATCAGATCCTACATACATGCATATTGTCAAGAAGGGTTGGTGGAGTTATTGCAGCAAGCCAGCTTTGACTCTTGGCTAGACTATCCTATGATACTCCAACTTGAAATGGTTTTGCGCACACGAGTCCACTACTCACCACTTCAATACACTACCGAGGATCCACCTCCGTCTCCCTATGGAAGAGCCATCCTCGGCACTCACACTTATCTTGAGGCTTTTAGCAGTTTCCATTTACTTGTCTATGAACTGTATAGGCAACCAAGTAGTCCTTTACCGCGGATGCGGCTATTCGAATAGATCATGTTAACCCTGCAGGGGTGTACTTCTTCATACATGCTCTCACCACTTACCGTCGTTTACACGACATGTACTCGGCAACCTTCAAGCAGAAGCCCAACGTGGGTGTCGGCCACGACCTACCTAATCACCTAAGTCTCTAGTCCAAGTTTATCGCCTATTCGGGTTCCATCCATGAGGAGATCCGGCCGAGGTATCGCTCACAGCCCCAAACGATGTGAACAGGGTTCCCGAGATACCTAACGGGTATTCGGTACACCGTGCCACGTACCTACCGCATCACAGCCCACCCCTACGGTCAGCGCTGTCCACGGCCTCCAGTATACTACAAACACCAGAAACTACTTGCAACTCCTGGACAGAGAACTAGGGTGACTAAGAAGTCGAGAGGGTCCATTGGTTTCGGGCCCAATGCATGGTAGTAGCTGAATCTTAAATCACACATACAGATCTCAGTGCTTAAGGTCGGCTTCAATGAAACAACCCACCATGTACTCCTACATGGCCTCTCATCGATACCTTTACCAAATCATGTTCACCACACCACTCTCATTACTGACATAATCATTTCACTCTAGCCCATCACCCAGATGAACCAGACCTGACCCGACTCTAAGCATAGCAGGCATAGCAAGGTAGGAACAACACATACATATGGCTCAATCAACTCCTACACATGCTAGTGGGTTTCATCTAGTTACTGTGGCAATGACAGGTTATGCAGAGGAAATGGGTTCAACTACCGCAGCACACAGCAGTTTGAATCGCGTTGTCTTAATGCAGTAAAAGAGAGCAGGAGCGAGAACATGGGATTGTATCGATATGATCAAATGGTTGGTTGCTTGCCTGATGGTTCGATGCACTGATACGGTTCTTCGTTAGGGTAATCACGGTACTCCTCGGAGGCAGAACCTGTCGCAAAGGACACCGATACACAACCATCACCAAACAATGTGCAACAATATGATGCATGCATGAAACATGGCAATATGAGTGTGTTGGGCTAATGCAACTAAAACCAGAAGGGTTTGAACCAATTTGAATCAAATATTCAAATTTCAAACTCAAACATGGCCTTTTAAAGTGCTTTTCCTTGTTCTGCATTAAACATCAAGTTAACTTGTTTAGTCATGCATGAAAATAGTACAGATGGATAGATTGGATTTTTCTGATCATTTTTCATATATAATTTGTCTGATTTGGAGTTACAGAATAAAAGTTATGAATTTTCGAAGTTTAAATAATATTCTGGAATTTCCTAATTTAAATTAATCCAGAAATATATATATTGCACCAGCATGACGTCAGCATGACGTCAGCGGTCAACTGCGGCTGGCTGGGGTCAAACCTGACGTGTGGGGTCCACACGTCAGTGACAGGGGGGTTTAACAGGGTTAATTTAATCCTAATTAGGAGTTAGTGGCGCTGGGGCCCACTGGTCAGTGTCAGGGGGGTTAACTAACAGTGATTAGCGCTAATCTAACCACCTGGCCGACGGGGCCCACGCGTCAGTGACTCTGGGGGGGTCAAACCCCAGGTCAAACAGGTCAAACCCGCCGGCGGTTAGTCGCCGGCGAGGTCCGCGGCGTACAAGTGCCTCGGGTTTCCTCTGTGGTGTTCCAAACGGCGTGCGGCTAGGTGCGTTGGAAAGCTAGCTCGATGGCGCGTCGGGCGGTGGCCGTGGCTGGGCCTGGGGTGGCCGGAGTCGACGGCAGCGAGCTCGGCTGCGGTCGCCGGGGTTCGGTCGTGCACGGAAACGGGGTTGGAGCTCGAAGGCGAGCGAAGCAAGGCGCTAGGGATGCTCTACGGGGCCTTACGAACTTGTTGGACTCGCCGGGGTGACCAAATGGTCACCGGAGCTGCGTCGACGGCGAGCTCGGCGACGGCGGAGGTTCGGCCGTGGTGGGAAACGGGGTTACGGCGCGGGAACGAGGGGGAAAAGAGGGGGAAACGGTGGCGGAGCTCACCGCAGTTGCAGTGGGCGTCGAAGCGGGCTCGGGGACGCGCTGGAGACGGCGAATCGACGGCGATGGTGGTCGGAGCCCGAGGAGGAAGACGATGGTGACGGCGGCTCCACAGGGCGTCCGGCGTCTTGTGGCTTGACGGGGAGCTTCAGGGCGAGGGGGCGGAGCTCCTGCGCGAGTCGGGAAGGCGAGGGGAGGCCGGTGGCGGCGGCTATGGCGAACGGCGGCGACGGGTGCGTTCGGA
>NC_041388.1:218117481-218177297 GCF_002162155.2 Triticum dicoccoides | reverse complement strand
CTTTTATTTATTTCTGTTTTCTAATTTCTGACATTTGTTTTGATTTAAATAAAATATTAAATCATTTTATTATCTTATGCCAATTTTTGCAGGAGCTAGATATATTATTCCAGAGCTCCCCAACAGGTGGCATAATTTTTGGACATATATTAATATATATAACTAATATATTTCCAATGCAAATATTTATGCATTAATTCCAAATGCCCAAAATAAATACCTATGAGCTCTTAAAAATATTGGTTTGATTTTTATCTCTGTCCAATATTTTCAGAGAGCAACATGAGCATTTTCTTGGACCCTTTTGGAGAAATTTTTATTTGGGTCATTTTCAAAAATGATTCTGAGGGTTCACAAATCCCCATTTCAAGTTTCTGATGAAAGAGTAAACATGATGCAACACTCTAATGCATGACTAGCTAGGGTGTGACAACTCACCCCCACTCAAAAGAATCTCGTCCCGAGATTTGGGTTCCTCCGGGAAGAAGGCGGGATACTCGAGTCGAAGACGATCCTCCCTTTCCCAAGTTGCTTCATCCTCAGAATGGTGCGACCATTGAACTTTGAGAAACTTGATATTATGACGTCGGGTGGTACGTTCGGCCTGATCGAGGATACGAACGGGGTATTCTCGATATGTAAGATTATCTTGGAGATCAAGCGTTTCGTGGTCCACTCCACGGATAGGATCCGAGAAGCAACGCCTGAGTTGAGAAACGTGGAAGACATCGTGGACTCTGGAGAGGTGCGGAGGTAGTTCCAACTGGTAGGCAACTTCTCCTCGTTTGGCGAGAATGCGAAAAGGTCCAATGTAACGAGGAGCCAATTTGCCCTTAATACCGAAATGATGGGTTCCCTTCAGAGGGGTGACCCGAAGATAAGCCTTCTCGTCAACCTCAAAAGTCATAGCCTTATGTTTTCGGTCATATTGACTCTTTTGACGAGATTGGGCTGTTTTCAACTTTTCACGAACGATGCGAACTTGTTCTTCTGCTTCCTGAATCATATCCGGGCCAAAGAATTGTCTTTCCCCGGTTTCTGACCAGTTAAGGGGTGTTCGACACCGTCGTCCATAGAGAACTTCAAAAGGGGCTTTACCCAAGCTAGATTGATAGCTGTTGTTGTAGGCGAATTCGGCAAATGGAAGGCACTTCTCCCAGTCCATTCCGAATGAGATAACAGAGGCTCGAAGCATGTCTTCTAGAATCTGGTTGATGCGTTCCACTTGACCACTCGACTGAGGGTGGAAAGCGGTGCTAAAGGAGAGACGGGTTCCCATAGCATTTTGGAAACTTTCCCAAAATCGAGAGGTGAAAAGACTTCCTCGATCCGAGTTAATTTCCAAAGGAACACCATGGAGGGACACTATTCGGGAGATGTATAAATCTGCCAGCTGACTAGCGGTTATACTCTCACGAACAGGTAAGAAATGGGCTACTTTGGAAAGACGATCGACAGCGACGAAAATAGCATTATTCCCTCTCTTGGTCCTGGGAAAACCGGTAATGAAATCCATACCAATTTTATCCCATTTCCATTCAGGAATAGCTAAGGGTTAAAGGGTGCCAGCAGGCCGTTGATGCTCTGCTTTTACACGACGACAGACATCGCAATTAGCAATATACTGAGCAATTTCTCTCTTCATCCTAGTCCACCAGAACCTCTGGCGTAGGTCCTGATACATCTTAGTACTACCGGGATGAATGGAGAGAGGAGATTCATGAGCTTCCTTAAGGATCAATCGCCTCAGGTTTCGCACTTTGGGAACCACTAGTCGATCCCCGAAGTATACGACCCCTTGATCATTAATGGAGAAGCAATTCGCAATTCCTTTCTGGATGTTTCTCTTGATGCGGGAAATTCCCGGATCTACCTTCTGTGCTTTGATAATCTGATCCGTAAGGGTAGGTTTTGCCACCAAGGTGGAAAGAAAACCTTGAGGAACAATGTGAAGGTTAAGCTTCTGAAATTCCTCATGGAGAAGCGGTTGACTTTGTTGTAACATCAGGTTGTTACAATAAGATTTATGACTTAGCGCATCAGCCATGACGTTAGCTTTCCCTGGGGTGTAGGTTATTCCTAAGTCGAAGTCTGTGATCAACTCAACCCAACGTCTTTGCCTGAGATTCAAATCCGGTTGGGTGAAAATGTACTTCAGACTTTGGTGATCAGTGAATATTTCGCAACGGTTACCGAGGAGGTAATGTCGCCAGGTCTTGAGTGCATAGACTACGGCTGCAAGCTCTAGATCATGAGTAGGATAATTCTCCTCATGTGGGTGCAATTGCCGTGAAGCGTAGGCAATTACGTGTCGATCTTGCATGAGAATGCAACCTAGTCCTTGTCGCGAGGCGTCGCAGTAGATAACAAAGTCCTTGGAGAAGTCTGGCGGTACCAGTACGGGAGCAGAGGTCAGGCGTCTTTTCAGTTCCTGAAAGCTGTGCTCACATTGTGGAGTCCATTTGAACTTCTTATCTTTCTTGAGGAGTTCGGTTAGAGGTTTAGCAACTTTGGAGAAGTTCTCGACAAAGCGACGACAATAGCTCGCTAAGCCCAGAAAACTCCGAACTTGCTTGACCGATTCAGGTGGAGTCCAATTAAGGACGGCTTGAACTCGCTCAGGGTTAACAGCAATACCTTTACCAGATATTACATGACCCAGATAGGTCACTTCTGACAACCAAAATTCACATTTGGAAAACTTGGCATAAAGCCGGTGCTCTCGAAGTTTCTTCAACACTAGCCTTAGATGTTTGGCATGTTCCTCCTCGTTCTTGGAGTAGATGAGTATATCATCGAGGTAAACCACGACGAATTTATCCAAATACTCCATGAAGATTGAGTTCATTAACCGAGAAAAGGTGGCTGGAGCGTTGGTTAAGCCGAAGGACATGACGGTGTACTCGTATTGGCCATAACGAGTGACAAAGGCCGTTTTAGGAATGTCCCCGTTTCTGATTTTGATTTGATGGTAGCCCAACCTCAAATCCATCTTGGAGAAGACTGAGGATCCAGCGAGCTGATCATACAGGTCGTTGATCTTGGGAAGCGGATATTTGTTCTTGATTGTGACCAAATTGACAGGTCGATAATCTACAACCATCCGGTCCGTACCATCCTTCTTCTTGACGAATAGGACGGGGCAAGCCCACGGAGATGAGCTAGGTCGGATGAAACCCTTTTTCAAGGACTCATCGAGTTGTTTCTTAAGCTCGGCTAGTTCTAGTGGTGCCATCTTATAAGGTCTTCTAGCAATCGGAACGGTTCCTGGGATGAGGTCTATTACGAACTCAACATCCCTGTCAGGTGGAACACCTGGCAATTCCTCTGGGAAGACATCCAGAAAGTCACGGACTACCGGAACGTCCTCAAGATCTGGCAAAGGGCTAGCGTTAAGAGAATATAACTGTCGCTTGGCTATTCGGGTCAAGACATTGACTATCTTCCCCGAAGGATGGGTGAGTTGAACAGTCCTAGAGAAGCAATCAATTTGGGCATGATGAGCCGACATCCAGTCCATACCCAGAATGATATTAATATCTGAAGATTTAAGGGCTATCAATGATGCAAGGAAAACAAGTCTGTCGACTTGGATTTCATTTCCATGGCTTACTCTAGAAGTTTGCCATTTGGATCCCGGAGTTTGAATTACCATAGAGGTTGGCATATCACCGAATGCGGCGTTATGCAAACGAGCATAATTTTCGGATATAATGAGAGGCTCCTGTATCGAAAAGAACAGATGCCGGGTGGCAATTAACAAGAAGCGTACCGAGAACGACGTTGGGATCCTCTTGAGCTTCTTTGGCAGAGATACAGTTGACATGGCCACGTGAGGCGGTGACCGGCTTGGCGTGGAACACTTTCCCTGTCGGTTTGCCACGGCCAACAGCTTTAGCAGACTGGTTGGGGTTAGTCTGGGGACACTCACGCATATAGTGGCCAGATTCCCCACACTTGAAACAAGTCACGGAACTGGTACGTGGAGGAGCATTGTTGGTGGGACCCCCATAGGGCTTGGCCGGTGCAGACTGTTGAATAGGGCGAGGCGCCTGGAAAGATGGCCTCGGTGTGAACCTGGGTGGTAGGGCGGTGTTGGGCACCCACACGCGGCGCTTCTGAGTACCAGCACCGGATGAGGAACCCATGTCACGGCCATGCTTGCGTGTTGCGTCATAGTCAGTCTGACCAGTTTCAGCACTGATGGCTTTGTTGACAAGTTTCTGAAAAGATGTGCACTCATGTAGACGGAGGTCACGGCGAAGCTCAGGACTAAGGCCCTTACGGAACCTTGCTTGCTTCTTGGCATCAGTAGACACTTCCTCGGTTGCATATCGTGCGAGATTACCAAACTCCCTGCTGTAAGCATCCACAGAGAGTCGGCCTTGGGTGAAATTGCAAAATTCCTCACGTTTACGGTCCATGAGACCCTCCGGAATGTGATGTTCACGGAAAGCCTCGCTGAATTCAGCCCAAGTAGTGACATGGCCCGCTGGGCGCATAGCTCCATAATTCTCCCACCATAGACTGGCGGGTCCTTCAAGATGATAAGCAGCAAAGGTGACCTTGTCAGCCTCCGCTACCAGCGCGGAACGCAGTTTGTGAGAGATACTGCGAAGCCAGTCATCAGCGTCGAGAGGCTCAACGGAGTGGTGGAACGTGGGTGGATGTAATTTGATGAAATCACTGAGTGACACCACGTTAGTCCTCTGATGGTGTGCTGTGTTCTGTTCAATACGCTCCAACAAACGGTTGGTCTCCCGCTTGTTTCTCTCAGCTTCCATCATAACCTCGGCTAGGGAAGGAGGATGAGGCAGATTTGCATCCCTGACTTCACTGCCTTCGGCCTGCTCTTGAGGAGCAGGGTTAGTGCGCGTGTTGACCATCCTAGGTAAACAAGACAATGATTTAGTCAGGATGATAAAATTCCGACATAGGATATAAAATGTAAGGAATAACTCGAAATGCAAGATGATCATCCGTATGACATGGTAAATACAGAAACTGTTTCTTTATTCCATCGTCATACACACCATACAGGGTTTAGTACAAGACCAAACAAAGTACTATTACAGTGAAAGAGGATTACATCTCATCGGATGCATCCCAAGCTCCTATACATTATTTTTCTACACCTCCGGAAAGAGTACAAACTAAGTCATATCCCATGAGTCACGCGGGACGATAGACGACACAGCTAGTGCGAACTAGTGATACTACCACTAACTCAGACCGATCCGTAGTAGTCCTCGTAGAAGTCACCTCCATAGCCTGGAAGCTCAACATGATCATCCGGAAACAGACGATCTCGCGGAGCTTGTGGACCATAGGGGCTAGGATGAGGTCTTGGACCAACAGACGGTGGCCTGCGGGGACCGCGAGGTGGGGTGATGCCTCCTATATCACGCCAACCCACCACGTCTGGCAGAGCAGATCTCACAGGATAGAGATCGCGCATATCCGAATATCCAGCTTGCACCGCCGGTGCGAACCGAGTCAATGTGGCCCAGTGGTCAGCACGGGTATTGAAGAGCTCTAACCTCAAGGCCCGATTTTCACGGTCCTTATCCTCGAGCATCTCAGCAGTGGTGCGAGTCCGTGAATCCTCCTAGGTGGGGTCAGCATAGATAGCCTGGAGATACCCTTGTGCTCCCGGAAGTGATCCTGGCATATACCGGAAATCAGAGTCCCGAAATAGTCCAGATCTGACTCGCATGATGGTCATCATAGAGTAGGCGGCGTCCTGCACAGCCATCTCAATAGTAACCCCGAGTCCATAGGAGCAGTGAAGGGGATCGGTGGATCCAGGATAAGATGGAAATATCCTGACAGTGCAGAGATACTGGCTTTGATTGAAGTCCCGAAATTGCTCTTCGATCGTGTACTCAGGATACCAGCGGTATCCAGCCTCAGTCATTACCCTGACCAACTTGGCAGTATGGCCGGGTACATCTAGGCATCGAGTCAGGCGAACCACTTGATTGAGGTCGCGAGTGGCCATCTGAAAGCACAATCATAATGCAAAGGCATTAGAATTTCTAGCAAATTTCGGCAGCATAACAGCTGTAAATGCTCAAGAAGGATTTTGAGACATTTGACAAAGGATTTCATACACACTCAACATCATCATATCAAATTCTGAGTCCATCCTAGCAACATAATATGGTAGAAGAACTGAACTAGGCTTGTATCCATCATACCTATAAGGTACTACTGATTAGTAACACGTGATCCTGATAGAGAGAATAGATCCTAATTCCTTAACCCCCGGTGGAAGAATGGACTGACTCAGATCAGAATGTCATAAGATAAAGGAGTAAAAAGAGCCTTACGTTCCAACCCACAAACAATTCCCCTACATATAACTAAAGAATTTCTAGACTCAACATCGACCAGTTTGGCTTGGAGAACCTACAGGCAGTCCGGCTCTGATGCCAACGCTGTCAGGACCCCGACTCGATGTCACATCGATCTAGCTGGTAACACCTCATATCACTTTGCGGCCTCACGCACGGTATCCCCACGGGTGTCGCCTTACCTTTGCCCGGGACCGTTTGCGCCTTTTGGCTCACGTATATGATAGTGTCGCTAGCATCCATATGATAAGGAGCCCGGGCTGACATGACTAGTCGTAAACCCAAAGTGGCACAGACTTACAGGGACAGGCATCCATGACCCAGCTTCGAACGTGTCGGTCATCAGCAAGTGGGTCCGGGCTGTAGCACTGGGCTAGCAGGACTCCGGTAAACCAGGCTGTAGCGGGCTAACAGGACTCCGGTACTCAAAGCATGACATTTCCCCGAAGGGACAGACACAGGAACGAAGAAGGACACATGCCGGCCAACCTAAGTGTTCCAGAGCAGTAGCAAGCTACCATGGCTCAGCGGTAACACTAGGAGACATTTCCCGGTAAGAGAGGCTACTAAAGATAAACAACTAGATAGTCAGATCCCACACATACCAAGCATTTCAATCATACACACAATATGCTCGATATGTGCAAATACAACGAAGCATCACAACATGACTCTATGACACAAGTACTTTATTTAAGGCTCAGAGAGCCATACATAACATACACAAAGGTACGGGTCTCACGACCCAACATTCAAGTCATACAGTCATACAAACCAGCAGCGGAAGTAACTTGTCTGAGTACAGACAACTAGTAAAATAAAAGAGGCTTGGAAAGCCTAGCTATACTACGTGGTCCTTCACAAGCTCAGGGTCACCACCTGGGCCTTTAGCCTACTCGTTGATGTCAATGTCTACATAGAACCCATCAGAAGGGGTTGCAGCGTCTTCTGTAAAAAATGTAAATTATAGCAACATGAGTACAAAGGTACTCAGCAAGACTTACATCAGATCCTACATACATGCATATTGTCAAGAAGGGTTGGTGGAGTTATTGCAGCAAGCCAGCTTTGACTCTTGGCTAGACTATCCTACGATACTCCAACTTGAAATGGTTTTGCGCACACGAGTCCACTACTCACCACTTCAATACACTACCGAGGATCCACCTCCGTCTCCCTATGGAAGAGCCATCCTCGGCACTCACACTTATCTTGAGGCTTTTAGCAGTTTCCATTTACTTGTCTATGAACTGTATAGGCAACCAAGTAGTCCTTTACCGCGGACGTGGCTATTCGAATAGATCATGTTAACCCTGCAGGGGTGTACTTCTTCATACACGCTCTCACCACTTACCGTCGTTTACACGACATGTACTCGGCAACCTTCAAGCGGAAGCCCAACGTGGGTGTCGGCCACGACCTACCTAATCACCTAAGTCTCTAGTCCAGGTTTATCGCCTATTCGGGTTCCATCCATGAGGAGATCCGGCCGAGGTATCGCTCACAGCCCCAAACAATGTGAACAGGGTTCCCGAGATACCTAACGGGTATTCGGTACACCGTGCCACGTACCTACCGCATCACAGCCCACCCCTACGGTCAGCGCTGTCCACGGCCTCCAGTATACTACAAACACCAGAAACTACTTGCAACTCCTGGACAGAGAACTAGGGTGACTAAGAAGTCGAGAGGGTCCATTGGTTTCGGGCCCAATGCATGGTAGTAGCTGAATCTTAAATCACACATACAGATCTCAGTGCTTAAGGTCGGCTTCAATGAAACAACCCACCATGTACTCCTACATGGCCTCTCATCGATACCTTTACCAAATCATGTTCACCACACCACTCTCATTACCGACATAATCATTTCACTCTAGCCCATCACCCAGATGAACCAGACCTGACCCGACTCTAAGCATAGCAGGCATAGCAAGGTAGGAACAACACATACATATGGCTCAATCAACTCCTACACATGCTAGTGGGTTTCATCTAGTTACTGTGGCAATGACAGGTTATGCAGAGGAAATGGGTTCAACTACCGCAGCACACAACAGTTTGAATCGTGTTGTCTTAATGCAGTAAAAGAGAGCAGGAGCGAGAACATGGGATTGTATCGATATGATCAAATGGTTGGTTGCTTGCCTGATGGTTCGATGCACTGATACGGTTCTTCGTTAGGGTAATCACGGTACTCCTCGGAGGCAGAACCTGTCGCAAAGGACACCGATACACAACCATCACCAAACAATGTGCAACAATATGATGCATGCATGAAACATGGCAATATGAGTGTGTTGGGCTAATGCAACTAAAACCAGAAGGGTTTGAACCAATTTGAATCAAAGATTCAAATTTCAAACTCAAACATGGCCTTTTAAAGTGATTTTCCTTGTTCTGCATTAAACATCAAGTTAACTTGTTTAGTCATGCATGAAAATAGTACAGATGGATAGATTGGATTTTTCTGATCATTTTTCATATATAATTTGTCTGATTTGGAGTTACAGAATAAAAGTTATGAATTTTTGAAGTTTAAATAATATTCTGGAATTTCCTAATTTAAATTAATCCAGAAATATATATATTGCGCCAGCATGACGTCAGCATGACGTCAGCGGTCAACTGCGGCTGGCTGGGGTCAAACCTGAAGTGTGGGGTCCACACGTCAGTGATAGGGGGGTTTAACAGGGTTAATTTAATCCTAATTAGGAGTTAGTGGCGCTGGGGCCCACTGGTCAGTGTCAGGGGGGTTAACTAACAGTGATTAGCGCTAATCTAACCACCTGGCCGACGGGGCCCACGCGTCAGTGACTCTGGGGGGGTCAAACCCCAGGTCAAACAGGTCAAACCCGCCGGCGGTTAGTCGCCGGCGAGGTCCGCGGCGTACAAGTGCCTCGGGTTTCCTCTGTGGTGTTCCAAACGGCGTGCGGCTAGGTGCGTTGGAAAGCTAGCTCGATGGCGCGTCGGGCGGTGGCCGTGGCTGGGCCTGGGGTGGCCGGAGTCGACGGCGGCGAGCTCGGTTGCGGCCGCGGGGGTTCGGTCGTGCACGGAAACGGGGTTGGAGCTCGAAGGCGAGCGAAGCAAGGCGCTAGGGATGCTCTACGGGGCCTTACGAACTTGTTGGACTCGCCGGGGTGACCAAATGGAAACCGGAGCTGCGTCGACGGCGAGCTCGGCGACGGCGGAGGTTCGGCCGTGGTGGGAAACGGGGTTACGGCGCGGGAACGAGGGGGAAAAGAGGGGGAAACGATGGCAGAGCTCACCGCGGTTGCAGTGGGCGTCGAAGCGGGCTCGGGGACGCGCTGGAGACGGCGAATCAACGGCGATGGTGGTCGGAGCCCGAGGAGGAAGATGATGGCGACGGCGGCTCCACAGGGCGTCCGGCGTCTTGTGGCTTGACGGGGAGCTTCAGGGCGAGGGGGCGGAGCTCCTACGCGAGTCGGGAAGGCGAGGGGAGGCCGGTGGCGGCGGCTATGGCGAACGGCGGCGACGGGTGCGTTCGGACACGGGAGAGAGAGAGCGAGGGAGAGAAGAGGAAGAACCGGGGGAGAGTGAGAGAGTACGGGGGAGGCGTGGCGTCGTTCCAGGCCATCCAGACGACGAGGGGAGGGGCAGGCAGGCAGGCGAGCTGGTGGCGTGGCGCGGTGGCGCGCGCGCGCGCCGGGCACACTCCCCTCCCTCTGGCGAGGACGAAGACGACAGAGGAGGGAGGCGGGCTGGGCCGCCTGCTGGCTGGGCCGGCCAGCTGCTGCTGGGCTGCACAGGGAGGAGCCCCAGGTAAGCTTCTCCTTTTATTTATTTCTGTTTTCTAATTTCTGACATTTGTTTTGATTTAAATAAAATATTAAATCATTTTATTATCTTATGCCAATTTTTGCAGGAGCTAGATATATTATTCCAGAGCTCCCCAACAGGTGGCATAATTTTTGGGCATATATTAATATATATAACTAATATATTTCCAATGCAAATATTTATGCATTAATTCCAAATGCCCAAAATAAATACCTATGAGCTCTTAAAAATATTGGTTTGATTTTTATCTCTGTCCAATATTTTCAGAGAGCAACATGAGCATTTTCTTGGACCCTTTTGGAGAAATTTTTATTTGGGTCATTTTCAAAAATGATTCTGAGGGTTCACAAATCCCCATTTCAAGTTTCTGATGAAAGAGTAAACATGATGCAACACTCTAATGCATGACTAGCTAGGGTGTGACAGGCGTAGAATTCGAAGATCGACAAATGATCAAGTTCGGCGTCCGCGGGCTCACGTGGTTCGGAACTTACGACCGGAGACGAGTCTGGAGTTCCGCTGACAAAATCTTCGTGAGAGGTTAAGTCTATGTGTGGCTCCAACACCATGGAATCTGTGGCCTCCATAGTGGGGTTGATCCTCCCGTCCTTGGATGGTGCAGCTTGCTCCGGATCTAGGGCCAGAGCGGTTATAGGAGCAATCTCCTGGATGCGGCTAGATGATAGATTTAGGTCATGATCATCGGGGTGATTGAGAGCGGCTACTGCGGTCTCGAATCCGGTGAAGATCAAGTCTCCACGGATGTCCGCAACGTAGTTCAAGCTCCCAAATCTGACCTGATGGCCAGGGGCGTAGCTTTTGATCTGCTCTAGATGACCAAACAAGTTGGCACGCAATGCGAAGCCGCCGAACACGAAGATCTATCCTTATTGACGATCGAAGGGGCCATCAAACCTTTTGGCGACAGCACAGTGGAACTCTCAATGAAAGCACCAATGTCGCTGTCAAAACTGGCGAATCTCAGGTAGGGGGTCCCGAACTCTGCGTCTAAGGTCGATGGTAACAGGAGACAAGGGACACGATGTTTACCCAGGTTCGGGCCCCCTCTATGGAGGTAAAACTGGCGGATCTCAGGTAGGGTGTCCCGAACAAGAGTTGATCTACCTCGAGATCGTAATGGCTAAACCCTAGATGTCTAGCTTGTATGGCTATGATAATGAGTCTCCTATCCGGGCTAAGTCCTCCGGTTTATATAGACACCAGGAGGATCTAGGGTTACATAAGGTCGGTTACAAACAAAGGAATCTACATATTCGACGCCAAGCTTGCCTTCCACGGCAAGGAGAGTCCCAACCGGACATGGGTGCAGTCTTCGGTCTTCGTATCTTCACGGCCCATCAGTTCGGCCCATGGTCAACAGGCCGGACGCCGGAGGACACCTTAGTCCAGGACTCCCTCAGGGGGCTCGAGGTGCTTGGGGAAGGGGGCGATGGTAGCGTGTCCGGGACAGACACATCCAGGGCAGCGGTGGCGCGGACTCCGCGCGCGAGCGGGAGATGGCGAGGCGGAGCTGGGCCGGCTTGGTTCGGATGGCCGGCTGGGCCTTCGGGCCAGTTCGGTCCGAAGCCTTTTTTAAAATACGGTTCCGCCGAGAAAAATCCTAAATAAAATAAAATAAAAATCTAAAAATTCCAAACAAATTTTCACCGTCTAAATAAAATATTTAGAAGAAAGTGAACATTTTCTTGGCCCAAAAATGCAATTTTGAAAAATGCACATTTTTCTAATTCAAATAAAATAGCGATAAAATCCAAATAAAATATTTGTTTGATTTTAAAATTTTTCCTCCAATATTTCATTTATTTTGGAGAAGTCATATTATCTCCTCTCATATAATTTTAATCATGAAATATTTTTGGAGAGAAAAATAATTAAAACCAAAATGATACACTTTTCAATATTTGAGAAAATTCAAATATGAAAACTATAAAATCCCCAACTCTCTTCGTGGGTCCTCGAGTTGCTTAGCATTTTGTGATCACAAAGACAAAATGCAAATAAAAATATGATATGCATATGATAAGCTATGTATAACATTCTAAATTGGAAATTTGGGATGTTACAAACCTACCCCCCTTAAGGTGAATCTCGCCCTCGAGATTCTGGTTGGCTAGAAAATAGGTGAGGGTGGTCTTTCCGTAGATCATCCTCTCGTTCCCAGGTTGCTTCATCCTCGGTGTGGTGGCTCCACTGAACTTTGCAAAACTTGATAACCTTGTTGCGTGTGACTCGGCTGGCGAACTTGAGAATCTTGTTTGGTTTCTCCTCATAGGTTAGATCACTATCCAACTGAATTGCTTCCATGGGCACTGTATCTCTCAGAGGAATATCGGCCATGTCTGCATGGCACTTCTTCAACTGGGAAACGTGAAACACATCATGAACTCTGTACAGTCCTTTGGGTAACTCCAACTTGTAGGCTACTTCTCCCATACGTTCCAAAACTCGGTATGGTCCTACAAATCTTGGTGCTAACTTTCCCTTAACTCCAAACCTTTTGACTCCTCGCAGTGGTGATACACGAAGATATGCTCTGTCTCCGATTTCATAAACTACCTCCTTGTGTTTTGAGTCTGCATAGCTCTTCTTCCTGGACTGAGCTACCTTCAGTCTGTCTCGAATCAACTTAACCATCTCTTCTGACTCTTTGATCAAATCGGGTCCAAACAACTGGCGGTCCCCAACTTCATCCCACATCAACGGCGTTTTGCATCTTATTCCACACAAAGCTTCGAAAGGTGCCATCTTCAGACTAGCTTGATAACTGTTATTGTATGAGAACTTTGCGTAGGGAAAATTATCATCCCAACTAGATCCATAATCGAGCGCACAATCTCTCAACATGTCCTCCAGAATCTGATTGACACTCTCGGTCTATCCATCTATCTATGGATGAAAGGTTGTACTTAACTCTAGCCTGGTACCCAAAGTCTGGTGCAGCTGGTGCCAAAACTTTGACGTAAACTGTGTTCCTCTATCTGAAATGATGGTCCTCAAAACTCCATGCAGACATACGATCCTAGTCATATATATCATGGCCAACTTCACACACATATAGGTGGTCTTCACTGGGATAAAGGGAGCCACTTTGGTCAAATGATCCACTAGTACCCAAATAGAATCGTATCCTGATCGGGTCCTGGGTAATCCGGTGATGAAATCAATGCCAAGCTTGTCCCACTTCCATTCGGGTATCGGCATAGGCTGCAGTAATCCTGCTGACTTTTTATGTTCTGCCTTCACTCTTTGACATACATCACATATGGCTACATACTCGGCAATATCCTTCTTCATACCAGTCCACCAGAAACGCTCCTTCAAATCCAAATACATCTTGGTGTTTCCGGGGTGTATCGAGTATGGCGAGTCATGAGCCTCCTGGAGTATCAACTTCCTGATCTCTGCATTATTGGGTACATAAACACGGTCCTCAAACCACAAGGTGTCGTGCTCATCCTCACGAAAACCCTTGCCTTTTCCTTTGCTCATTTTCTCCTTTATCTCTGTAATTCCCTTATCATCCTTCTGAGCTTCTCGAATTTTTCCCAATAATGTCGATTGAATTTCCAATGCTGCAACAAAATCTCTAGGGACTATCTCCAAACGTAGCTTCCTGAGATCTTCCGCTAACTCTGTTGGTAATCCTCCGCTTACGAGGTTATTGGCGTAACTCTTTCGGCTCAAAGCGTCTGCTACGACATTGGCCTTGCCTGGATGATGGTGCAACTTCATATCATAATCCTTTATAAGCTCCAACCATCTCCTCTGCCTAAGGTTCAACTCCTTCTGTATGAAAATGCACTTCAAACTCTTATGATCCATGTACACATCACAATGATTTCCAATAAGAAAATGTCTCCAGGTCTTGAGTGCATGCACTGCAGCTGCTAACTCCAAATCATGTGTGGCATAATTCAACTCATGCGGTCGAAGCTGTCGTGAGGCATACGAAACAACTCGTCTGTCCTGCATAAGCACGCCTCCAAGTCCTAAGCGAGATGCGTCACAATACACTTGGAATTTCTTGTGTATATCCGGCAGAATCAGCACTGGGGCTGTAACCAAACATTTCTTCAAGTCCTGGAAACTTGCCTCACATTCATCTGTCCATTTAAAATTAGTGTCCTTCTTCAACAACTCCGTCATAGGCTTCGCAATCTTAGATAAATTCCCAATGAATCTCCGATAATATCCCGCGAGTCCAAGAAAACTGCGGATCTCTCCAACTGAGGTGGGTGCCAACCACTCAGTGACTGACTAAACCTTAGCAGGGTCTACTGCCATACCTTCTCCTGATATAACATGTCCAAGGAATCCAACTTCCTTTAACCAAAACTCACATTTGCTGAATTTGGCGTACAACTAATGTTCCCTGAGCTTCTCGAGAACTAATCGCAAATGCTCTTTGTGTTCCTCTTCATTCTTCGAGTACACCATAATGTCATCAATGAACACACGAAAAATTTATCCAAGAACTCCATGAACACCTTATTCATCATACTCATGAAATAGGCAGGGGCGTTTGTCAGTCCAAATGACATAACCGTGTACTCATATAGCCCGTACCTTGTGGTGAAGGTTGTCTTGGGTATATCCTGTTCTCAGATCTTCAGTTGGTGGCATCCTGATCGAAGATTGATCTGGAAAATACTTTAGCTCCTTGCAGCTGGTCAAACAAATCATTGATCATCGGCAGTGGGTACTTGTTCCTGATCGTCACTTCATTCAATGCACGATAATCAACCACCATTCTCAGAGATTTATCCTTCTTCTCAACCAAGAGCACTAGGGCTCCCCATGGTGAAGAGCTTCATCGAATGTAAACTTTCTCCAATAACTCCTTAATCTGTTTACTAATCTCCTCCACATCATTCGCGGGCATCCGGTATGGTCTCTTCGATATTGGTCCGGTGCCTGGCAACAGCTCTATCAAAAACTCAATGTCTCGACCTGGTGGCATGCCTTGTAGTTCCTCTAGAAAAACATCCGGGTAATCCGTCACTACATGCACTTCCTCCTGAACAATGCCCATGAGGGAATTTACGTGAGTCCTCTTTGGGGTATGCCTGGATACATACTTAATCCTTTTTTCCTCCGGGGTGGTGAGTAGAATTGACCTACTAGCACAGTCAATGTTTCCTCCATACTTCGATAGCCAATCCATGCCCAGTGTTACATCCAATCCTTGTGACTCCAGAATTATTAGGTCCGAGGGGAAAATATGGCTGCCAATGTTTAAGGGTATCCGGTCGCACCATCAGCTGGCCATATACTATGCTCCTGGTGAGCTTACTAACAAGGGTGTACTAAGGGCTAAGGTGGGTAACTTAAACTTGTCCACAAATCCCCTTGAAATGTATGAATGCGATGCACCAGTATCGAAAAGAACGAGAGCGGTAAAGGACTTAACCAAAAACTTATCGATAACTGCATCTGGCTGCTCTTCAACCTCCTCCACGTTCACGTGGTTCACTTGTCCCTTGTTGAAAGGGTTGGGTTTCTTCCCAGAGCTTCCATTTCCATTTCCATTCTTGAGTTCAGGACACTCATTAGCATAGTGTCCAATCTTCCCGCACTTAAAACAAGTAACATGACTTTGGTCCTTCTTGGCGGGTGTGCTTGGGTTAGAGTGGTTCTGACTGCTTGCTCCACTCCCATTTCCATTCCTAGAGCCATTGATGTTATGCGAACTTCCTCCATTATGGTAATGGCCTCCATGGTTATGGGTATATCCTCCCGAATTCGGGGTAAAACGTGGCTTCTGCTGAGCTCCTGAATTGTACTTCCCTTGTCCATTCTTTCTTTTGCGGCTCTCAATTTGTTGTTGCTTTCCTTCAATCATAAGAGACTTATCTACCAACTCCTTGTAGTTGTTAAATGTTGCCACCATCAACTGCACACTCATCTCATCGTTCAGCCCTTCCGTAAATTTCTCTTGCTTCGCGGCATCTATGGCCACATCATCTGAGGCATAGCGAGCTAACTTGCTAAAGTTCTCCACGTACTGCCCCACAGTATGGTTGCCGTGACGCAAGTTGTGAAACTCACGCTTCTTCATGCTCATAGCTCCAGTTGAGACATGAGCAGTGCGGAATGCTTGCTGAAACTACTCCCAAGTAACATTGGCTATGGGGAAGGTGGCTGTGTAATTCTCCAACCATGAGGTTGTAGGTCCATCCAATTGGTGTGCGGCAAAACGCACCTTCTCAGCATCTGTGCAACCTGCAGTGGTTAACTCCCTTCCAATCATGTGTAGCCAGTCATCCGCAACTATGGGCTCGGTGCTACTGGAAAACACCAGCGGTTGTAACCTCAGAAAATGGGCTAAGTTGTCAACTTGAGGTGGTGGTGGTTTGTTGTTGTTGTTATTGTTGTTGTTGTTGTTGTTGCCTTGATTCTGAACTAGCAACTGCATCAGTGTATTCTGCTATTGGATTAGCTGAGTGAGCTCTAGTGGGAAAGCAAATCTAGGGTCACATCCGGAGGCATCTGATGGGTTTTAGAGGGGAGAGATTAGAATAGAATGAGGTCTAGTGAGAAAACACTACCCATATGCACATGAGACAAACACAATCAATATCACTACAAAACAATATCAAACATGGGCATACAATCGATCTAACTATCGTTACAGTGCTCGGACTACTAATATATACATGGTGGAGGAAATATTACTGATAGTATGGTGGTCTACTAGAAATTTTGATCGGTAGAAGACTCCATGATATCTGCTCCAGCTTCGTCTTCATAATCATCATCACTGGGGTCAGAGTCGGTGCATCAATGATGATATATTCCTTGGGGTGGTCATCATCTCCTCCTGGCGCAGGGTCTCCCGTGAATACTCCTAGCTTCCTTGTTAGGTTGTCATTCATCTCCACTAGTACGGTGATTTCCTCCTTGTATCCGTCGTGTGTAGACTTGAGTTCCTCTCCGAGCTCCATGTTCCTAGTCATCAACTTCTTTAGATCTATCATGCTTGCGCACATTTGGTTCTCCTGGCGTCGTATGTGCTGGTTTAACTCCTGGATGTAAGCTGCAATGGAAATGTCTTTCCTGGTGCTTATCATCTCCCATTGCTCATCTTGGCGCCCACATATCTGATAGATGGTGTCCTTAAGATCCTTGTGAAACTTCGCCAATGCGTCCTATGGCGATGTGGGCTGCCATGCTCTTTCCTAGACTCCAGGTTGGTGCATCAAAGGAAAACTCTATGGGCTCAGTTACTGGTGTGAATGTTCTTCCTGGAACTTGAACTCGAATCATCCAACGCTCCTCTTCTGGTAAAGTGGCGGTGTAGGTCCCGGTGAAGCTTGGTATTCCAATGTGTAGGTACCTAGTGACTTCCTTCAAGTGTCGTCCAAAAGGTGTGTCTTCATCCGGCTATGCAAACTTGTTCCTCGTGTCCGCCATACTATAGAGCAGAAAATGGAGAGAAGTCAGAAATGAGTAGAGAAGAGTGACCTATGGCTCATCTTAGTGGTCGTGTCCTACATTCAGCGTGTGCTCTGATACCATCTTTTAGATATTCGACCTCAAACGGCCAAATCTCTGTGCATAAGTGTCGTCCCTGGATCGATAATGCTAACACACACAGTACTTCGAAGGATTTATAATACAGTAGCAATCACACACTTATTACATTGAATGTCTCCAAAAGACAACTTATTACAATAAATATGGCTTGAGGCCATCTAAGTAAGATAACAGCGGAAGGCTTGGAAGATAAAGTGAGTCCATCAACTCCAACGACATAGATGAGTGCATGACAACGACCTAGCGCACCTTACTCTTCGTCTGCAAAGTCTGCAACATGATATGTTGCAGCCCGAAACGGGTCAGCACATGGAATATGCTGGCAAGATAACACAGTAGAGCAATGAAACAAGTAAAAGCTATCACTACATGCATATATGGCTGGTGGAGGCTCTATGGATATAATGTTTTTGCGAAAAGCCAATTTTTTCCTACAACAAAGGAATATATTTTATTTAACTATCATGGTAGTTGAAAAGCATTGAGAATGGTAAATCCCCATAGCAATCCCAATTAAAAGTAATTAGCATCCCAACAAATTAATTTTGGGTGATGAGATCCACATGATAATCCAAGAACCAAATACTCAAGATGTCCATAACCGGGGACACGAATAATCATGATTAGTTCGTACACTCTATAGAGGTTTGCGCACTTTCCCCACAAGACTCGGTCTCCTCCGTTGGAATTCTCGCACTACAAGGTGTTTGAGAAACGGATGATCGAGACACAGTTTTTCAGAAGCATTAACTCTAACCCAGGGTAGACAGTACCAACCTACATCCCCTAAATCTGCTAGCCTACCGCTGGAAGAGGTCATGCAACTTACCCCACTATGCTAGAGCCCATAATAGCTTGTGGCTGCACACGGAAGTTTCTAGCATGAATAATCTTATGATCCCTCTGAGCCTGGGTGGCGAACCAAAAAGGACAGCACTGGTATATCCCCAGGTGCCCGCAACCAATCCACCCAGATGTGTGTTTAAGTAGCCACCTTAAGTCAACCATTAATTAATAATCTCACATCTATCGTGGATACACTCAAACCCAATCGACGTCTATGAGGATAGCATGGCAATATAAGCATAATGTAGAAGTAACTCCCAAGGGTTTGATAATAAAAAGGGCAATAGGTTCTACCTCATCAACTACTTCCCCAAACCCACATGTTAAGAGATCCTACTCATGCAATGTTTGAGGGTTGTAACTAATGTATAAAAACTGGGTAATAAAGGCGTATGATCAATGTGTTACTTGCCTTGCTGATGATCCGCAAAACCTAGTGACTCGTAGTAGCACGCTGCGCACTCCGGGAATTCTATCACAAACAAACAATAGCATACATAAGCACTCAAGCAAAGATGCAAGGGTAAAACTTAAAATAAGAAGATCCAAACTAAAATTTCAACTGAAGAGGTTCGATTTGCAAAAAGAAATGATCGAATCAGAGCTGCAGAACTGAAACTACGGCCAAAAAAACTTTGTAGACAAATATGCTTGAAACCACATTTTAAATTTGCCAAAACCTTGTTCAAGTTGGTTAAACATAGAGAGGGGTTCGAGACAAAGATTTTGGCGTTGGTTTCAATGGATTTGGACAAACGGTTAAGAAACGGCGAGGGTTTGAAGATCAGGGGCTAATCTATGATAAAATAATCACGGATAGGTCCCTGGCCGAAAATAAAATAAAAAAAGAAAAGACTAACGAATGAACGTTCGCTGTCTGAACCTAACCGGCGAACAACGTTCGTTAAAATGAACGAACGGATAAACATCCGCTAAATAAAAATAATCCGACGAAAACCGAAAAACGCATCTAGGGTTTTAAAAAACCCGGCGGTTTTTACATAAAAAACAAAAAAACGGTCGCGTCGAAATAGATTGGATCAGCGGCGTGCGGCGGCGTGGCTAGGCAGCAGGGCGGTGGCGTGGTGGAGCAGCGGCGGTGCGGCAGCAGCAGGGGCAGGCGGCGGCGGCTGCGGCTCGGGTTGGCGGCGGCAGCTGCGGCGTTGGGTGGGGAGGAGAGGCGGCGGCGGGGTATAAATAGGAGGGGGCTCGAGGTGCTTGGGGAAGGGGACGACAGTGGCGTGTCCGGGACGGACACGTCCATGGCGGCGGTGGTGTGGACTCCGCGCGCGAGCGGGAGACGGCGAGGCGGAGCTAGGACGGCTCTGTGCGAAGCTTTTTTTAAATACGGTTCCGCTGAGAAAAATCCTAAACTAAATAAAATAAAAATCTAAAAATGCCAAAACAAATTTTCACCATCTAAATAAAATATTTAGAACAAAGTGAACATTTTCTTGGCCAAAAAATGCAATTTTCAAAACTGCACATTTTTCTAATTCAAATAAAATAGCGATAAAATCCAAATAAAATATTTGTTTGATTTTAATATTTTTCCTCCAATATTTCATTTATTTTGGAGAAGTCATATTATATCCTCTCATATAATTTTAGTCATGAAATATTTTTGGAGAGAAAAATAATTAAAACCAAAATGATCCACTTTTCAATATTTGAGAAAATTCAAATATGAAAACAATAAAATCCCTAACTCTATCTGTGGGTCCTCAAGTTTCTTAGAATTTTGGGAACACAAAGCCAAAATGCAAATAAAAATATGATATGCATATGATGACCTATGTATAACATTCCAAATTGCAAAATTTGGGATGTTACAAACCTACCCACCTTAAGGTGAATCTCGCCCTCAAGATTCAGGTTGGCTAGAAAATAGGTGTGGGTGGTCTTTCCGTAGATCATCCTCTCGTTCCCAGGTGGCTTCATCCTCGGTTTGGTGGCTCCACTGAACTTTGCAACACTTGATAACCTTGTTGCGTGTGACTCGGTTGGCGAACTCGAGAATCTCGACTGCTTTCTCCAAATAGGTCAGATCACTATCCAACTGAATTGCTTCCAAGGGCACTGTATCTCTCAGAGGAATATTGGCCATTTCTGCATGGCACTTCTTCAACTGAGAAACGTGAAACACATCATGAACTCCGGACAGTCCTTCAGGTAACTACAACTTGTAGGCTACTTCTCCCATACGTTCCAAAACTCGGTATTGTCCTACAAATCTTGGGGATATCTTTCCCTTAACTCCAAAATGTTTGACTCCTCGAAGTGGTGATACACGAAGATATGCTCTGTCCCCGATTTCATAAACTACCTCCTTGCGTTTTGAGTCTCATAGCTCTTCTTCCTGGACTGAGCTAACTTCAGTCTGTCTTGAATCAACTTAACCTTCTCTTCTGAATCTTTGATCAAATCTGGTCCAAACAACTGGCGGTCTCCAACTTCATCCCACATCAACGGCGTTCTGCATCTTCTTCCATACAAAGCTTTGAAAGGTGCCATCTTCAGACTAGCTTGATAATTGTTGTTGTATGAGAAATCTGCGTAGGGCAAATTATCATCCCAACTAGATCCATGATCGAGCGCACAATCTCTCAACATGTCCTCCAAAATCTGATTAACTCTCTCGGTATGTCCATCTGTCTGTGGATGAAAGGTTGTACTGAACTCTAGCCTGGTACCCAAACTCTAGTGCACCTAGTGCCAAAACTTTGAGGTAAATTGTGTTCCTCTATCTGATACGATGGTCCTCGGAACTCCATGCTGACATATGATCCTGGTCATATATATCTTGGCCAACTTCGCACTCGTATAGGTGGTCTTCACTGGGATAAAGTGAGCCACTTTGGTCAAATGATCCACTACTACCCAAATAGAATTGTATCATGATCGGGTCCTGGGTAATCCGGTGATGAAATCCATGCCAAGTTTGTCCCACGTCCATTCGGGTATCAGCATAGGCTGGAGTAATCCTGCCGGCTTTTGATGTTCTGCCTTCACTCTTTGACATACATCACATACGGCTACATACTCGGCAATATCCTTCTTCATACCAGTCCACCAGAAACACTCCTTCAAATCCAAATACATCTTGGTGTTTCCGGGGTGTATCGAGTATGGCGAGTCATGAGCCTCCTAGAGTATCAACTTCCTAATCTCTGCATTATTGGGTACATAAACACGGTCCTCAAACCACAAGGTGTCGTGCTCATCCTCACGAAAACCCTTGGATTTTCCTTTGCTCAATTTCTCCTTTATCTCTGTAATTCCCTTATCATCCTTCTGAGCTTCTCGAATTTTTCCCAATAATGTCGACTAAATTTCCAATGCTGCAACAAAACCTCTAGGGACTATCTGGAAATGTAGCTCCCTGAGATCTTCCGCTAACTCTGTTGGTAATCCTCCGCTTACGAGGTTATTGGCGTAACTCTTTCGGCTCAAAGCGTCTGCTACGACATTGGCCTTGCCTGGATGATGGTGCAACTTCATATCATAATCCTTTATAAGCTCCAACCATCTCCTCTGCCTAAGGTTCAACTCCTTCTGTATGAAAATGCACTTCAAACTCTTATGATCCATGTACACATCACAATGATTTCCAATAAGAAAATGTCTCCAGGTCTTGAGTGCATGCACTACAGCTGCTAACTCCAAATCATGTGTGGCATAATTCAACTCATGCGGCCGAAGCTGTCGTGAGGCATACGAAACAACTCGTCTGTCCTGCATAAGCACGCCTCCAAGTCCTAAGCGAGATGCGTCACAATACACTTGGAATTTCTTGTGTATATCTGGCAGAATCAGCACTGGGGCTGTAACCAAACATTTCTTCAAGTCCTGGAAACTTGCCTCACATTCATCTGTCCATTTAAAATTAGTGTCCTTCTTCAACAACTCCGTCATAGGCTTCGCAATCTTAGAGAAATTCCCAATGAATCTCCGATAATATCCCGCGAGTCCAAGAAAACTGCGGATCTCTCCAACTGAGGTTGGTGCCAACCACTCAGTGACTGACTGAACCTTAGCAGGGTCTACTGCCATACCTTCTCCTGATATAACATGTCCAAGGAATCCAACTTCCTTTAACCAAAACTCACATTTGCTGAATTTGGCGTATAACTAATGTTCCCTGAGCTTCTCGAGAACTAATCGCAAATGCTCTTTGTGTTCCTCTTCATTCTTAGAGTACACCATAATGTCATCAATGAACACACGAAAAATTTATCCAAGAACTCCATGAACACCTTATTCATCATACTCATGAAATAGGCAGGGGCGTTTGTCAGTCCAAATGACATAACCGTGTACTCATATAGCCCGTACCTTGTGGTGAAGGTTGTCTTGGGTATATCCTGTTCTCAGATCTTCAGTTGGTGGCATCCTGATCGAAGATTGATCTTGGAAAATACTTTAGCTCCTTGCAGCTGGTCAAACAAATCATTGATCATCGATAGTGGGTACTTGTTCCTGATCGTCACTTCATTCAATGCACGATAATCAACCACCATTCTCAGAGATTTATCCTTCTTCTCAACCAAGAGCACTAGGGCTCCCCATGGTGACGAGCTTCGTCGAATGTAAACTTTCTCCAATAACTCCTTAATCTGTTTACTAATCTCCTCCACATCATTCGCGGGCATCCGGTATGGTCTCTTCGATATTGGTCCAGTGCCTGGCAACAGCTCTATCAAAAACTCAATATCTCGATCCGGCAGCATGCTCGGTAGTTCCTCTGGAAATACATCTGGGTAATCCTTCACTAGGCAGAGCTGGGCCGGCTCGGTTCGGATGGTCGGCTGGGCCTTCAGCCCAGTTTGGTCTGAAGCCTTTTTTTTAAATACGGTTCCGCCAAGAAAAAACCTAAATAAAATAAAATAAAAATCTAAAAATGCCAAAACAAATTTTCACCGTCTAAAGAAAATATTTAGAACAAAGTGAACATATTCCTGGCCTAAAAAATGCAATTTTGAAAAATGTACATTTTTCTAATTCAAATAAAATAGCGATAAAATCCAAATAAAATATTTGTTTGATTTTAATATTTTTCCTGCAATATTTCATTTATTTTGGAGAAGTCATATTATCTCCTCTCATGTAATTTTAATCATGAAATGTTTTTGGAGAGAAAAATAACTAAAACCAAAATGATCCACTTTACAATATTTGAGAAAATTCCAATATGAAAATAATAAAATCCCCAACTCTCTCCGTGGGTCCTCGAGTTGCTTATGATTTTGGGATCACAAAGCCAAAATGCGAATAAAAATATGATATGCATATGATGACCTATGTTTAACATTCCAAATTGGAAATTTGGGATGTTACATTTATCCTCGATGGCAATAATAAAATACATGTCGTTTCCCTTTCTGTCACTGGGATCGAGCACCGCAAGGTTGAACCCAAAGCTAAGCACTTCTCCCATTGCAAGAAAGATCAATCTAGTAGGCCAAACTAAACCGATAATTCGAAGAGACTAGCAAAGATATCAAGTCATACATATAAGAATTCAGAGAAGAATCAAACATTGTTCATACATAATCTTGATCATAAATCCACATTTCATCGGATCTCGACAAACACGCTGCAAAAAGAATTACATCGAATAGATCTCCAAGAAGATCGAGGAGAACTTTGTATTGAGATCCAAGGAAAGAGAAGAAGCCATCTAGCGAATAACTATGGACCCGAAGGTCTGTGGTAAACTAATCACACATCATCGGAGAGGCTATGGTGTTGATGTAGAAGCCCTTCGTGATCGAATCCCCCTCCGGCGGAGCACCGAAAAAGGCCCCAAGATGGGATATTGGGTACAGAAGGTTGCGGCGGTGGAAAAGGTGTTTCGTGGCTCTCTCCGATGGTTTCAGGGTATAAGAGTATATATAGGCGAAAGAAGTAGGTCGGTGGCGCTATGAGGGGCCCACGAGGGTGGGGGCGCGCCTGGCCCCTCTAGGCGCGCCCTCCTGCCTCGTGGATTCCTTGTTGCTTCCTTGACGTCCACTCCAAGTCTCCTGGATTGCATCTGTTCCAAAAAAGATCCTCGTGAAGGTTTCGTTCCGTTTGGATTCCGTTAGGATTCCGTTTGATATTCCTTTTCTGCGTAACACTGAAATAGGCAAAAAACAACAATTTGCACTGGGCCTTCGGTAAATAGGTTAGTCCCAAAAATAATATAAACGTGCATAGCAAATCCCATTAAACATCCAAAACAGATAATATAATAGCATGGAACAATAAAAAATTATAGATATGTTGGAGACGTATCAATGTAGCACAGGGACGGTAGGTATTTCCCTGAATGATGAAACCAAGGTTATCGAATCAGTAGGAGAACCAAGGAACACTACGTCAACAACACCTGCACACAAATAACAAATACTCGCAACCCAACGTGTAAAAGGGGTTGTCAATCCCTTTCAGGTAGCGGCGCCAAAAATTGGCAAATAGACGTGAGAGAGTAGTAAATATTGATAGATCGAATGCCAAATAAAATAAAGTGCAGCAAGGTATTTTTGTATTTTTGGTTTAATAGATCTGAAAATAGAAGCAAAGGAAAATAGATCGCAAAAGCAAATAATATGAGAAAGAGACCGGGGGGTGCGTAGATTTCACTAGTGGCTTCTCTTGAGAAAAAGAGCAAACGGTGGGTAAACAAATTAATGTTGGGCAATTGATAGAACTTCAAATAATCATGACGATATCCAGGCAATGATCATTATAAAGGCATCGCGTCCAAGATTAGTAGACCGACCCCTGCCTGCATCTACTACTATTACTCCACACATCGACCACTATCCAGCATGCACCTAGTGTATAAAGTTCATGGAGAAACGGAGTAATGCAATAAGAAGATGACATGATGTAGACAAGATCTGTTTATGTAGAAATAGACCCCAGCGTTTTATCCTTAGTAGAAACGATACATGCGTGTCGGTTCCCCTTTTGCCACTGGGATCAAGCACCGTAAGATCAAACCCACTACAAAGCACCTCTTCCAATTGCAACATAAATAGATCAAGTTGGGCAAACAAAACCCAAATATCAGAGAAGAAATACAAGGCTATAAGAAATCATGCGTATAAGAGATCAAAGAAACTCAAATAACTTTCATGGATAAAAAGATAGATCTGATCATAAACTCAAATTTCATCCAATCCCAACAAACACACCGCAAAAAGAGTTACATCATATGGATCTCCAAGAGACCATTGTATTGAGAATCAAACGAGAGAGAGGAAGCCATCTAGCTACTAACTATGGACCCGAAGGTCTACAAAGAACTACTCATGCATCATCGGAGAGGCACCAATGGAAGTGGTGAACCCCTCTGTGATGGTGTCTAGATTGGATTTGGTGGTTCTGGACTTTGCACCGGCTGGAATTGATTTTTGTCGACTCCCCTAGGGTTTCTGGAATATTGGGGTATTTATAGAGGAAAGAGGCGGTTCGGGGGGCACCCGAGGTGGGCACAACCCACCAGGGCGAGCCTGGGCCTCCAGGCGTTCCCTGGTGGGTTGTGCTCCCCTCGGAGCACCCCAGGCGCTTCTCCAGCCCATTGGATGTCTTCTGGTCCAAAAAAATCCACAAAGAGTATTGCTGCGTTTGGACTCCGTTTGATATTGATTACCTGCGATGTAAAAAACATGCAAAAACAGCAACTAGCACCATGACAATAGGTTAGTATGAAAAATGATATAAAATGACTATAAATGATTATACAACATCCAAGAATGATAATATAACAGCATGGAACAATCAAAAATTGTAGATATGTTGGAGACGTATCAGCGACCTGCGAGCAGAGGTGGTTGATTTGGCCTGATGGGCAGAGGTAATTGCATTTACTATTTTTGTACCTTTTGCCATCATGTTTCTTCAAATATCTAATGTGTTGGCCCTGTCATACTAGAGGGGTTGGGACCATGCTAAGGATGTCCACAGGCCCAACCAAGTCCTTGGTGTGATTTGCCGGCAAAACTTCCCGAGGTTTTTCATGTTGCCTGGTGAGGGTCAGCTTCCAGAGCTAGGATTGACCAAGGAGCACTACTTGGCTGCCCCGGCCCCGCCGGGGGAGATGATCGACGGTGTCTTGTGCCACACGAGGGTCGGCATGGTGATCAGAACATTTTGGGTAATTTCTCCTTTACACAATTAAAAATCTTAGAATAAGCTTAGTTATTGTACAAATCAATGGTGTCTCGTTTGATTGCAGGCCTTTTACAGGTGTGAGGAGAGATCTGAGGAGGCATGTGCATGGGTTATCGATGCCGAGTGCAAGTGCCTACTACAAAACTTATAGCACAAGGCTCGGGTGCAGGCTGTTCGAGACTACTTTGCCTCACATGGTGTTCGGAAGCCCAAGAAGAAGTGTCGCGGAAAGCTTCTGAAGAAGGAGTACATGACGGTAATTGCATATATTCTTAAGGCCTTGTTCTTAGTTTCGTTGATTTGATTCGTAGGCATAGCGCTCAAGTTTCTCTTTACTAACTTAGGTGCCCCCGAGATGGTGTGCGGATAAGATGGATTGTTGGGAGGCGTTGGTGGATGAGTGGTGCTCAGACGCATGGCTAGCCGTCCACAACAATGCCAAGGACAAGCATGCCCAAATGAGAGGTGAGCCATACCATCAAGGCAGCACTAACTTATATCAATACGGGCGGAACTGGGTATGTGGTTTTCTTCATGATTCATGCAATTCATTCTTTCATGCTAGCTTGAGCCCTTTCATTAGTAATACTATGTTCCTCTCTTTTAGGTGGGATAAAATATGGCACCGGTGCTAGAGGTGTTCGACCTCTATGCCATGGACCATACTGCCCCGTAGAAGAAGGCCAAGGCATTCTATGCGTCTGACCTCGATCATCCAGAGAACTTCACCAACATCTCCTCCCACAACTAGCTTGTGAGGTACAGAGATGAGGGGAAGCACGAGGAAGGGGAGGACTTTAACCAGAGCTGGTGATGATATCTGGTGGTGGGAGGTCCCATGGCTCGATAGCCATTGGAGATGGACTTATATGTTGTCCTTGCACTCTCCCAGAGATCAAGGCACGCCAAATGAGCTCAGATCCTGAGATAAGGCCTCGTACACGTCCAATTGAGTTCGCCTTCGAGGTTAGTTATACAAACTCAGATTTCTTTCAAGCATTACATTGTGTGTGCAGCCATCGATGATTACAATGCTAACAAGGAGTGGCATTGCAGGCTGCTCTTGAGAGTGAGAGAGATAGAACCCAGACACTTCTAGCCGAGAGGGACCGGCAGGCGGAGGAGAAGCAGCGGGAGTTGGAGGAGAAGAAGACAAGGTGGATGGAGGAGGAGAGGGCACAGAATGACATGCAGAACCGGTCCATGTATGAGCTCCTCGTGGTAAGTTTCTTCTGCATATTAGCCAAATCATGCACGTAATGTTCGTTTCATTACTAGCTAATATGACCAACTCATCAAAACCAAATGTGTAGTCTATTTGCCAGACGGCCGATCAGACCCCTCCGCCGATGCGAGAGATTGCTCTGAGGACCACGGTGAGTTTAATTTGAATGGTCACTAGAACATGTAGGCGCGCGTTGCCATGCCCGTCCATTTTCAGAAAAGAATTATATAAATGATTGTAATTTTTAAATTTGTAACACACCATAAAGTTTAGATAGTTCATATTTCATTGTATGCATATAAGAAATGAAAAATAGACACAAAATAGTACATACAAGCAGACACCTAATTAATATATTCTGGACATACATATTCCCCTAAGAAAAAGAACTTAACTTTTTGGAACGCGATCCAATTACTACATGGTGCACCTTGTAACACTGGTATTTTCAACAGGTATACAAATAATTGTTTTTTTAATACAGTTAAGATTGCATGAGCACCCATTATCATACAGTCACCGGAGGCACCCCATCGCAGTCCCTGTTGTCTCGATTTGGTCATTGAAGAAGGCCACTGCCGTCACCTGATCATTCTTTTCTTTTGCATCCTCCCAGTAAATCAACGACCATCCTGCGGAAGAGACTACAGGATGAGTGGAGGGCACCGAGGCAGATGCGCTCGCCCACGGGACGGAGGACAGCGGCGGCGAATTGCGGACGAACGAACAGAGGAGCAGCAGGATATTGCTGGGAGTAGAAAACCTGGACGACTGGCCTGTTAGCGTGGCAATGGGTTTGCACTTTCCATTGGGGTTACCTATGGCCCAGTTAAGGTGAGAAAACCGGGCTCACTCTGTGGAGCAGCGGCCCGTGAAATGGCCTGAGCACATAAACGACTGTGGAGGTGTGCGTACGTTACAGCGAATCAGCGATAAGCTGAGATCTCCAAATGGCTGCGAGGGCTCGTAGGTAGCTGAGTTTTACTGTTTAGTAATTAGTTACTAGTATTAACATTTGAGTGTCGTCATGCTAACGAGACATTGCAAATGATCTTTGGTGCAGCATACCTCTAGACAAGCATCACACAATCCTTATCCAAGTGGTGGTACCGGCACGAGCAATGCTGTTGCTTCACCTCCGTGATGACGGTAAGTTTTCTCTAGTGTTTTGCTTAACAAATGCATATTGAACTAGACTTAGCTTTATTTCCTCCAAAACGCTTACCATAATGACCTAGACTTAACTTATTTTCCTCCAAAATGACATAATTAGCTTACTTAGCTCCAAAATGATCAATATTACCTTTGTTAGATCTAAAACAATCTATACTTAGCTTTGTTTCCTCCAAAATGACCTAAGTTGGCTCTAATATGCTAAGTTATCTCTAATATGCTTAGTTACCTAGGTTTGCTCAATAATGACATACACTTAGCTTACTTATGTAAAAATGGCATACTTAGCTTACTTAGGTTTGAAATGGCATAACAACCTTGGTAACCTCACATATGTCATATACTTAGCTTATTTTCCTCAAAAATGACATAATAAGCTTAATTAGCTCCAAAATGATCAGTTTTACCCAAGTTAGCTCCAAAATGACCTAAGTTTGCTCTAAAATGCTAAATTAGCTCTAATATGCTTAGTTACCTAGGTTAGCTCAATAAAGATCTATACTTAGCTTACTTATGTCAGAAATGGCGTAATATGCTTTGTTAACTCAAAAATGGCATAATTAGCTAGGTTAGCTCCAAAATGACCCATTTTACCTAGGTTAGCTCCAATATGATCCATTTTACCTAGGTTAGCTCCAAAATGATCCATTTTAGTTAGGTTAGCTCCAAAATGATCCATTTTACCTATGTTAGCTAAAAATGGCATAATTGCTTAGGTTAGCAGAAAAATGACCCATGCTTACCTTATTTTCCTCCAAATTGACATAATAAGCTTAGTTAGATCAAAAATGGCATAATTACCTATGTTAGCTCTAAAATGACACAAATAAGGAATAAGAAGAAGAAAAACAAGGAAGAGGAGAAAAAGAAAGAATAGAAGAAGAAAGAGAAAAGAATAAAGAATAAAAAAAGAAGAATGAGAAGGAAAAGGGTAAAAACCTTCTTCTTCTTCTAGTCTTCTTCTTATAACTTGCTTACTCCCATTTTTGCAGATTTGATTCACTTCATGGAAGCTGGCGTTCATGGACTGCTAGTTTTAGTTTCTGTTTTGATGAACAATGTATGTTGAATAACTCCATGAAACTATGTATGTATGTTGATGAACTCCGTGAAACTATGTATGTATTGGACGTTTTAATACCCTATATGTTTTGTTGTGTTGATGGACTGCTAGACGTTGGATACATGGGCTATGTTTTAGGTTGAAACTATATATATCATTTATCTCTTCTGAAAATGCAGGGATATAACAAACAGAAGAAAAAAAGTAACAATACATGCTCTTTGCCGTCTGTGGTAGACGGCAAAGTGGCCATGTGGTAACAGCGTGTGCAATCTGGGAGCTGACCCATTTTGTTACTTTGCTGTCTATGGCAGACGGCAAAGGTTGTGGCAGTTTGCTATCCATTGGCGGATGGCAAAGGCTGTCATTAGCCACCTAACGTGGCTAACGCCAGCTATTTACTGTCCACATTCTTTGTCATCTACCACCGATGGCAAAGGACCTTTGTCATCCGCTTTGAAGAAGCATAAGACAAAGAACATGTTTACCATCTCTTCCTTTGTCGGGCAGCTTTGTTGTCCGCATGACAGACAACAAAGAAGTTGATTCCTGTAGTGTATGATCTCTAGGGCTATTCGTGACACTGTGGGGTGGCTTAATAGATTGATTGGAAAGACAACTTTGAGGTGGGTTTCCTACCTACGTGATTTCATCCTACTTTTTCCGATATGAATAGAGACTTTGGAGTGATTATTTGCCGCACTTTGAGGGACTATCATGTGATTCAATAATGTTAATAATGCTGAGGGATTGCACTAGTGAACATATGAACCCTAGGCCCTGTTTCTATTGATACAATCTTTTGATCACTTTTTGTTACTTGCTTCTATACTTGTTGTTCTATTTTTCACAAATTCTGTCTAGTTTTCTTTGTTTGCTTGCTTTGGAGTTTATGTAACTTATATTCGGGGATATAAATTGTGGAAAAGATAGAATGCAGTAGGAATAATATGGGAACAATTATGAATCTTGTCTTGACAGTACCCAACTGGATGATCTATTTTTACTCTACTAATGTATCTCACGTGGTTCCGTTAAGTTTTGTGTGAATGAAGTTTTCAACTTTTGTGTAAGATATCGATATGAGGAGAATAAGGAGCGACAAGACCCTAAGATTGGGGATGCTCAGGGCACCCCAAGGCAATTTCTAAGGAAGACTCAAACGTCTAAGCTTGGGGATGCCCTTGATTGCATCCCCTCTTTCATTTTCAAAACTATAGGTATCTCTCACTTCGAGCTATATTTTTATTCTTCACATATTATATGTTTTCATACAATCTTTAGATTTGAAATTTTGATTTGGACAGAGTCTTTACATAGCTACCAATTTAGCTACTCTTGTTCTTCACTTATATCTTTTAGAGTAGTTTGTTGTTTACTCTTGTGCTTCACTTATGTCCTTAGAGTAAAACTTATGAATGGATTGAATGGCATGTGCTTCATTTATTATATGTATATTGAGAAGTAAATATGCATCCTCCGCTTAATCCTTTAAGGTAGAAATGAGATTATGATAGTACATATCTTTAATCAAGCATGGGAGTTATATTATAATGACAGCGATCATTTGTTTATTAAGTTGAACCTATCATGTTGTGGTCATAAGTACTTTCGAGTGAAGGACGGATGATTTTCCTGGCATGTTTACACATGTTTGATAAATTCCATATTCAGCCTTGGTGGTGTTCAAGTTTGTAGATTATTATCATGATTATATTTTCTCAATAATGTTACCATTAGAGAATGCATGATTATCGTTTTTGGGCTCACTAAAGTGGTTGCCCCCAACCATTTTCCATACTTTCCTGTACTAAGCAGAAATACTGCTTGTGCATCTAATTCTAAAACAAATTTATGCCACAAAGTGTCCACCATACCTCCTATCGATGGTATTTCATTGTTATTCCAAGTAAATTTGCATTTGCCACCTCCAAACCTTCAAATAATTAAACTTCTGTCTTGCATGCACATACAACTCATGGAGCAGTGTGGGTAGTCAATATATTCCATCCTAAATGTATTTTACTCATGATGAGAGTTTATTTACTTGCCAAATTTAAGAGGAGACTGGTAATAGGGATGCCCAGTCCCAAATAAAAGTAATTATTATAAAAGACACTCCCCCGAAAAAGTTGAGAGATGGCAGGCACCCACGGATTCGGCTAGCCATGGTTAGTGTTAGTACGATGGAGGGGGTGTAAAATCATGGGGCGTCATTAATGTGTATAGCATGGAAGATACTAGAAACCTTCATCATTAAATCGTTGATAGGAAAAATACACCTCTCAATTTATCTTTATTTAAAAAATGAGCGCTTTGACATATGTTAATCCCCGCTTCCCTCTGCGAAGGGCCTATCTATTTATTTTTCATGTTGAGGCAATTCCATCTTTCCCTCTTGGCACCACGTATTGAGCATGAGGATCACTCTTAGCTTCACATGCATTCTTCTAATAGAAATTTGTTGAGCATTGTCTTAGTATGATGGTTATCGTCAAATTGGGGTACATGGTCATCATCCTTTGATTGCTTGATGCTTGCAATATAATCCTAAAAGGTTGCGAGATACTGCATTACCACTTTATGATATGTTGAACTTATTAGAATGATGTTATTTGTTATTAAAATTATCATTTCCTATGTGATCAAAGTTTGTTCTATTCTACCATATACATTCATTAAATTCTTTGTTTTATCATTTACCTACTCGAGGACGAGTAGGAATTAAGCTTCTGGATGCTGATACGTCTCCAATGTATCTATAATTCATGAAGTATTCATGTTATATTTATATCAATTCCATTTAGTTTTGGTGCCTTTTATATTATTTTATGGACTAACATATTAATTTAGTGCCCAGTGCCAGTTCTTATTTTTTGTATGTCTTTTGTTTCAAAGAAAATTCATATCTTGGAAGTTCCAAACATGATGAAAATTTATGATGATTTTTCTGGACCGAGAAGGACCCTAGAAGCTTTGGGAGGCAACTAGAATAGGGCTGAGGGGCCTACAAGCCACCATGGCGGGCCCCTGGGGGGCACACCCCCTGGCTTGTGCCCCCCCGACACTAGTTCTGCGTGATTCCAACGCTGAAAAATCCTATAAATAGATAAACTCCCAAAAAGAAATCGAGAATAATTTCTTCGTCATCACAAGCCTCTGTTCTGAAGTGATCTCATCTAGAGGCCTTCTACAGCACCCTCTCGGAGGGCAAAACCATCCATAGAGGCCATCTTAGTCATCCTTGTTGCCTCCTTGGTGATGTGTGTCTAGTTCATCCTCGACGCTAACGGTTTTTAACAGTAGCTATGTGTTTGATCTCCCTCTCTCTCTCTCGTGTTCTTGATTTGACACGATCTTTGTTGAGCAGGGGGAGTGGTCGGTGCCCCATAGGAGCACGTGTCATCCAAGGGGACAGTTGGCACGAGAGGAAAGAACAACTGGTTCAAAATGATCAATTCCCTTTGCACAAAGGGCCTTTAGGTTCAATGGCTATCCTACATTTTTGTCTACCATTTTTCTTTCCACAGAAGAAAATACAAATCATTACTATTTGATGTGATGAACATGGATTGGCTCTATAGACACTGGTGAACCACAAGCATTCTCAGGTGTCCACATGTTTGTCACATACTTGTGTATATCAATGATACACATACAATATAGATAAAACACTCAAACAATTTGAAATGCTTGGTGGTAAAAAAATGCTTGGCAAAGTGAAGCATTCTAGATAAACTTGTTGATTATATGAAGTTGAAGAACAAAACATCAAAAACTCCTAACTATGAAAAAAATATGCAATGGTAAAATAAAAACATGAATCTAGATTGCATAACATTACATTATTTGTATTTGCACATGCAAAATTCTAAAAAGTAGATACATCATAATGACTGAATTGTATGATGATAGAGTTGAAGTTACTTGACATCATGTGTGCACTACCTTGTGCATCCAATGATCGAGGAATAATCTCAACGTTATGTGGGTCACTCACAAAGTAATCATGTTCCCTATTATAAAACCCTTAAATTTTAAAACTCGTAATTATAGAACTAAAAAATTGAGAGATTGATCGATTGTCGTACATTCTCCCTCCAATTATACATCCATCTAGATGAGTGAGCTAGGTCAAAGCCTGCATGTGACACTTAGAAGGCGAGTGGACAAGAGGACGAGGTGACACCATGATGAATCTATGTTGGAGGAGGCGAAAAGTTTGGAGTATGTGCATGTATATATGATTTTATCGATCATGTGAACAAAGCATGGACATATGGCTGCCTTGTAAGGCGGAGCTTTGTTAGGGCCCAATTAGATGGCCCCCAATGATTTTGCAGAATTTTTTGACACCTACCTATTAGAGCCTAGCCCACTAGAGAGGCATCACACAATCATCAGGAGACCACCTACTCAACCTGCCTAGCAGGCCAGCAATCACCGACAGCACAATAGTGTGAAAAGTGATGGTGGTGGAGTGATTGTGGGAGGGCTACATCGAGCGCTACCAAAACAACAAAGACAGAGAAGTTACGAAGTAATGAGGGAGAGAGGGGGGCAAGGGCTTGTGTCTCCTCTTAGGAGCACGCCTTCCCCTCTATATATAGGTGGAGGGGCATGGTGGCTAGCCCTCCAAGCCCTAGGGTTTGCACACCAAGGGGGAGGAGTCTGACTCCTAGTCTAACTCCCTCCTTTCCATGCACAGGTGCACTTTCCAGCTTTCCCAGCCGCATGGGCCTTGAGGGACTTGTGCGTCTGGCCCAATAAGGCTAGTGGGCCTCCCCTAAGCCCATGCTGACCCTTGGGGCATGGTGGAACCCTTGGTGGACTTCTAGACTCCTCTGAAAGTTTCTGGAAGCTTCCCGGTACAATACCAAAAAAACTGAAACTTTTTTCGGAACCCTGAAAGCAACTTTCCATGTATAAATATTTACCTCCGAAGCTCCTCGTGACATTCGGGATCTCATCCGGGACTCCGAACAACATTTGGTCACCATTATGCATATCCCAACATTATTCTAGCGTCACCGAAGGTTAAGCGTGCGCACCCTACGGGTTCAAGAATCTTGTAGACATGACCGAGACACCTCTCCGGTCAGTAACCAATAGCGGAACCTGGATGCCTGTATTGGTTCCTACATATTCCACGAAGATCTTTTATTGGTTGATCTACGATGTCAAGGATTCGGTTAATCTAGTATGCAAGATCGTCGGTATCTCCATACCTAGTTCAATATCATTACCGACAAGTCTCTTTACTCGTTCTATAATACAAGATCTTGTTACTAACTCATTAGCCAGGTTGCTTGCAAGATCTTTACGATGTTGTATTACCGAGAGGGCCCAGAGATATCTCTCCATCACATGGGGTGACAAATCCCGGTCTCGATCCATGCCAACCCAACAGACACCTTCGGAGATACTTGTAGAGCATCTTTATGATCACCCAGTTACGAAGTGACGTTTGATAGAACACAAGGCATTCCTCTGGTATCCGGGATTGCATGATCTCATGGTCTTAGGAATAGACACTTGACATGAAGAAAGCTATAGCAATAAACTCAAGTGATACGACCGAATGCTAAGCTTACGGTTGGGTCTTGTCCATCACATCATTCTCCTAATGATGTGATCCTATTATCAAATGACAACTCATGTCTATGGTTAGGAAACCTTAACCATCTTTAATCAACGAGCTAGTCTAGTAGAGGCTCACTAGGGACATAGTATTTTTTTATGTATTCACACATGTATTTAAGTTTCCGATCAATACAATTCTAGCATGAATAATAAACCTTTATCATGAACAAGGAAATATGATAATAACCAATTTATTATTGCCTTTAGGGCATATTTCCAACACGGGGCTCCTGCATCACCTCCCGCCTCCAACGTGTATGTACGGACATGTCTGCATGATGTCGCATTCCCGCTTCGGGCCAAGCAGATCGGGTGCCGTTGTTGCGTTGGTTGCGAGGGCGCCGCTACCCGGGCATAGGCGCTGTGTTGGCCACCCGCATCGTCGCTGACCTACTCGTTCGTACGTCGACCTACGCCGGTCATCCCCACCGGGTTCAGCTTGGACTCCTCCACCACCCCGCCTCCACTGAGCAGCGTCCCAGACCCCACGCGCAATCAGATTGATCACTCGCCCGCCGCCGTGATCTGCCTCATCTACACCGTGCGACCGACCCAGCCTGTCGGTTACACGCGCCTCCACAGGTCCCATGAAGACCGTCTAGAGTACAGCGCTCCCCTACATCGATCGAGCATCGGGTTACTGTTGCGTCGCCCCTTCGGGTCGTAGCACCTTTGCCCCATCGTTCTCCCACGGCTGCACCCACCCTCGCATTGATGCTGTGTCGCCACATTGGGCCGTAGCGAGCATGGCACGTGGTGTACGCTGCCACATGAGGCTGTCCCCACGGCTGCACTGACTCGCGCGCCACCGCTGCGTCGCCCATTCAGCCTGTAGCGTCGCGTCCCACGGTTCCCGCCACCGCCCAAAGGACTTCCAGCTATCGCCCCAACTTGCCTGCTGCCGCTATGTCGCCCCTTCGGGCCATAGCGCCGCGGCCCGCGGTCCACTCCGCCATCCTTGCATGTCGATTTCCCATGGCATGCACCGCGCCGCCTCCCTTGGCGCGGGAACACCACCGTCCATGGCGATCTTCGTCACGTAGTCGGGTTCCTTGCCTACTTCGAGCACCGCTGCCACGCTCATAACCTAGCTGCCGTCAGGCCACAGCCACGACTGTTCTTCGGCCGCCATCGCTGCTACCCCCATAGCCATCACCCGTCCACCCCCTTTGTTTTCGTCCAACACCAGCTCTTCTCCAGCGTCACCATTTTCTTCCCCGGCCACTTCATCTACTCTGACCGCCATTAGTGACATCGGCCCCACGTCGATTGGCGCCACAACCATTGTCGAGTCGAGTCTCTTTCTCTATTGGCCACTCCGACTCCTCGACATGGCGTACAGCTCCTGCAGGTCCCTCATCTACGCATGCCCAGTGCTAGCAACACCGATGCGTGCCTTCAAGCATGACGTGTCCTTGGGCCTAGCAAGCCTGGTGCGCCGCTTCGTCCACTTCATCTTCGTCCGTCTACGCATGCTCGGTGCTGGCAACACCGACATGTGCCTTCATCTATGACGTTTCCCTAGGTTTGGCAAACCCGCTGTGATGCCTCGTCAACAATGTCTTCTTCCCGGCGCACCACTACTTCGATACCACTGTGCCCATGACTAACTCGGCGCCTCCTTGCGCCTGCGGCTTGATGTATACTATGCAACCTTCTTCTTGTAGACTCATGTTGGGCCTCCAAGCGTAGAGTATTGTAAGACAGTAGCAAATTTCCCTCAAGTGGATGACCTAAGGTCTATCAATCCGTGGGAGGCGTAGGTTGAAGATGGTCTTTCTCAAACAACCCTCCAACCAAATAACAAAGAGTCTCTTGTGTCCCCAACACACCCAATACAATGGTAAATTTTATAGGTGCACTAGTTCGGTGAAGAGATGGCGATACAAGTGCAATATGGATAGTAGATATAGGTTTTTGTAATATGAAAATATAAAAACAGCAAGGTAACTAGTAACAAAAGTGAGCAAAAATTGTATTGCAATGCTTGAAAACAAGGCCTAGGGTTCATACTTTCACTAGTGCAAGTTCTCTCAACAATGATAACATAATTAAATCATATGGCAATCCCTCAATGTGCGGCAAAAGTCACTCCAAAGTTCCTATCAAGGAGAACATAAGATAAAATTGCTTGTAGGGTACGAAACCACCCCAAAGTTATTCTTTTCGATCAATTCATTGAGCCATTCCTATAACTGTCACAAACAACCCTAGAGTACGTAGTAAAATAACACCATATCACACACATCAACCAACCCTAATGTCACCTAGATACTCCAAAGTCACCACAAGTATCCGTCGGTCAATTATACGATATGCATCAAACAACTTTAGATTCATAATATTCAATCCAATACAAAGAACCTCAACGAGTGCCCCAATATTTCTACCGGAGAAAGAAGGCAAAACGTGCATCAACCCCTATGCATAGATTACCACAATGTCACCTCGGGGATCCGTGAGTTGGGTGCCAAAACATACATCAAGTGAATCAATAGAACACCACATTGTCACCACGGGTATCGCACGCAAGACATACACCAAGTGTTCTCAAATCCATAAAAGTATTCAATCCGATAATAGTGAAACCTCAAAGGTAAAACTCAATTCATCACAAGAAGATAGAGGGGAGAAACACCATACGATCCAACTATAATAACAAAGCTCACAGTACATCAAGATCGTGCCAAATCAAGAACACGAGAGAGAGAGAGAGAGAGAGAGAGAGATCAGACACATAGCTACTGGTTCATACCCTCAGCCCCGAGGGTGAACTACTCCCTCCTCAGCATGGAGAGCGCCCGGATGATGAAGATGGCCTCCTATGATGGTTTCCCCCTCTGGCAGGGTGTTGGAACGGGCTCCTGATTGGTTTTTTGTGGTTACAGGGGCTTGCGGCGGCGGAACTCCTGATCTAGGTTTATTTCTGGAGGTTTGGGGATTTATAGGAGGTGTTGGCTGATAACCCACAAGTATAGGGGATCGCAATAGTTTTCAAGGGTAGAGTATTCAACCCAAATTTATAGATTCGACACAAGGGGAGCCAAAGAATATTTGCAAGTATTAGCAGCTGAGTTGTCAATTCAACCACACTTGGAGATTAATTATCTACGGCAACATGATTAGTAGCAAAGTAATATGATAGTTTTGACAGTAGTGATAGCAGCAATAGTAATGGTAACCGTGATAGCAGTATTTTCTAGCGAGTGCAACAGTAACGATAGCAGTAGTAACTTAGCAAGAACAATATAATATAAATTCATAGGCATTGTATTGGTGACTTGTTGGATGATATTCATCATGGGACAGTTATAACCTAGGGCGATACGACACTAGCTCCAGTTCATAAATATAATGTAGGCATGTATTCCGTAAATAGTCATACGTGCTTATGGAAAGAACTTGCATGACATCTTTTGTCCTACCGAACCATGGCAGCGGGGTCCAATTGGAAACTAAGGGATATTAAGGCCTCCTTTTAATAGAGAACCGGAATAAATCATTAACACACGGTGAATACATGAACTCCTCAAACTACAGTCATCACCGGGAGTGGTCCCGACTATTGTCACTCTGGGGTTGCCGGATCATAACACGTAGTAGGTGACTATAACTTGCAAGATCGAATCTAGAACATGGATATAATTGTGATAACATAAACGATTCAGATCTGAAATCATGGCACTCGGGCCCAAAGTGACAAGCATTAAGCATGGCAAAGTCATAGCAACATCAATCTTGAAACATAGTGAATACTAGGGATTAGGCCCTGACAAAACTAACTCGATTAGATGATGAATCTCATCCAACTCCTCACCGACCAGCGAGCCTACGAAGGAATTACTCACTCCCGGTGGGGAGCATCATGGAATTGGCGATGGAGAAGGGTTGGTGATGACGAAGAACGAAGATCCCCCTCTCCGGAGCCCCAAACGGACTCCAGATCTGGCCTCCCAATGAAGAACAGGAGGTGACGGCGGCTCTGTCTTGTGGATCGTGATAATTCTTTCTCCCTGATTTTTTCTCCGAATACATGATTTTATAGTATCAGGGTTGAGGTCTGCGGGGCCACTAGGTGGGGACAACCCACCTGGGCGCGCCAGGAGGGGGGCGTACCCTGGTGGGTTGTGCCCACCCAGGTGCCCCCCTCCAGTGGATCTTGGCTCCAGAAATTCTCTTTATTGATATAAAAAATCCTCGCAAAGTTTCGTTCCATTCCGAGAACTTTTATTTCTGCACAAAAACAACACCAGGGTAGTTCTGCTGAAAACAGCGTCTGCAAATTAGAGTCTGAAACAAGAGGAAAAAGCATTAGGAAAAGTAGATACGTTGGAGACGTATCAACTCCCCAAAGCTTAAACATTTGCTTATCCTCAAGCAATTCAGTTGATAAACTGAAAGTGAAAAAGAAAAACTTTTACGAACTCTTTTGCTCCTGTTTGCATAAATAAGCTTAAACAGCACCCAGGTTTTCAGCCAACATTTTAACTAACCATGCCGACAATAACTCTTAAAAATTATATTAACTCATATCAATAACATAATCAGCTAGCGAGAAATAATTAATAAGACATCTCAAACACCAACACGTTGTCAAAACAACCGTGATATAATATGGCAATAGTGGTATCTCGCTAGCCCTTTCTGAGACCGCAAAACATAAATGCAGAGCACCCCCAAAGTTCAAGCAGCGACTAAACATTGTAATTCATGGTAGAAAAGATCCAGTCATGATGCACCCAACATTAGCTACACACAATGCATCAGCATGACAGCAGTGCCCTCAGGTTCTGGCGCTTATTTTAGAAGATGATGACACAACATAAAAGTAAATAGATACTCCCTTCGTAGAGGGAAGCAGTGATTTGCAGAGGTGCCAGAGCTCAAGTTTTAAAAGAGAGGTAAATGATATTGTGAGACATGCACCTTTCTTGTTTACTTTACGACCATCAGTTATCAATATCTTCCATGCTAAGCACGCTAGTGGCGGTTCCCAAGCGATAAAAGTAAAGGTTTTGACTCCATTGGGAGTTTTTGTTTTATTATTTGTAAGCTTTTTCTGTTTGCAGTTTGGGACTAGGCATCCATATTACAGCCCTTTTCTCGTGCGATGGCGAGTGAATAAACACTCAACCTAAGAATAACCCGCTTAGCATGGAAGATACCGACCACCTCCTGTCGTTCCATGAATGATCCAGGCACACAAAAAGGATATTTATTAGAAGTTTTTAGAGGTGGCACATGCAAATTTACTTAGGAAGATAGGGTAATACCGCATATAGGTAGGTATGGTGGACTCATCTGGAATAACTTTGGTTTCAAGGTTCTTGATGCACAAGCAGAATTCCCACTTAGTACAAGCGAAGACTAGCAAATAGGTTGAGAAGTGGCCAGCTAGAGAGCAACAACGGTCATGAACATTTGGACACTAGAATGAGTAGGATATGAACACCATGAACATAAATATCATAGAGGCTATGTTGGTTTTGATTCAACTACATGCATGAACATGTGCCAAGTCAAGCCACTCAAACATTTAGAGGAGGATACCATATCATCATTGTTGGGAAACGTAGCATGCAATTTCAAAAAAATTCCTACGCTCATGCAAGATCTATCTAGGAAATGCATAGCAATGAGACGGGGAGAGTGTGTCCATGTACCCTCGTAGACCGAAAGCAGAAGCATTTGACAACGCGGTTGATGTAGTCGAACTTCTTCTCGTTCCGACCAATCAAGCACCGAACATTCGACATCTCCGAGTTCTGCACACGTTCAACTCGATGACGTCTCTCGAACTCTTGATCCAGCAAAGTGTCGAGGGAGAGTTCCGTTAGCACGACGGCGTGGTGAAGGTGATGGTGAAGAAATCTGCACAGGGCTTCACGTAAGCACTACGAGAATATGACTGAGGGAGTCCTGGATTAGGGGGTCTCCAGACAGCCGGACTATCTCTATTGGTCAGACTGTTAGACTATGAAGATACAAGATTGAAGACTTCATCTCGTGTCCGGATGGGACTCTACTTGGCGTGGAAGGCAAGCTAGGCAATACGGATATGGATATCTCCTCCTTTGTAACCGACCTTGTGTAACCCTAACCCTCTCCGGTGTCTATATAAACCGAAGGGTTTTAGTCCGTAGGACAACAACCATAACATACAATCATACCATAGGCTAGCTTCTAGGGTTTAGCCTCTCTGATCTCGTGGTAGATCTACTCTTGTACTACCCATATCATCAATATCAATCAAGCAGGACGTAGGGTTTTACCTCCATCAAGAGGGCCTGAAACTGGGTAAAACATTGTGTCCCCAGCCTCCTGTTACCATCCGGCCTAGACGCACAGTTCGGGACCCCCTACCCGAGATCCGCCGGTTTTGACACTGACATTGGTGCTTTCATTGAGAGTTCCTTTGCGTCATCGCCGTTAGGCTTGATGGCTCGTACTATCATCGATAGCGATGCGGTCCAGGGCGAGACTTTTCTCCCTGGACAGATCTTCGTATTCGGCGGCTTTGCACTGCGGGCTAATTCGCTTGGCCATCTGGAGCAGATTAAAAGCTACGCCCCTGGCCGTCAGGTCAGATTTGGAAGTTTGAATTACACGGCCGACATTCGCGGAGACTTGATCTTTGACAGATTTGAGCCACAGCTGGGCGCACCGCACTGTCACAACGGGTATGACCTAGCTCTGCCGCTGAACAGTACCCCAGAGGCCGCGCCCGCATCAGCTCTGACCCTTAGCTCGGAGCCAACTGCGCCAATCGAGAACAGGTGGCTAGACACCACCTCAGGGGCTGCAGTCTCAACGGTGATCGAGCCGAACACCAGCCTAATCCTCTGTGAAGCCCGTGACTCCAAGGTGTCGGACTCTTTTCTGGACTCTGAACCGTCCGCGCCCCTGCCAATCGAATCCGATTGGGCGCCGATCATGGAATTCACCGCCGCGGATATCATTCAGCACTCGCCCTTCGGCGACATTCTGAATTCACTAAGGTCTCTCTCTTTGTTAGGAGAGCCCTGGCCGGACTACGGCCAATAGGATTGGGATGCGGAGAACGAAGAAATTCGACGCCCACCCACCACCCACTTCGTAGCCACTGTCGATGATTTAACCGACATGCTCGACTTTGACTCCGAAGACATCGACGGTATGGACAATGATGTAGGAAACGAACATGAACCAGCGCCTATAGGGCACTGGAAAGCCACCTCGTCATATGACATATACATGGTGGATACACCCAAAGAAGGTAATGGCGACGAGATACTGGAGGATGACCCCTCCAAGAAGCAACCCAAGCGCCGACGTCAGCGGCGCCGCTCTAGGTCCCGCCAAAGCAAAAGTGGTGATACCGGCACAGGAGATAATAACACTCCGGATAGTGCCAAAGACAACAACATTCCCCTCCAGCAAGATTCAAAGCAGGAGGATGGAGGAGCCAGCTCTCCTGAGAGAGCGGCAGATGGAGAGGAGGAGGATTACAACTACATGCCCCCCTCCAAAGACGAGGCAAGCCTCGGCGACAATGAATTCGCCGTACCAGAGGATCCCATCGAATAAGAGCGCTTCAAGCGCCGGCTTATGGCCATGGTAAATAGCCTGAAGAAAAAGCAGCAACAGCTTCAAGCTGATCAAGATCTGCTAGCTGACAGATGGACTGAAGTCCTCGCGGCCGAGGAATATAAACTCGAGCGCCCCTCCAAGAATTACCCAAAGTGCAGGTTACTACCTCGACTGGAGCAAGAAGCGTATGATACGGCTGATCGGCCACCTCGTGGCCGCGATAGAGAGGCATTCCAGCCAAAAGCTCAGCCTCCACCCCGACGCCATTCAAATAAAAAGGCATGGGGAGATACGCCAGACCTGCGAGACATATTGGAGGACAAAGCAAAGCATGCAAGATCGATCTACGGATCACGAGGGCGCACTACTCTGTGAGACGATAAACGTCACGCCGGAAACAGCAAAAGCAAATCTGGCCGGGCCGAACACAGCGGGCAAGACCCTTTCGAGCTACGTCGCGATATAGCCCAATATAGAGGCGCCGCACACCCCTTATGCTTCACAGACGAAGTAATGGAACATCAATTCCCAGAAGGTTTCAAACCTGTGAATATTGAATCATACGACGGCACAACAGATCCCGCAGTATGGATCGAGGATTTCCTCCTCCACATCCACATGGCCCACGGTGATGACATACACGCCATCAAATACCTCCCACTAAAGCTCAAAGGACCAGCGCGGCATTGTCTTAACAGCTTGCCAGCAGACTCCATTAGCTGTTGGGAAGATCTGGAAGCCGCATTCCTCGACAACTTTCAGGGCACTTATGTGCGACCACCAGACGCCGATGACTTGAGCCACATAATTCAGCAACCAGAAGAGTCAGCCAGGCAATTCTGGACTTGGTTCCTTACAAAGAAAACTCAGATCATCGATTGTCCAGATGCAGAGGCCTTAGAAGCTTTCAAACACAACATCCGAGACGAGTGGCTAGCCCGGCACCTTGGTCAGGAAAAGCCGAAATCTATGGCAGCCCTCACGACGCGCATGGCCCGCTTTTGTGCGGGAGAAGACATCTGGCTGGCTCGCAGTAATAACATATCAAAGAACCATGGTACCCCGGATACCAAGGACGGCAATAGCAGGTCACGTCGCAACAAACATAAGCGCCGCATTAACAGCGAAAATATCGAGGATACGACAGTCAATGCCGGATTCAAAGGTTGTAAACCCGGTCAGCGGAAAAAGCTATTCAAACAAAGTACGCCGGGTCCATCCAGCTTGGACCGTATACTCGATCGCTCGTGTCAAATACACGGCACCCCAGACAAGCCAGCCAATCACACCAACAGGGATTGTTGGGTGTTCAAGCAGGCAGGCAAGTTAATTGCCGAAAACAAGGACAAGGGCCCGCATAGCAATGACGAGGAAGAACCCCGGCAGCCGCACACCGGAGGTCAGAAGAGGTTTCCCCCGCAAGTGCGGACAATGAACATGATATACGCAACCCACATCCCCAAGAGGGAGTGGAAGTGTGCGCTTAGGGACGTATATGCGTTGGTGCCAGTTGCCCCAAAGTTCAACCCTTGGTCCTCCTGTCCGATCACCTTCGATCGCAGGGACCACCCCACTAGTATCCGTCATGGCGGATTTGCCGCACTGGTCCTAGACCCAATCATTGACGGATTTCACCTCACTCGAGTCCTTATGGATGGCGGCAGTAGCCTGAACCTGCTTTATCAGGATACAGTGTGCAAAATGGGTATAGACCCCTCAAGGATCAAATCCACAAAAACAACCTTTAAAGGCGTCATTCCAGGTGTAGAGGCCCATTGCACAGGCTCAATTACATTGGAAGTGGTCTTCGGATCCCCGGATAACTTCCGAAGCAAAGAGTTAATCTTCGATATAGTCCCGTTCCGCAGTGGTTATCACGCGCTACTCGGGCGAACCGCATTTGCTAGATTCAATGCGGTACCGCATTATGCATACCTCAAACTCAAAATGCCAGGACCTCGAGGAGTTATTACAGTCAATGGAAACACACAGCGCTCTCTCTGAACAGAGGAGCACACCGCGGCCCTCGCAGCAGAAGCGCAAAGCAGCCTCTCAAGGCAATCAACCAGTTCGGCGCTTCACAGCCTGGACACCTTCAAGCGCGCTTGGGGCAATCGGCAAATAGACTGCCTGGCGTGATCTGAGCTCGCGTAGCAATACGGCGGCCACCCCAATCCCAGCCCAATGGCGAAACTCGTGTCGTGCATACATAATTACGCATTAAAATACCATGGGCACAGGTGGGGTGGGGGGCACAACTGCGGCACGCCCCAAGACACGGCCTAAACCACACTAGGGGCTTCCCGTTTGGTTATTTTTATCAGGACCTTAATCTCTGGAAACACAGTCCGGCAGCACTATTATCGAACACATGATGCAGCAACCAAGGAGGCATACAACTACTTCATACCACGGAATTCCCAGGTGGATTATAGTAATGAGCGAAATATTCCTCAGCTTTCCCTTGGAAGGGACATAGTCCTACTCTTTGCTTATCGCACTATCTGTATCACTCTGCTTTAACGCAATTTTTTAATAAACAATGCATGACATTACGACTATTATTACATTCTTGTTATATATATATATATGTGTGTGTGTGTATGTGTTCATTAATGACGCCTTGCAACTGTACACCTTGGTACGGCTAATACACCAGGGGCTTATGTACCTCACAATACGGTGTGAAAAGTCCGAACACTTTCACAAGTGCGGCACCCCGAACTTATAGCATTATATGCATCAGCTCCGAATCATGTCTTTGGTCAAATGTTGGGTTTGCTCGGCTCCTATGTTTTGGTACCTTACGTTCTGCTCTATCGGCTAAGGTAGCGCTAGGAGAACTATTGCGATTGTGCCCCAATTCTGCTGGGTTCAGCACCTCAGTAGAGAAAGCTAAAACTGACTGTCATGATAAGGCGAGAGACTGGTCGCTGTTCGGCGAGGTTTTCGAGTCCCTAAAGACTTATGCCGCTTAGAGCGAGGGGCCGGCCCTGTCCGCTTAAAGGCGTGTATCGCGCCCCAAATTCGGCCTTCCAAATACCAGGGGCTTCGCCGAAATTTAAAATTGTAGAATTCTATGGCTAAGTGAGAGTGATAAAGCATTATTAGTCCGGTTGCCTTGTTCGTTGTGCTGAGCACCTCCCTCGAAGGACCCAAACATGGGAACAAGAGTGCTCAGGTTTATACCGAACACCCCAGCACTCGTGGCATGGGGGCAGAAGCCGAGGACTAGCCATATCTCAGATTGGATAAACAGACAAACAGAAGGTAATATTTTAAATTCAAACAAGCGTTGCATATCACATATGAAACAAGTTTTCATAAATACAGGATAAAACGAGCAAGTCTCACTCAAATATTACATCTTTGGAACACTCGTCCGCTATGAGACGGGCACCCGGCAGAACACCCTCGTAGTACATCTCGGGGTGGCGGTGCTCCTTGCCCTCCGGCAGCCCCTCCTTTTTCAGCTTCACGGCGTCCAGCTTGACCCACTACAATTTCACACAGGCGAAAGCCCGGCGTGCACCTTCAATGCAGACAGATCGCTTGACGACCTCCAGCCACGGGCAAGCATCCACAAGCCGCCTCACCAGGCCGAAGAAGCTGTTCGGAAGGGCGTTGCTAGGCCACATCCGGACTATAAAGCTCTTCATGGCCCGATCAGCTGCCTTATGTAGCTCGACCATCTGCTTCAGCTGGTCGCTCATTGGCACCGGGTGTTCGGCCTCAGCATACTGAGACCAGAACAGCTTCTCCGTTGAGCTTCCATCCTCGGCCTGGTAAAATTGTGCGGCATCGGACATGCTGCCGGGCAAATCTGTGAATGCTCCTGGAGAGCTTCGGATTCGGGTAAGTAATTGGTAATTTACTTTTACATGCTTGCTTTGCATATAGAAAGCCTTGCCCACTTCTATCTTCTTCATCGCGTCGATCTCTTGGAGAGCCTTTTGGGCTTCGGCCTTGGCACTTTTTGCGCTCTTGAGGGCCGCGGCAAGCTCAGACTCCCGCGTCTTTGAGTCAAGCTCCAATGCCTCGTGCTTCGCCACGAGAGCCTGGAGCTCTTGCTACACCTCACCCACCCGAGCCTCATGCTTTTCTCGCTCGGCGCGCTCCTTGGTCGCTTTATCTTCGGCCTTGGTTAGCGCTTGCTTCAGGGTCGCCACCTCGGTCGTGGCCCCTGGCAAATATATGTTGATCCTGTCATTTTGCAATCGCATCTTCTTTTATATACACATATCTATAGACAGGGTATTACTTACCCTTGCTCTCCTCGAGCTGCCTCTTGGCGAGGCCGAGCTCTTTCCTGGACCCCTCGAGGTCCTGCTTCAGTACAGCGACCTCCGCAGTCAGTGCGGCGGACGCCAACAGCGAAGCCTGCATATGCATATTGACATACTTATATTAGACTCCTGCGATATTATTTGATCCTCTATTCGGCTTTTCTTTGTGAACACCGAACAAAGCATCAGGGGCTACTGTCTATGCGGTAATATTTCTACTACATTTTAAAACACTTACCTCAAAGCCTGTTTGGAGGCTGGCACAGGCTTCAGTCAATCTGCTCTTGGCGGACTGAACCTTCTGGATCACCACACTCATGATAGTGCGGTGCTCCTCGTTGATGGAAGCGCTACGAAGCGCTTCCAGCAGATTGTTCGGCGCCTCTGGATGGATAGAGGTCACCGGCACAGGCGTCTTGCCCCTCTTAGAAGGAGTCCACCTGCCTGAGCCCGGAACCGCTGGAGGGTCTGGCGCGGTGTTCGACTGAGGGACGAACTCGGAGCTCTTAGGGGCCTCGTCCCCTCGGCTCTCGGAGTCCGGAAGGTCGCCTTGAGGCGCCTCCAGGACTGTCTCCCCTCGACCCGGTGCCTCTTGAGACAGCACCTCGGCGTCGTCAGCAGGATGAGGGGAGGTGGCGGTCGGGACTGGATCGCTATCCATGTCCGACGAGCCCAGGGAGCCGTCCGATGATACATTGATGCTGGTTCGCGGCGGCCTGCATAATCATGTTCAACATTAGGGAAAGCAGTGCGACAAAGGAATGCTACGAGTTACTCTGGTATCCGAATACTTACGATCTCCCCAGGGGCTTGGCCCTGGGCAACCACTCGTCTTTGTCTTCGTCGGCGGCGGTGGAGCTGTCCGGAAGGAGAGTCCTTCCCTTCTTGGACCCTTCAGCCTCCCCAGTTGGGGCGGCCTTCCTTTTCTTGTCTCCCCCGCCTGGAGGGGGAGCATCTTCTTCTTCCTCCTCGTCTTCGGGGGAAGAGTGTGCCGCAGAGTTATTGGACGATGAGCCCGATAACACCTGGCGCCGGGAACTCTTTCGGGTTCCCTTGGCCTTCTTGGTCTTCTCCGGCACCTTGTAAGGAGCCGGAGCCAGCATCTCTGTCAGGAGAGCGCCCGCAGTGTCTTCGGGCAAAGGGGCCGGACAGTTAATCTGCCCCGACATCTCCACCCAGTCCTGTTAAAGGCATGGAGATTAGACCCTGCACAAATTAAGCTAGGGAAAATAAATGTCCTACGGGACGTATTGAACTCACCGAACGCGCTAGGCGCTTTGCGCTTAGTCCATGGTCCTCGGCGAGAGAAGGGGGGACCTCGGCGCCCTTGAACAGCACCTTCCAAACATCCTTGTGTGTCGTATCGAAGAGCTCGCTCAGAGTCTGGTGCTGGGCCGGGTCGAACTCCCACAAGGTAAAATCCCGTTGTTGACACGGGAGGATCCGGCGGATGAGCATAACTTGGACTATGTTGACAAGCTTGAGCTTCTTGCTCGCCATGCTCCAGATACATTTCTGGAGTCCATCCAGCTCCACCGATGAACCCCATGACAAGCCCTTCTCTTTCCAAGAAGTGAGCCGTGTTGGGAATCCGGATCGAAACTCAGGGGCTGTCGCCCATTTGGCGCCGCGCGGCTCGGTGATGTAGAACCACGCCAATTGCCATCCCTTTATTGTCTCCATGAAGGAGCCTTCGAGCCATATGACGTTGGGAATCTTGCCCACCATGGCTTCGCCGCATTCTGCTTGTTGGCCTCGTACTACCTTCGGCTTGATATTGAAGGTCTTTAACCATAGGCCGAAGTGGGGCCGGATGCGAAGGAAAGCCTCACACACGAGGATGAACGCCAAAATGTTGAGGATGAAGTTCGGGGCCAGATCATGAAAGTCCAGCCCGTAGTAGAACATGAGACCACAGATGAATGGATGGAGGGGAAACCCTAGTCCGCGGAGGAAGTGGGGAAGGAAAACTACCCTCTCGTGAGGTTCCGGGGTAGGGACGATCTGCCCCGCAGCGGGCAGCCGATGCGCGATGTTCACGGCTAAGTATCCGGCTCCGCACAGCTTCTTGATGTCTCCCTCCGTGACGGAGGAGACCATCCACTTGCCTCCCGCTCCGGACATGGTTGGAGAAGGTTGAGGTGGGAAGAGCGGACTTGGGCGCTAGAGTTCGAGAATGGATGAGCGAAGGAGGAAGAAGGCGTGGATAGAAAGGTGAATCCTTATCCCTTTATATGGGCGGACGAAGCTAAGCATCCCCACTTGCCTGGTAAAACTCGCTTATCCCCCAAGCGCCGTAATTGATGGCGCGGCTGGGTTACCCACGCCCGTATTGATGAGAATCCTGTAATAAGGGGACACGATCTCTGCTTTGACAAGACGTGTCGAAAAGTTGACTCGCGTTATGTGCGAGGCTGGTTAAAGGAAACGGTTCGAATAATCACCGGGCCATGACATAATGTCATGCTGCCAAAACAAGCCAGCAAATTAGATCTGCGAAAATATTATTCTCTCTATGATGGAATGTGGAACTTATTTTGCAGGGTCGGACACTATCCTCGTATTCAAATTCTTCTATGATGTATTCAGAAAAGGAACCCGCCTTGCAATGCCGAAGACAATACTGCGCGCCGGACTCATCGTCATTGAAGCCTGGTTCTGGGGCTACTGAGGGAGTCCTGGATTAGGGGGTCTCCGGACAGTCGAACTATCTCTATTGGCCGGACTATTAGACTATGAAGATACAAGATTGAAGACTTCGTCTCATGTCCGGATGGGACTCTACTTGGCGTGGAAGGCAAGCTAGGCAATACGGATATGGATATCTCCTCCTTTGTAACCAACCTTGTGTAACCCTAACCCTCTCCGGTGTCTATAAACTGAAGGGTTTTAGTCCGTATGACAACAACCATAACATACAATCATACCATAGGCTAGCTTCTAGGGTTTAGCCTCTCTGATCTCGTGGTAGATCTACTCTTGTACTACCCATATCATCAATATCAATCAAGCAGGACGTAGGGTTTTACCTCCATCAAGAGGGCCCGAACCTGGGTAAAACATTGTGTCCCCTGCCTCCTGTTACCATCCGGCCTAGACGCACAGTTCGGGACCCCCTACCCGAGATCCGCCGGTTTTGACACCGACAATGACCATAGGCGTAAACTATGGAGGGGGCGCCGCACATGGCTAACAATTGTTGGTGTGTCTTCTAGGCGCCCCTCCCCATGTATATGTAGGTGGGAGGGGGTTGGGGAGAAGCCTTGGGGCGCCCCAAGTAGGAGGAATCCTTCTTGGATTGCCTCCTCCAATTTAGCCTCCCCCTTTCCTTATCTCTGGAAGGGGGGAAGGAAAGAGGGGAGAGGGGAAAGGAAGGGGGAATCATATTCCCTCTATTTCCTTTCCTCCTCCGCTTTTCCTTTCTCCACTTAGGCCGGCCCATATGGGGGTGCACCAGCATTAGGGGCTGGTATGTCCTACCCTTGGCCCAATAAGACCCATATCTTTGCCAGGGGTTGCCCGGAACCCCTTCCCGTGACCCGATACGTACCCGGTACCTCCGGAACACTTCCGGTGTCCGAATACTATCGTCCTATATATTAATCTTTACCTATCAACCATTTCGAGACTCCTCATCATGTATGTGATCTCATCCAGGACTCCGAACAACATTCAGTCACCAAATCACACAACTCATATAATACAAAATCGTCACATTAAGCATGCGGACCGTACGGGTTCGGGAACTATGTAGACATGACCGAGAAACCTCTCCGGTCAATAGCCAATAGCAGAACCTGCATGCTCATATTGGTTCCCACATATTCTACGAAGATCTTTATCGGTCGTACCGTAATGACAACATACGTTATTCCCTTTGTCATCGGTATGTTACTTGCGCGAGATTCGATCGTCGGTATCTCCATACCTAGTTCAATCTCATTACCAGCAAGTCTCTTTACTCGTTCCGTAATACATCATCCTACAACTAACTCATTATTCACATTGCTTGCAAGGCTTATTATGATGTGTATTACCAAGAGGGCCCAGAGATACCTCTCTGATATTCAGAGTGACAAATCCTAATCTCGATCTATGCCAACCCAACAAACACCTCCGGAAATACCTGTAGAGCATATTTACAATCACCCAGTTATGTTGTGACATTTGATAGCTGATATGTCTTCGTCGTATCTACTTTTCCAAACACTTTTGCCCTTGTTTTGGACTCTAACTTGCATGATTTGAATGGAACTAATCCAGACTGATGATGTTTTCAGCAGAATTGCCATGATGTTATTTATGTGCAGAAACAAAAGTTCTCGGAATGACCTGAAACTCCACGGAGATTATTTTTGGAAATAATAAAAAAAATACTAGCAAAGAATCAAGGCCAGGGGGCCCACACCCTAGCCACGAGGGTGGGGGAGCGCCTTCCCCTGCCTCATGGCCCCCCTGGAGCTCCACCGACCTCAACTCCAACTCCATATATTCGTGTTCAGGGAGAAAAAAATAAAGGAGAAGGATTCATCGCGTTTTACGATACGGAGCCGCCGCCAAGCCCTAAACTCTCTCGGGAGGGCTGATCTGGAGTCCGTTCGGGGCTCCGGAGAGGGGAATACATCGCTGTCGTCATCATCAACCATCCTCCATCACCAATTTCATGATGCTTTGGTGATGGGTTGCTGGACGGTGATGGGTTGGATGAGATTTATCATGTAATCGAGTTAGTTTTGGTTAGGGTTTGATCACTAGTATCCACTATGTTCTGAGATTGATGTGGCTATGACTTTAATATGCTTAATGCTTGTCACTACGGCCTGAGTGCCATGATTTCAGATCTGAACCTATTATGTTTTCATGAATATATGTGAGTTCTTGATCCTATCTTCCAAGTCTATAGTCACCCACCATGTGTTATGATCCGGCAACCCCGGAGTGACAATAATCGGGACCACTCCCGGTGATGACCATAGTTTGAGGAGTTCATGCATTCACTATGTGTTAATGCTTTGGTCCAGTACTCTAAAAGGAGGCCTTAATATCCCTTAGTTTCCGCTAGGACCCCGCTGCCACGGGAGGGTAGGACAAAAGATGTCATGCAAGTTCTTTTCCATAAGCACGTATGACTATATTCGGAATACATGCCTACATTACATTGATGAATTGGAGCTAGTTCTGTGTCACCCTATGTTATGACTGTTACATGATGAACCACATCCGGCATAATTCTCTATCATCGATCCAATGCCTACGAGCTTTCCATATATTGTTCTTCGCTTATTTACTTTTCCGTTTCTATTGTTATCATCACTACAAAATACCAAAAATATTACTTTTGCTACCATTACCACTACTATCATATTACTTTGCTACTAAACACTTTGATGCAGATATTAAGTTTCCAGGTGTGGTTGAATTGACAACTCAGCTACTAATACTTGAGAATATTCTTTGGCTCCCCTTGTGTCGAATCAATAAATTTGGGTTGAATACTCTACCCTCGAAAACTGTTGCGATCCCCTATACTTGTGGATTATCAAGACTATTTTCTGGCGCCGTTGCCGGGGAGCATAGCTCTATTCTTTGAGTCACTTGGGATTTATATCTGCTGGTCACTATGAAGAACTTGAAAGACGCGAAAACAAAAATTTATCCCTCAAATACGAGGGGAGGTAAGGAACTGCCATCTAGCTCTGCACTTGATTCACCTTCTGTTTTGAGTAAGCTTTTGACACCTAAACCTGCTTCTGCTATTAATTCTGATATGTCGCATATTATTGATGAGGCCACTTCTGCTTTGCATGATACTTATGATGAAAGTACTTCTATGCTTGATACTACTGTGCCACTTGGTGAATTTCTTGATGAACAACTTTCTAGGGCTAGAGAGAATGAAATTATTGAAACTGATAATATTGATGAAAGTGATGATGAACGCTCTCCTAATAAATATGAATTGCCTGTTGTGCCTGAGGGCTATATTATGGATGAAGAAACTAAAAGAGACTTTCTTGCATGCAATGATAGAAGTGATCTTAAGAAATTATTAGCTAAGCTTAAACAAAAAACTCTGAATGCTAGAATGAAATATGATCCTACTTATGCTACTTCACCTATCTTTGTTACTGATAAGGAATATGAATTCTCTATTGATCCTCATATAATTACTTTGGTTGAACCTGATCCTTTTTATGACTATGAATCTGAAACTATTGTGGCACATCTTACTAAATTAAATGATATAGTCACCCTGTTCACTAATGATGAGAGAACTCGCTACTTTTATATCCTGAAGATATTTCCGTTCTCATTAAAGGGTGATGCTAAGATATGGTTTAATTCTCTTGATCTTGGTTGTGTGTGTAGTCCCCAGGATATGATTTATAACTTCTCCGCTAAATATTTCCCTGCTCATAAGAAACAAGCTGCTTTAAGGGATATATATAATTTTATGCAAATTGAAGAAGAGAGTCTCCCACAAGCTTGGGGGAGGCTTCTACAATTAATTAGTGCTTTTCCTGATCATCCTCTTAAGAAAAATGAAATACTTGATATCTTTTATAATGGACTAACCGATGCTTCTAGAGACCACCTGGATAGTTGTGTTGGTTCTGTTTTCAGGGAAAGAACACCAGATGAAGCTGAAATTCTATTGAATAATATGTTGACAAATGGAAATAATTGGACACTTCCTGAGCCAACTCCTGAGCCAACTCCGAAGAAAAGGGGTGTTCTATTTCTCAGTGCTGAAGATATGCAAGAGGCAAAGAAATCTATGAAAGAAAAGGGTATTAAAGCTAAAGATGTTAAAAATTTACCTCCTATTGAAGAAATACATGGTCTTAATTTGCCGCCTGTTGAAGAAATATATGGTTTTAATCCATCACCAATTGAAGAAACACATGGTCTTGATAACCCGACACAGGTAGTAAAGGTAAATTCTCTCTACATATATGGTAAAGCTGAAATCCCTCCTACTAAGTTTGCTAGCCAGTGTTTGGATGAGTTTGATAGCTTATGGTTAGGCAAGAAGACTTCAATGCTTACTTTGGTAGACAATTGAAACAAAATGCTTATATGATTGAACACTTGGGTGATTATGTGTCTAGAGTTAAAGGTTAACTTAAACTCATTAGTAAACATGCTTCTATGGTTACCACTCAAGTAGAACAAGTACTTAAAGCTCAGAATGATTTGCTCAATGAATTAAATAGTAAGAAAAATGATAATGTTGTTAGAGTTATGACTAGAGGTGGTAAGACGACTCGGGAACCTTTGTATCCTGAAGGCCACACTAAGAGAATTGAGCAAGATTCTCAGAGAAATAATATAGATGCACCTAGTCCTTCTAAAATGAAGAAAAAAATGATAGGACTCTTCATGCTTATAGTGAACCTGTTATTGACACAACTGAGAATCCCAATGAAATCTCTACTTCTGATGCTGAAACACAATCTGGTAATGAACATGAAACTAGCGATAATGTTAATGATAATGTTCATGTTGATTCTCAACCTAGTAATGATAATGATGTAGAAGTTGAACCTGATGTTGATCTTGATAACCCACAATCAAAGAATCAACGATATGATAAAAGAGACTTTGTTGCTAGGAAACACTGTAAGGAAAGAGAGCCTTGGGTTCAGAAACCCATGCCTTTTCCTCCTAAGCCATCCAAGAAAAAGGATGATGAGGATTTTGAGCGCTTTGCTGAAATGATTAGACCTATCTTTTTGCATATGTGTTTGACTGATATGCTTAAAATGAATCCTTATGCTAAGTACATGAAAGATATTGTTACTAATAAAAGAAAGATACCAGAAGCCGAAATTTCCACCATGCTTGCTAATTATACTTTTAACGGTGGAATACCTAAGAAGCTAGGAGATCCAAGAGTACCAACTATACCATGCTCCATTAAAAGAAACTATGTTAAAGCTGCTTTTTGTGATCTTGGAGCCGGTGTTAGTGTTATGCCTCTCTCTTTATATCGTAGACTTGATTTGAATAAGTTGACATCTACTGAAATATCTTTGCAAATGGCTGATAAATCAACTACTATACCTGTCGGTATTTGTGAGGATGTGCCTGTTGTGGTTGCAAACGTTACTATTTTAATGGACTTTGTTATTCTTGATATTCCCGAGGATGATAGTATGTCTATTATTCTTTGAAGACCTTTTTTGAATACTGCAGGGGCTGTTATTGATTGCAACAAGGGCAGTGTCACTTTTCATGTTAATGGTAATGAGCATACGATACATTTTCTGAGGAAACAACCTCAAGTTCATAGTATAAACTCTATTGGAAAAATTCCATCGATTATTTTTAGAGGTTTTGAATTTCCTCTTCCTACTGTCAAGAAGAAATATGATATTCTTATTGTTGGGGATGTGCATATCCCCGTTGAGGTAACCTAGTGTTATTCGAAAATTCTCCGGTTCCATGTTACTCGGAATGAGTTTGTTAACAAGACTTGATCAACCTTGTTAGTGGAATCCTTTTGATGAGCATGAGATGGATGAATTTAGAAAACACAACTTTCTATACCCTCTTTTTACTTTCTTTTATTTATATTAAATAAAGCAAAAATAGTAACTTCTGTCTGTTTTCTGAATTATCCGTGCAATATAAAAATACCCCGAAAATAAAAGTTCTCCAAATGCCCTGCCAATTTAATATGATTTTTTCTGGAATATTTGAGAATATCTGGCACTAAGAACACAACAGGGGGAGCAAGCACCTGGCCACGAGGATCCACGGCGCGCCCACCCCCTTGGGCGCACCCCTTGCCCCGTGGGCCCACGGTGGCTCCCCTCCACTTATTCCTGCACCCACACACTTCTTCTTCCTCCCAAAAAAATCACCATCCAGCTCAAGCACGAGTTCTAGCTCATTTTGCTGCGATTTTCGATCTCCTTGCTCAAAGCACCTCTCACAAAACTGCTTTGGGGGATTGTTCCTTGGTATGTGTAACACCCCGGATATGACTTTCCCAATATGTATTCCAACTCTTGCCGTTTCCGGCCTTAAGTTATTTTATTTTCTCGGGTTCGGGTTTTTGTCTCCGTATGTTGTTGTCATTGTCATGCATCTCATATCATGTCATCATGTGCATTGCATTTGCATACGTGTTCATCTCATGCATCCGAGCATTTTCCCCGTTGTCTGTTTTGCATTCCGGCGCTTCGTTCTCCTCCGGTGGTCATTTCTACCTTTCTTTCGTGTGTAGGGATTAAACATTTCCGGATTGGACCGAGACTTGCCAAGCGGCCTTGGTTTACTACCAGTAGACCGCTTGTCAAGTTTCGTACCATTTGGACTTCGTTTGATGCTCCAACGGTTAACCGAGAGACCGGAAAGGCCTTGTGTGTGTTGCAGCCCAACACCCCTCCAATTTGGCCCAAAACCCACCAAAACCTTTTCCATCATCTAGAGCGTTCGATCACGATCGCGTGGCCGAAAACCGCACCTCATTTGGACACTCCTAGCTCCCTCTACCTCTATATATAGACCCCCTCCTCGAAATTCCCGGATCTCCTCTCTCCCTAACCCTAAAAATCAGCTCCGCCGCCATCGGACACGTCCGGCCGCAACCGGACGCGTCCGCCTGCTCCGCCGGACCTATCAGCAAGCGCCACGTGGGCGCCGAGCCCCACTTCGCCGCAGAAGCCCGCCGGGCCCGTGGCCGGCTCGCTCGCAACGCGCCCGGGCCAGAGACGCCCGCACCGCGCCGCCTCATCCGCTACCTCGCACCGCCGCCCGCGCCCGGAGCGCATCGCCGCGCCACCGTCGCTGTCCGGTCGCCGGCGCCGCCTCCGCCCCGACGTCCAGCGTCCTCCTCGCCGCCCTATCCCGCCGGTCGCCGCCCCTCGCCGCGGAGCGCCGCCACCGCCACCATCTCCGGCCTCTCCTCCTCCCCGCGGCCCCGAGAGCCTCTCCGGCGAGCTTGTCAAGTCCGGCCGGCGAACCTCGTTTCCCGTGTACTGCTACAGTAACCGCGCCAGATCCAGATCCGGACCGGGTTGATTTTTCCCCGAAACCCTAGTTCACATGCCCATGTTCATCGTGCCGTAACTTTGCATCCGTAGCTCTGTTTCGCGCATATAGCATATCAAATGTTCGCCTCAGAGAGCACATCATTTCATCTCATTGCATCATTTTCATTTGAGTTCATCTTGATGCCCGAAATGATGTTAGAAGAGGGTTACTTGAGATAATTGTCAGATCTGCTGCTCCATTTAGAGATTTGTCATTTTTGCCATGATTATTGTGTGCATGTTATGCCCATGAGTTCTACATATGTTTTGTTAAGGGTTTTGCCATCTTTCCAGAGGTGCAACCCATGTATTTTTGTGATGTGTGTGGTGACTAGCACAAGCTTGCAAAGTGAGGCACTTGCTAATGCTGATTTCAGGGACTTAGCATTTCCACTAAGTCCTTGAGTTGTTTATCTCATATGGCCATATGTTCATGTTGTTTCCTAGTGATACGTGCCTCTTTTGAGGATACTCAGTAAGGATGTTTTGTTAATCTTGTAATTCTCTATCAATCCATGTCTTTGTTTGCAATTATGGATAACCCTAGCTTGAGTAAATCGAGCTCTAGTTTTGCTACTTCGTGAATCTGGGCAGACTGTCTACTTGTTAGCGATTTTGCCGAGGATGTTGTAGTTGATCCGTGCATGCTATGCTATTGTTCTTGCCATGTATAGCTTGCATTTTGTGTATTCTTGATGGTTGTATGCTTAGATTATCATGACTTGCTCCGTAGTGAGTGCATCGAGCTTGCAAACATGCCTACTTGATATCTGTTTTCAGCATGTTCCAGTTTTCACTAAGTCTGAAAACTGATTATGTTTTTGCCATGTTCACATGCTTGCAATTGTATTTTCTGATCCCTTTTGGCTCAAGGTCACTAAGGGACTTTTGTTAAGCTCTTTGAGTAGCTCCATTCCATGCTTTACTTTGCCATGTTCAGGTCCTGTAGCATATAGTTTTCATGCTCCGAAGAGTGCTATCTGATCTGAAATTCCAGACAAGTGTTAATTTCACTAAGTCTGAGATCTGTTTACCATATGCATTTTTGCCATGCTTGTCTGAACCTGTTAGTGGATGAATTGGCCGTAGCTCAGTGCTAGACTTTTGTTAAGCATCATGAATGCGTCCCTGCCATGTATTTTGTTGTCATGTTTGGGTGTTGTAGCATGTTCATCTTGTTGCATTTAGATGACTACTTGCTGTAAATCGCAGAACGTGGCCATATTTGAATCGCTTGCCATTTCCAAACCGTAACTCTAATTCCGGCGTTCTTTATATCGTTTTCAAGCGATTTCATCTCATCTTTCCAGTGGCACACTTGGATTCCCAAGTTGAGGCCAGGTTCATGCATCCCTTGTCAAATCTTGCATATGCATCCCGCATCACATCCCGCATAGCATACCATCTTTGCATCATATTGTTTGAGCCTTGCACGTGGTTGATTGTGTTTCGTTTGCTTGTTTGTCTTGTTTGGGTAGAGACGGGAGACGAGTTCGCTAATGAGGAGCCCGTTGAGTTTGCTTTCGAGGATCTAGTCAACTCTGACAACTTTGTAGGCAAGATGATCATACCCTCGAAATCACTACTTTGCTTTGCTAGATGCTCGCTCTTTTGCTATGCCAATGCTACGATGCCTACCACTTGCTTTCAAGCCTCCCAAATTGCCATGTCAAACCTCTAACCCACCATGTCCTAGCAAACCGTTATTTTGCTATGTTACCGCTTTGCTCAGCCCCTCTTATAGCATTGCTAGTTGCAGGTGAAGATTGGAGACCGTTCCCTGTTGGAACATTTATTTACTTGTTGGGATATCATTATATTGCCATGTTATCTTAATGAATCTATATACTTGGTAAAGGGTGGAAGGCTCGGCCTCTCGCCTTGTGTTTTGTTCCACTCTTGCCGCCCTAGTTTCCGTCATATCGGTGTTATGTTCCCGGATTTTGCGTTCCTTACGCGGTTGGGTTATAATGGGAACCCCTTAATAGTTTGCCTTGATTAAAGCTTGTCCAGCAATGCCCAACCTTGGTCTTACCATTTTCCACCTAGCCTCTTTTTCCCTTGGGTTTCCGGAGCCCGAGGGTCATCTTATTTT
>NC_041388.1:218083909-218117222 GCF_002162155.2 Triticum dicoccoides | reverse complement strand
GCGATGTCCGGGGGCTACCAGGGGCAACTCTGGGTTGGCCTACCCGACATCTTGCTCATCCGATGTGCCCTGAGAATGAGATATGTGCAGCTCCTATCGTGATTTGTTGGCACATATGGGTGGTGTTGCTGGTCTTGTTTTAACCTATCGAAGTGTCTTGAAGAACCGAGGTACCGAGTCTGATCGGAACGTCTCGGGAGGAGGTCTATTCCTTCGTTGACTGTGAGAGCTTGTCATGGGCTAAGTTGGGACTCCCCTGCAGGGATTTGAACTTTCGAAAGCCGTGCCCGTGGTTATGGGCAGATGGGAATTTGTTAATGACCGGTTGTGCAGGTTGCCCTCTAGTTTCTCGCTCGCGCTTTGCCTCCTCTTCTCGCTCTCTTTTGGGAACAGGATAGCCACCATATTTGCTAGTCGCTTGCTGCAACTCCACATATTTACCTTGCCTTACCTATAAGCTTAAATAGTCTTGATCGCGAGGGTGCGAGATTGCTGAGTCCCTGTGGCTCACAGATTACTATTACACCAGATGCAGGGCCTGATGATTCCGCTCCAGGTGACGCGCTCGAGCTCAAGTGGGAGTTTGATGAGGACTCTCAATGATACTACGTGTCTTTCCCTGATGATCAGTAGTGGTGCCCAGTTGGGGGTGATCGGGACCGTGTCACATGTTGGGTTATCTTTTATTTTGGCGCCGTAGTCGGGCCATGAGTGTTTGGATGATGTAATGTTATTTATGTACCTGATTGACGTGGCGAGTGTAAGCCAACTATGTTATCTCCCCTTTTATTATCTATATTACATGGGATGTTGTGATGATTGCCTAACTTGCGACATATGCCTTCAATGCGATTATGCCTCTAAGCCGTGCCTCGACACGTGGGAGATATAGTTGCATCAAGGGTGTTACAAGTTGGTAATAAGAGCCTTCCCCGACCTTAGGAGCCCCATTGCTTGATCGTTTTTAGCGGCCGAGTTGTGTCTAGAAAAATTGTTTTGAGTCATTTAGGAATTATATATCGGAGAGTTTAGGAATTCTTTTTACTTCCCAGTCTCCTCATCGCTCTGGTAAGGCATCCTGACGTAGAGTTTTGACTCTTCTCTTCTCAAATTTCACAACAAAAAAAATTTAGGATCACGCGGGTATCTTGGAATCGTTCCGATGGTTTTATGATGAGAACATTGTCTTGGTGCCTCCTGTCAGGGGTATTGTGGAAGTGTCCCGGGGAGTTGAGCTCTGAGGTGTTGTCGTCATAATTTTATCGTTGCAGTTCTGGAATACCTGAGTTTAGTACGCCGACATCGAAAATCTCTTTTATGCAGTTCGTTGGTGAGATAACCTCGACGCCACCCAGTACTGGGGCGGGAGTTCGGGAGTATCACCATAACTTGTATAACGGATGCTTTTCGAAGGTTGAGGTAGATGGTTTCCGAAGTTTTTCTCAGTTATGTGTTGAAAGATGGATACAGCTGGATGTAGGATTTGCTAGATTTGGGTGAGATATTATACTTCCCCTGTATCCCCAACACCTGATTGCATAACCGGAAAGGTTCGGGAGTTTCATAGGTGGGAATTCTTGTAGCTCTAGTTCTTCTTCCACGGATATTTGGTTTGAGATTGGGATTTCTTACCGAGTATTCGTTCTTGATCCGTACCTTGTTGATTTATTTCTCTACCTAAATTCTAAGTGGCTTCTCAATTTATGGATATGTGACCATTTCAAGAGGAATGCATTCATTCATTTTGTTCGGATGTGAAGACTATATGTTGCCATTTTCATTCCGTTGGATTCAGCTTATTTTATCTGTCTATGTGCTAACGGTGGTCAACCTCTTCAGGATGGCTCCCGCTAAGAGCACCAATCAGAATCAGAATCAAGATCCGCCACCACCTCCACCTCCTCCGGAGGCATGGCAAGCTGTGATGGCCGCAACCAATGCAAACACACAGTTGATCATGCAAATTCTTCAAGAGCGCAATCAAGGCAACCAAGGGAACCATGGCAACAATCAGAATCACTTTGCTACACTCAACCAGTTCCTTGCTAACGGGCCAAAGACTTTCAGCAATTGTGTTGAGGCAACTGATGCTGACGATTGGCTCGTGGATCTGTGCAAGCATTTCGAGTGCAGTAACGTCAGGCCTAAGGACTTTGTCAAGTTCGCTTCCTTCCAACTCAAAGATCAAGCTGCAGAATGGTTCCAGCAGTACAAGGATTCTAGAGGTGGACGTGTGATCACTTGGGATGAATTCCGTCAAGATTTCAGAGCTCACCATATCCCTCAGAGCGTGGTTGAAAGCAACCGTGTGGAATTCCGCAACCTGAAGCAAGGCTCTTTGTCTGTCTATGACTATAACAAGTTGTTTCAGAAGCTCGCCCGCTTTGCCAAGAAGGACGTCCCTGATGAGAAGAGCATGATATACCATTTCAGGGGTGGTCTCAAAGAAGAAATTCAGCTAGCTCTTGTTCTCTTTGAGCCCTTGAGGTACGATGAGTTCTACAACATGGCATTGAAGCAAGAGGCCGCTCAACTAAGGTGTGATGCTTCCAAGAAGCGAGTCAGAGATGCTACTCCTTCTTCCTCTACTCAAGTGGCCAAGCAGCAGAAGTATTGGCTTCCTCCTCCTCCATTTCGTCAGCTGTATCAGCAGAAGAGCAAAGGTGGCAGTGGATCTTCCCACCCACCCAACCCTGGCTTTTAGAACAAGACTTCGTCTCAAGCTCCAAGACCGAGTGCTCCGTATCACCGTCCGCTTTCAGAGGTCACGTGCAACAAGTGCCAACAGAAGGGTCACTATGCCAACAAGTGTCTCAACCAGAGGCATCTCCCTCCTCCTCCTCCTGTGAGATCGGCAAGTACAACTATGGTCAAGCATAGCACCAAGTCTGCCAAGGTCAACTTGCTGAATGCAGCCCAGGCAGAGGACTCGCCAGATGTGATTATGTGTAACCTTCCTGTTAACGATGTTCCTGCAAGAGTTCTTTTTGACACTGGTGCATCTTTATCATTTTTATCGAAGCCTTTTGCATCAAGGCATGATGTGCATACTATTTATTTGCCTAAGCCGATAGTGGTTTCTTCGCCGGGTTTGTTCATGAACACCAAAAAGATGGCTCCGGATGTTACTATCACCTTGGGCGATTACAAGTTCCTTTCTTCTCATATGGTTCTTGGTAACTCGGATATTGATCTTATTCTCGGGATGGATTGGCTTTCTAAGCATAAGGCGCATCTTGATTGTGCAGCCAGGCAGATTCAATTGACTCATTCGTCTGAGGATGTAATTGTCTTTGCCGCTCGTGATGATACCATCCGTCTGTTTTCTCTCAATGAGAAGGGTGAACTGGCTGCTATCTCGCAAATTCCAGTCATTTGCGAATATCAAGACATCTTTCCAGAAGAGCTTCCAGAATGCCTCCGCACCGGCCAGTTGAATTCGTCATTGATCTTGAGCCCGGTAAGGAACCTGTGTGCAAGCGTCCTTACAAGCTCGGACCTGAAGAGTTGAAGGAGATGAAGAAGCAACTCGATATTCAAGAGAGAATGGGTCTCATCCGGCCTAGTTCTTCTCCGTGGGGTTGTGGTGTTCTTTTTGTGAAGAAGAAGGATGGAACGGACCGACTTTGTGTTGATTATCGTCCATTGAACAAGAAGACCATCAAGAACAAATACCCACTTCCCAACATCAATGAGCTGTTCAAACAACTCAAAGGTGCTCAAGTATTCTCCAAGCTTGATCCCCGTATGGGTTATCATCAGATTCGAATCCGTGAGCAAGATATTCCCAAGACGGCTTTCAGGACAAGCTATGGTTCATATGAATACACTGTCATGTCTTTTGGCCTCGTCAACGCTCCTCCGACTTTCTCTCGCATTATGAAGTTCATCTTCAACGCCTACACCAATGAATTCGTTTTGGTCTATCTCGACGACATTCTGGTTTTCTCGAAGAACAAGGAAGATCATGCCAAGCACTTGTGTTAGGTACTCGATAAGCTGAGGGAACACCAGTTCTACGCCAAGTTCTCCAAGTGCGAATTTTAGCTCGATGAGGTTCTTTATCTTGGTCATATCAGCTCTGCCAAGGGCATTGCCGTGAATCCTCAGAAGGAGTCTGCAATTGTGAATTGGGAACCTCCTCAGAACGTGAAGCAACTCCGAAGCTTCCTCGGTCTCGCAAGCTACTGCCGAAGATTCGTTGAAAACTTTTCTAAGATCGCGAAGCCTCTCTCAAATCTTCTCTAGAAGCACGTCAAGTACGTTTGGTCTCCGGAGTGTGACATCGCTTTCAACACTTTGAAAGAGAAATTGATCACTGCTCCAGTTCTCACTCTGCCTGATGAATCCAAGCCGTACGAGGTCTTTTGTGATGCCTCTCTCCAAGGTCTTGGCGCAGTATTGATGCAAGAGAAGAAAGTTGTTGCTTATACCTCTCGCCAGTTGAAGCCCAATGAGAAGAATTACCCCACTCATGATCTCGAGTTGGCGGCAGTTGTGCATGCTCTTTTGACTTGGAGACATCTCTTATTGGGAAGAAAAGTGGACATTTTCACTGATCACAAGAGTCTCAAGTACATCTTCACTCAGCCTAATCTCAACCTCAGGCAAACTCGATGGGTCGAAATGATTCAAGAGTATAATCCGAGTATCGAGTATACTCCAGGCAAGGCCAATGTGATTGTTGACGCATTCAGCAGGAAGGCTTATTGCAACAGTCTGATTCTCAAGCCTTATCAACCCGAGCTTTGTGAACCTTTCCACAAACTTAATCTGCAAGTTGTTCCTCAAGGTTTCCTCGCCAACCTTCAAGTCTCTCCTACCTTGGAAGACCAGATTCGCCAAGCCCAGCTTCTTGATGCTATGGTGAAAAAGGTGAAGATTGGGATTGCCAAGAGTCAACCCAAGTACAAGTGCTACCGCCTTGATGACAAGGATACTCTCTTCTTCGAGGATCGTATTGTTGTGCCCAAAGGTGACCTCCGTAAAGTGATCATGAACGAGGCTCACAATTCTCTCCTCTCCATCCACCCTGGGAGCACGAAGATGTATCAGGACCTCAAGCAGGCTTATTGGTGGACTCGAATGAAGCGCGAGATCGCTCAGTTCGTGAATGAGTGTGATGTCTGCAGAAGAGTGAAGGCAGAACACCAAAGGCCAGCTGGTCTCCTCCAACCTCTTGCCATTCCAGAATGGAAGTTTGACCACATTGAAATGGACTTCGTGACTGGGTTTCCAAAGTCCAAACGTGGCAATGATGCTATATTCGTTGTCATCGACAAACTCACCAAAGTGGCTCACTTCCTGCCTATCAAAGAGTCAATCACTGCAACTCAATTGGCGGAACTCTATACCTCTAAAATTGTCTCTCTACACGGTATTCCACAAGTGATCTCTTCAGACCGTGGCTGCATCTTTACCTCCAAGTTTTGGGATTCTTTTCAGAAGGCCATGGGCACCAACATCTGCTTCAGCACAGCTTTCCATCCTCAAACTAGCGGTCAAGTCGAGCGTGTCAATCAGATTCTTGAAGATATGCTCAGGGCTTGTGTGATCTCCTTCGGCATGAAGTGGGAGGATTGTCTTCCTTATGCTGAATTCTCCTACAACAACAGTTTTCAAGCAAGTTCGGGCAAGGCCCCATTTGAAATTCTGTATGGCAGGAAGTGTCATACCCCTCTCAACTGGTCTGAAACCGGTGAACGTTAGCTTTTCGGAAATGACTTAATCACAGAGGCAGAGGAAATGTGCAAAGTCATTCGAGATAACCTCAAAGCAGCCCAATCCCGCCAGAAGAGCTACTATGACAGTAAGCACCGTGATTTGGCTTTCGAGATCGGAGATCATGTTTACCTCCGCGTCTCTCCTATGAAAGGTACCCGTCGCTTCGGTATCAAAGGCAAGCTTGCCCCTAGATACGTGGGACCTTTCAAGATTGTCAGCAAGAGAGGCGATCTCGCCTATCAACTCGAGCTTCCTTCAAACTTTGCAAATGTTCATGACGTGTTCCATGTCTCTCAGCTCCGAAAGTGCTTCAAGACTCCTGACCGCACCGTCAACTTCGAGGACATTGAGCTCCAAGAAGATCTCTCCTATCGTGAGCACCCCGTTGGTATTCTCGAAGAGACTGAACGCAAGACTCGCAACAAGTCAATCAAATTCCTCAAAATCAAGTGGTCACACCATTCCAACCGTGAAGCTACCTGGGAACGCGAGGATCACCTCCGTTCTGAGTACCAGGCGTTCTTTCAGTCCTAGATCTCGGGACGAGATCCTTTCGTAGTGGTGGAGTGTTGTAACACCCCGAATATGACTTTCCCAATATGTATTCCAACTCTTGTCGTTTCCGGCCTTAAGTTATTTTATTTTCTCGGGTTCGAGTTTTTGTCTCCGTGTGTTGTTGTCGTTGTCATGCATCTCATATCATGTCATCATGTGCATTGCATTTGCATACGTGTTCATCTCATGCATCCGAGCATTTTCCCCGTTGTCCGTTTTGCATTCCGGCGCTTCGTTCTCCTCCGGTGGTCATTTCTACCTTCCTTTCGTGTGTAGGGATTAAACATTTCCGGATTGGACCGAGACTTGCCAAGCGGCATTGGTTTACTACCGGTAGACCGCCTGTCAAGTTTCGTACCATTTGGACTTCGTTTGATGCTCCAACGGTTAACCAAGGGACCGAAAAGACCTCGTGTGTGTTGCAGCCCAACACCCCTCCAATTTGGCCCAAAACCCACCAAAACCTTCTCCATCATCTAGAGCATTCGATCACGTTCGCGTGGCCAAAAACCGCACCTCATTTGGACACTCCTAGCTCCCTCTACCTCTATATATAGACCCCCTCCTCGAAATTCCTGGATCTCCTCTCTCCCTAACCCTAAAAATCAGCTCCGCCGCCAACAGACACGTCCGGCCGCAACCGGACGCGTCCGCCCGCTCCGTCGGACCTATCAGCAAGCGCCACGTGGGCGCCGAGCCCCACTTCGCCACAGAAGCCCGCCGGGCCCGTGTCCGGCCCGCTCGGGCCGCGCCCGGGCCAGAGGCGCCCGCGCCGCGCCGCCTCATCCGCTACCTCGCGCCGCCGCCCACGCCCAGAGCGCCTCACCGCACCGCCGTCGCCGTCCAGTTGTCGGCGCCGCCTCCGCCCCGACGTCCGGCGTCCTCCTCGCTGCCCTATCCCGCCGGCCGCCGCCCCTCGCCGCGGAGCGCCGCCACCGCCACCATCTCCGGCCTCTCCTCCTTCCCGCGGCCCCGAGAGCCACTCCGGCGAGCTCGTCAAGTCCGGCCGGCGAACCTCGTTTGCCGTGCACTGCTACAGTAACCGCGCCAGATCCAGATCCGGATCGGGTTGATTTTTTCCCTGAAACCCTAGTACATATGCCCATGTTCATCGTGTCGTAACTTTGCATCTGTAGCTCCATTTCGCGCATATAGCATATCAAACTGTTCATCTCGGAGAGCACATCATTTCATCTCATTGCATCATTTTCATTTGAGTTCATCTTGATGCCCGAAATGCTGTTAGAAGAGGGCTACTTGAGATAATTGTCAGATCTGCTGCTCCATTTAGAGATTTGTCATTTTTGCCATGATTATTGTGTGCATGTTATGCCCATGAGTTCTACATATGTTTTGTTAAGGGTTTTGCCATCTTTCCAGAGGTGCAACCCATGTATTTTTGTGATGTGTGTGGTGACTAGCACAAGCTTGCAAAGTGAGGCACTTGCTAATGCTGATTTCAGGGACTTAGCATTTCCACTAAGTCCTTGAGCTGTTTATCTCATATGGCCATATGTTCATGTTGTTTCCTAGTGATCCGTGCCTCTTTTGAGGGTGATCAGTAAGGATGTTTTGTTAATATTGTAGTTCTCTATCCATCCATGTCTTTTTTTGCAATTATGGAGCACCCTAGCTTGAGTCAATCGAGCTCTACTTTTGCTACTTCGTGAATCTGGGCAGATTGTCTACTTGTTAGCGATTTTGCCAAGGATGTTGTAGTTGATCCGTGCATCTGTAGTGAGTGCATCGAGCTCGCAAACATGCCTACTTGATATCTATTTTCAGCATGTTCCCATTTTCACTAAGTCTGAGAACTGATTATGTTTTTGCCATGTTCACATGCTTGCAATTGTATTTTCTGATCCCTTTTGGCTCAAGGTCACTAAGGGACTTTTGTTAAGCTCTTTGAGTAGCTCCATTTCATGCTTTACTTTGCCATGTTCAGGTCCTGTAGCATATAGTTTTCATGCTCCGAAGAGTGCTATCTGATCTGAAATTCCAGATAAGTGTTAATTTCACTAAGTCTGAGATCTATTTACCATATGCATTTTTGCCATGCTTGTTTGAACCTGTTAATGGATGAATTGGCCATAGCTCAGTGCTAGACTTTTGTTAAGCATCATGAATGCATCCCTGCCATGTATTTTGTTGTCATGTTTGGGTGCTGTAGCATGTTCATCTTGTTGCATTTAGATGACTACTTACTGTAAATCGCAGAACGTGCCCATATTTGAATCGCTTGCCATTTCCAAACCGTAACTCTGATTCCGGCGTTCTTTATATCGTTTTCAAGCGATTTCATCTCATATTTCCAGTGGCACACTTGGATTCCCATGTTGGGGCCAGGTTCATGCATCCCTTGTCAAATCTTGCATATGCATCCCGCATCGCATCCTGCATAGCATACCATCTTTGCATCATATTGTTTCAGCCTTGCACGTGGTTGATTGTGTTTCGTTTGCTTGTTTGTCTTGTTTGGGTAGAGCCGAGAGACGAGTTCACTAACGAGGAGCCCGTTGAGTTTTCTTTCGAGGATCTAGTCAACTCTGACAACTTTGTAGGCAAGATGATCATACCCTCGAAATCACTACTATCTCTGCTTTGCTAGATGCTCGCTCTTTTGCTATGCCAATGCTACGATGCCTACCACTTGCTTTCAAGCCTCCCAAATTTCCATGTCAAACCTCTAACCCACCATGTCCTAGCAAACCGTTGTTTGGCTATGTTACCGCTTTGCTCAGCCCCTCTTATAGGTTGCTAGTTGCAGGTGAAGATTGGAGACCGTTCCCTGTTGGAACATTAATTTACTTGTTGGGATATCATTATATTGCCATGTTATCTTAATGCATCTATATACTTGGTAAAGGGTGGAAGGCTCGGCCTCTCGCCTAGTGTTTTGTTCCACTCTTGCCGCCCTAGTTTCCGTCATATCGGTGTTATGTTCTCGGATTTTGCGTTCCTTACGCGGTTGGGTTATAATGGGAACCCCTTAATAGTTTGCCTTGATTAAAGCTTTTCTAGCAATGCCCAACCTTGGTCTTACCATTTTCCACCTAGCCTCTTTTTCCCTTGGGTTTCCGGAGCCCGAGGGTCATCTTATTTTAGCCCCCCCCCCCCGGGGCCAGTGCTCCTCTGAGTGTTGGTCCAACCGAGCGATGTCCGGGGGCTACCAGGGGCAACTCTGGGCTGGCCTACCCGACATCTTGCTCATCCGGTGTGCCCTGTGAACGAGATATGTGCAACTCCTATCGTGATTTGTTGGCACATATGGGTGGTGTTGCTGGTCTTGTTTTAACCTGTCGAAGTGTCTTGAAGAACCGAGGTACCAAGTCTGATCGGAATGTCTCGGGAGGAGGTCTATTCCTTCGTTGACTGTGAGAGCTTGTCATGGTCTAAGTTGGGACTCCCCTGCAGGGATTTGAACTTTCGAAAGCCGTGCCCGCGGTTATGGGCAGATGGGAATTTGTTAATGTCCGGTTGTAGATAACTTGAACCTTAACTTAATTAAAATGAATCAACAGTGTGAGTTGCCGTGATGGTCTCTTCTCGGCGGAGTCCGGGAAGTGAACATGACGTTGGAGTAATGCTTGCGCAGGTTGCCCTCTAGTTTCTCGCTCGCGCTTTGCCTCCTCTTCTCGCTCTCTTTTGGGAACAGGATAGCCACCATATTTGCTAGTCGCTTGCTGCAGCTCCACATATTTACCTTGCCTTACCTATAAGCTTAAATAGTCTTGATCGCGAGGGTGCGAGATTGCTGAGTCCCTGTGGCTCACAGATTACTATTACACCAGATGCAGGGCCTGATGATTCCGCTCCAGGTGACGCGCTCGAGCTCAAGTGGGAGTTTGATGAGGACTCTCAACGATACTACGTGTCTTTCCCTAATGATCAGTAGTGGTGCCCAGTTGGGGGTGATCGGGACCGTGTCGCATGTTGGGTTATCTTTTATTTTGGCGCCGTAGTCGGGCCATGAGTGTTTGGATGATGTAATGTTATTTATGTACCTGATTGACGTGGCGAGTGTAAGCCAACTATGTTATCTCCCCTTTTATTATCTATATTACATGGGATGTTGTGATGATTGCCTAACTTGCGACATATGCCTTCAATGCGATTATGCCTCTAAGCCATGCCTCGACTCGTGGGAGATATAGTCGCATCAAGGGTGTTACAAGTTGGTAATAAGAGCCTTCCCCGACCTTAGGAGCCCCATTGCTTGATCGTTTTTAGCGGCCGAGTTGTGTCTAGAAAAATTGTTTTGAGTCATTTAGGAATTATATATCGGAGAGTTTAGGAATTCTTTTTACTTCCCAGTCTCCTCATCGCTCTGGTAAGGCATCCTGACGTAGAGTTTTGACTCTTCTCTTCTCAAATTTCACAACAAAAAAAATTTAGGATCACGCGGGTATCTTGGAATCGTTCCGATGGTTTTATGATGAGAACATTGTCTTGGTGCCTCCTGTCAGGGGTATTGTGGAAGTGTCCCGGGGAGTTGAGCTCTGAGGTGTTGTCGTCATAATTTTATCGTTGCAGTTCTGGAATACCTGAGTTTAGTACGCCGACATCGAAAATCTCTTTTATGCAATTCATTGGTGAGATAACCTCGACGCCACCCAGTACTGGGGCAAGAGTTTGGGAGTATCGCCATAACTTGTATAACGGATGCTTTTCGAAGGTTGAGGTAGATGGTTTCCGAAGTTTTTCTCGGTTATGTGTTGAAGGATGGATACAGCTGGATGTAGGATTTGCTAGATTTGGGTGAGATATTATACTTCCCCTGTATCCCCAACACCTGATTGCATAACCGGAAAGGTTCGGGAGTTTCATAGGTGGGAATTCTTGTAGCTCTAGTTCTTCTTCCACGGATATTTGGTTTGAGATTGGGATTTCTTACCGAGTATTCGTTCTTGATCCTTACCTTGTTGATTTATTTCTCTACCTAAATTCTAAGTGGCTTCTCAATTTATGGATATGTGACCATTTCAAGAGGAATGCATTCGTTCATTTTGTTCGGATGTGAAGACTATATGTTGCAATTTTCATTCCGTTGGATTCAGCTTCTTTTATCTGTCTATGTGCTAATGGTGGTCAACCTCTTCAGGATGGCTCCCGCTAAGAGCACCAATCAGAATTAGAATCAAGATCCGCCACCACCTCCACCTCCTCCGGAGGCATGGCAAGCTGTGATGGCCGCAACCAATGCAAACACATAGTTGATCATGCAAATTCTTCAAGAGCGCAATCAAGGCAACCAAGGGAACCAAGGCAACAATCAGAGTCACTTTGCTACACTAAACCAGTTCCTTGCTAATGGGCCAAAGACTTTCAGCAATTGTGTTGAGGCAACTGATGCTGAAGATTGGCTCGTGGATCTGTGCAAGCATTTCGAGTGCAGTAATGTCAGGCCTAAGGACTTTGTCAAGTTCGCTTCCTTCCAACTCAAAGATCAAGTTGCAGAATGGCTCCAGCAGTACAAGGATTCCAGAGGTGGACGTGTGATCACTTGGGATGAATTCCGTCAAGATTTCAGAGCTCACCATATCCCTCAGAGCGTGGTTGAAAGAAACCGTGAGGAATTCCGCAACCTGAAGCAAGGCTCTTTGTTTATCTATGACTACAACAAGTTGTTTCAGAAGCTCGCCCGCTTTGCCAAGCAGGACGTCCCTGATGAGAAGAGCATGATATACCAGTTCAGGGGTGGTCTCAAAGAAGAAATTCAGCTAGCTCTTGTTCTCTTTGAGCACTTGAGGTACGATGAGTTCTACAACATGGCATTGAAGCAAGAGGCCGCTCAACTGACGTGTGATGCTTCCAAGAAGCGAGTCAGAGATGCTACTCCTTCTTCCTCTACTCAAGTGGCCAAGCAGTAGAAGTATTGGCTTCCTCCTCCTCCATTCCATCAGTCGTACCAGCAGAAGAGCAAAGGTGGCAGTGGATCTTCCCACCCACCCAACCCTGGCTTTCAGAACAAGACTTCGTCTCAAGGTCCAAGACCGAGTGCTCCGTATCACCGTCCGCTTTCAGAGGTCACGTGCAACAAGTGCCAACAGAAGGGTCACTATGCCAACAAGTGTCTCAACCAGAGGCGTCTCCCTCCTCCTCCTCCTGTGAGATCGGCAAGTACAACTATGGTCAAGCATAGCACCAAGTCCGCCAAGGTCAACTTGCTGAATGCAGCCCAGGCAGAGGACTCGCCAGATGTGATTATGTGTAACCTTCCTGTTAACGATGTTCCTGCAAGAGTTCTTTTTGACACTGGTGCATCTTTATCATTTTTATCGAAGCCTTTTGCATCAAGGCATGATGTGCATACTATTTATTTGCCTAAGCCGATAGTGGTTTCTTCTTCGGGTTTGTTCATGAACACCAAAATGATGGCTCCGGATGTTACTATCACCTTGGGCGATTACAAGTTCCTTTCTTCTCCTATGGTTCTTGGTAACTTGGATATTGATCTTATTCTCGAGATGGATTGGCTTTCTAAGCATAAGGCGCATCTTGATTGTGCAGCAAGGCAGATTTAATTGACTCATTCGTCTGAGGATGTAATTGTCTTTGCCGCTCGTGATGATACCATCCGTCTGTTTTCTCTCAATGAGAAGGGTGAACTGGATGCTATCTCGCAAATTCCAGTCGTTTGTGAATATCAAGACATCTTTCCAGAAGAGCTTCCAGAATGCCTCCGCACCGACCAGTTGAATTCGTCATTGATCTTGAGCCCGATACGGAACCTGTGTGCAAGCGTCCTTACAAGCTCGGACCTGAAGAGTTGAAGGAGCTGAAGAAGCAACTCGATATTCAAGAGAGAATGGGTCTCATCCGGCCTAGTTCTTCTCCGTGGGGTTGTGGTGTTCTTTTTGTGAAGAAGAAGGATGGAACGGACCGACTTTGTGTTGATTACCGTCCATTGAACAAGAAGACCATCAAGAACAAATACCCACTTCCCAACATCAATGAGCTGTTCGAACAACTCAAAGGTGCTCAAGTATTCTCCAAGCTTGATCCCCGTATGGGTTATCATCAGATTCGAATCCGTGAGCAAGATATTCCCAAGACGGCTTTCAGGACAAGCTATGGTTCATATGAATACACTGTCATGTCTTTTGGCCTCGTCAACGCTCCTCCGACTTTCTCTCGCATGATGAACTTCATCTTCAACGCCTACACCAATGAATTCGTTTTGGTCTATCTCGACGACATTCTGGTTTTCTCGAAGAACAAGGAAGATCATGCCAAGCACTTGCGTTTGGTACTCGATAAGCTGAGGGAACACCAGTTCTACGCCAAGTTGTCCAAGTGCGAATTTTGGCTCGATGAGGTTCTTTATCTTGGTCATATCATCTCTGCCAAGGGCATTGCCGTGAATCCTGAGAAGGTGTCTGCAATTGTGAATTGGGAACCTCCTCAGAACGTGAAGCAACTCCATAGCTTCCTCGGTCTCGCAAGCTACTGCCGAAGATTCGTTGAAAACTTTTCTAAGATCGCGAAGCCTCTCTCAAATCTTCTCCAGAAGCACGTCAAGTACGTTTGGTCTCCGGAGTGTGACATCGCTTTCAACACTTTGAAAGAGAAATTGATCACTGCTCCAGTGCTCACTCCGCCTGATGAATCCAAGCCGTACGAGGTCTTTTGTGATGCCTCTCTCCAAGGTCTTGGCGCAGTATTGATGCAAGAGAAGAAAGTTGTTGCTTATACCTCTCGCCAGTTGAAGACCAATGAGAAGAACTACCCCACTCATGATCTCGAGTTGGCGGCAGTTGTGCATGCTCTTTTGACTTGGAGACATCTCTTATTGGGAAGAAAAGTGGACATTTTCACTGATCACAAGAGTCTCAAGTACATCTTCACTCAGCCTAATCTCAACCTCAGGCAAACTCGATGGGTCGAAATGATTCAAGAGTATAATCCGAGTATCGAGTATACTCCAGGCAAGGCCAATGTGATTGTTGACGCATTCAGCAGGAAGGCTTATTGCAACAGTCTGATTCTCAAGCCTTATCAACCCGAGCTTTGTGAACCTTTCCACAAACTTAATCTGCAAGTTGTTCCTCAAGGTTTCCTCGCCAACCTTCAAGTCTCTCCTACCTTGGAAGACCAGATTCGCCAAGCCCAGCTTCTTGATGCTATGGTGAAAAAGGTGAAGATTGGGATTGCCAAGAGTCAACCCAAGTACAAGTGCTACCGCCTTGATGACAAGGATACTCTCTTCTTCGAGGATCGTATTGTTGTGCCCAAAGGTGACCTCCGTAAAGTGATCATGAACGAGGCTCACAATTCTCTCCTCTCCATCCACCCTGGGAGCACGAAGATGTATCAGGACCTCAAGCAGGCTTATTGGTGGACTCGAATGAAGCGCGAGATCGCTCAGTTCATGAATGAGTGTGATGTCTGCAGAAGAGTGAAGGCAGAACACCAAAGGCCAGCTGGTCTCCTCCAACCTCTTGCCATTCCAGAATGGAAGTTTGACCACATTGAAATGGACTTCGTGACTGGGTTTCCAAAGTCCAAACGTGGCAATGATGCTATATTCGTTGTCATCGACAAACTCACCAAAGTGGCTCACTTCCTGCCTATCAAAGAGTCAATCACTGCAACTCAATTGGCGGAACTCTATACCTCTAAAATTGTCTCTCTACACGGTATTCCACAAGTGATCTCTTCAGACCGTGGCAGCATCTTTACCTCCAAGTTTTGCGATTCTTTTCAGAAGGCCGTGGGCACCAACATCTGCTTCAGCATAGCTTTCCATCCTCAAACTAGCGGTCAAGTCGAGCGTGTCAATCAGATTCTTGAAGATATGCTCAGGGCTTGTGTGATCTCCTTCGGCATGAAGTGGGAGGATTGTCTTCCTTATGCTGAATTCTCCTACAACAACAGTTTTCAAGCAAGTTCGGGCAAGGCCCCATTTGAAATTCTGTATGGCAGGAAGTGTCGTACCCCTCTCAACTGGTCTGAAAACGGTGAATGTCAGCTTCTCGGAAATGACTTAATCACAGAGGCAGAGGAAATGTGCAAAGTCATTCGAGATAACCTCAAAGCAGCCCAATCCCGCCAGAAGAGCTACTATGACAGTAAGCACCGTGATTTGGCTTTCGAGATCGGAGATCATGTTTACCTCCGCGTCTCTCCTATGAAAGGTACCCGTCACTTCGGTATCAAAGGCAAGCTTGCCCCTAGATACGTGGGACCTTTCAAGATTGTCAGCAAGAGAGGCGATCTCGCCTATCAACTCGAGCTTCCTTCAAACTTTTCAAATGTTCATGACGTGTTCCATGTCTCTCAGCTCCAAAAGTGCTTCAAGACTCCTGACCGCACCGTCAACTTCGAGGACATTGAGCTCCAAGAAGATCTCTCCTATCGTGAGCACCCCATTGCTATTCTCGAAGAGACTGAACGCAAGACTCGCAACAAGTCAATCAAATTCCTCAAAGTCAAGTGGTCAAACCATTCCAACCGTGAAGCTACCTGGGAACGCGAGGATCACCTCCGTTCTAAGTACCAGGCGTTCTTTCAGTCCTAGATCTCGGGGCGAGATCCTTTCGTAGTGGTGGAGTGTTGTAACACCCCGGATATGACTTTCCCAATATGTATTCCAACTCTTGTCGTTTCCGGCCTTAAGTTATTTTATTTTCTCGGGTTCGGGTTTTTGTCTCCGTGTGTTGTTGTCGTTGTCATGCATCTCATATCATGTCATCATGTGCATTGCATTTGCATACGTGTTCATCTCATGCATCCGAGCATTTTCCCCGTTGTCCGTTTTGCATTCCGGCGCTTCGTTCTCCTCCGGTGGTCATTTCTACCTTTCTTTCGTGTGTAGGGATTAAACATTTCCGGATTGGACCGAGACTTGCCAAGCGGCCTTGGTTTACTACCGGTAGACCGCCTGTCAAGTTTCGTACCATTTGGACTTCGTTTGATGCTCCAACGGTTAACCGAGGGACCGAAAAGACCTCGTGTGTGTTGCAGCCCAACACCCCTCCAATTTGGCCCAAAACCCACCAAAACCTTCTCCATCATCTAGAGCATTCGATCACGATCGCGTGGCCAAAAACCGCACCTCATTTGGACACTCCTAGCTCCCTCTACCTCTATATATAGACCCCCTCCTCGAAATTCCCGGATCTCCTCTCTCCCTAACCCTAAAAATCAGCTCCGCCGCCATCGGACACGTCCGGCCGCAACCGGACGCGTCCGCCCGCTCCGTCGGACCTATCAGCAAGTGCCACGTGGGCGCCGAGCCCCACTTCGCCAGAGAAGCCTGCCGGGCCCGTGGCCGGCCCGCTCACGTCGCGCCCGGGCCAGAGGCGCCCGCGCCGCGCCGCCTCATCTGCTACCTCGCGCCGCCGCCCACGCCCGGAGCGCCTCACCGCACCGCCGACGCCGTCCGGTCGCCGGCGCCGCCTCCGCCCCGACGTCCGGCGTCCTCCTCGCCGCCCTATCCCGCCGGCCGCCGCCCCTCGCCGCGGAGCGCCGGCACCGCCACCATCTCCGGCCTCTCCTCCTTCCCGCGGCCCTGAGAGCCTCTCCGGCGAGCTCGTCAAGTCCGGCTGGCGAACCTCGTTTCCCGTGCACTGCTACAGTAACCGCGCCAGATCCAGATCCGGATCGGGTTGATTTTTTCCCTGAAACCCTAGTTCATATGCCCATGTTCATCGTGCCGTAACTTTGCATCTGTAGCTCCATTTCGTGCATATAGCATATCAAACTGTTCGCCTCAGAGAGCACATCATTTCATCTCATTGCATCATTTTCATTTGAGCTCACCTTGATGCCCGAACTGCTGTTAGAAGAGGGCTACTTGAGATAATTGTCAGATCTGCTTCTCCATTTAGAGATTTGTCATTTTTGCCATGATTATTGTGTGCATGTTATGCCCATGAGTTCTACATATGTTTTGTTAAGGGTTTTGCCATCTTTCCAGAGGTGCAACCCATGTATTTTTGTGATGTGTGTGGTGACTAGCACAAGCTTGCAAAGTGAGGCACTTGCTAATGCTGATTTCAGGGACTTAGCATTTCCACTAAGTCCTTGAGCTGTTTATCTCATATGGCCATATGTTCATGTTGTTTCCTAGTGATCCGTGCCTCTTTTAAGGATGATCAGTAAGGATGTTTTGTTAATCTTGTAGTTCTCTATCCATCCATGTCTTTTTTTGCAATTATGGAGCACCCTAGCTTGAGTCAATCGAGCTCTACTTTTGCTACTTCGTGAATCTGGGCAAATTGTCTACTTGTTAGCGATTTTGCCGAGGATGTTGTAGTTGATCCGTGCATCTGTAGTGAGTGCATCGAGCTTGCAAACATGCCTACTTGATATCTGTTTTCAGCATGTTCCAGTTTTCACTAAGTCTGAGAACTGATTATGTTTTTGCCATGTTCACATGCTTGCAATTGTATTTTCTGATCCCTTTTGGCTCAAGGTCACTAAGGGACTTTTGTTAAGCTCTTTGAGTAGCTCCATTCCATGCTTTACTTTTCCATGTTCAGGTCCTGTAGCATATAGTTTTCATGCTCCAAAGAGTGCTATCTGATCTGAAATTCCAGACAAGTGTTAATTTCACTAAGTCTGAGATCTGTTTACCATATGCATTTTTGCCATGCTTGTTTGAACCTGTTAATGGATGAATTGGCCGTAGCTCAGTGCTAGACTTTTGTTAAGAATCATGAATGCGTCCCTGCCATGTATTTTGTTGTCATGTTTGGGTGCTGTAGCATGTTCATCTTGTTGCATTTAGATGACTACTTGTTGTAAATCGCGGAACGTGGCCATATTTGAATCGCTTGCCATTTCCAAACCGTAACTCTGATTCCGGCGTTCTTTATATCATTTTCAAGCGATTTCATCTCATCTTTCCAGTGGCACACTTGGATTCCCAAGTTGAGGCCAGGTTCATGCATCCCTTGTCAAATCTTGCATATGCATCCCGCATCGCATCCCGCATAGCATACCATCTTTGCATCATATTGTTTGAGCCTTGCACGTGGTTTATTGTGTTTCGTTTGCTAGTTTGTCTTGTTTGGGTAGAGCTGGGAGACGAGTTCGCTAACGAGGAGCCCGTTGAGTTTGCTTTCGAGGATCTAGTCAACTCTGACAACTTTGTAGGCAAGATGATCATACCCTCGAAATCACTACTATCTTTGCTTTGCTAGATGGTCGCTCTTTTGCTATGCCAATGATACGATGCCTACCACTTGCTTTCAAGCCTCCCAAATTGCCATGTCAAACCTCTAACCCACCATGTCCTAGCAAACCGTTGTTTGGCTATGTTACCGCTTTGCTCAGCCCCTCTTATAGTGTTGCTAGTTGCAGGTGAAGATTGGAGACCGTTCCCTGTTGGAACATTTATTTACTTGTTGGAATATCATTATATTGCCATGTTGTCTTAATGCATCTATATACTTGGTAAAGGGTGGAAGGCTCGGCCTCTCGCCTAGTGTTTTGTTCCACTCTTGCCGCCCTAGTTTCCGTCATATCGGTGTTATGTTCCCGGATTTTGCGTTCCTTACGCGGTTGGGTTATAATGGGAACCCCTTAATAGTTTGCCTTGATTAAAGCTTGTCCAGCAATGCCCAACCTTGGTCTTACCATTTTCCACCTAGCCTCTTTTTCCCTTGGGTTTCTGGAGCCCGGGGGTCATCTTATTTTAGCCCCCCTCCCCCCGGGCCAGTGCTCCTATGAGTGTTGGTCCAAGCGAGCGATGTCCGGGGCCTACCAGGGGCAACTCTGGGCTGGCCTACCCGACATCTTGCTCATCTGGTGTGCCCTGAGAACGAGATATGTGCAGCTCCTATCGTGATTTTTTGGCACATATGGGTGGTGTTGCTGGTCTTGTTTTAACCTGTCAAAGTGTCTTGAAGAACTGAGGTACCGAGTCTGATCGGAACGTCTCGAGAGGAGGTCTATTCCTTCGTTGACCGTGAGAGCTTGTCATGGGCTAAGTTGGGACTCCCCTGCAGGGATTTGAACTTACGAAAGCCGTGCCCGCGGTTATGGGCAGATGGGAATTTGTTAATGTCCGGTTGTAGATAACTTGAACCTTAACTTAATTAAAATGAATCAACAGTGTGAGTTGCCGTGATGGTCTCTTCTCGGCGGAGTCCGGGAAGTGAACACGGCGCTGGAGTAATGCTTGCGCAGGTTGCCCTCTAGTTTCTCGCTCGCGCTTTGCCTCCTCTTCTCGCTCTCTTTTGGGAACAGGATAGCCACCATATTTGCTAGTCGCTTGCTGCAGCTCCACATATTTACCTTGCCTTACCTATAAGCTTAAATAGTCTTGATCGCGAGGGTGCGAGATTGCTGAGTCCCTGTGGCTCACAGATTACTATTACACCAGATGCAGGGCCTGATGATTCCGCTCCAGGTGACGCGCTCGAGCTCAAGTGGGAGTTTGATGAGGACTCTCAACGATACTACGTGTCTTTCCCTGATGATCAGTAGTGGTGCCCAGTTGGGGGTGATCGGGACCGTGTCGCATGTTGGATTATCTTTTATTTTGGCGCCGTAGTCGGGCCATGAGTGTTTGGATGATGTAATGTTATTTATGTACCTGATTGACGTGGCGAGTGTAAGCCAACTATGTTATCTCCCCTTTTATTATCTATATTACATGGGATGTTGTGATGATTGCCTAACTTGCGACATATGCCTTCAATGCGATTATGCCTCTAAGCCGTGCCTCGACACGTGGGAGGTATAGTCGCATCGAGGGTGTTACAGTATGTGACTCCTCCATTGGTCCAATTAGTTTTTGTTCTAGTGCTTTATTCATTGCAAATTTGTGCTGCCTAGGTGACCATGTTCTTGAGCTTGCATGTCAAATTTATATGGTTCCAAGTAGTTCTAATTCATGATATAGGCTCTAGGCACTTGTAGGAGTAGTTGCTATCAATTTTGTTGAGTTTGGTTTACTTTTATTTGATGTTACTAAAAATTCTAGAATTTTTCAGAAAATAATGAAGAGATTTTTGAGGGGCTCATCGAGCCGAAGCTCGAAGGAAAAGCAAAATGAAGAAGCAAAGAGGCCCAAATATAATCTGCCTTGCACCGCGGAGGTTCATCCATGTGAATGGCCTTCCGATGATTTCTTGAGAGCGGTCGAGATTTATGATGATTTTTATGAATTGGCTAAGAATGCAGGCCTCACCGACTTCCTCCGCTACCAACGCGGACAGTATCTCTTACTCACCAATACTTTTGTGCAAAACTTCTACTAGTATCCCACGGAATCACCTCCTTTAGTAGAATTTCATTTATATGATGTGGTTAAGAAGATGTCACTATATGAATTTTGTAGGGTTTGCAAAATACCTTTTGAGGGTAGCTTAGAGGAACCACATCATAGAGATGTGGACGGGTTTATTGACACTATCACTGTAGGGGAAACTACCAAAGTTTCCTATGCAAGAATCACTAGCATACATTTTCCTGTTTTACGCAGCTTTGCAATATTTGCTAGTCGTTGCTTAATTGGTCACGGAAACTATGGAAACCTTAGTGTTCCTGATATTATTATTTTGTTCCATGGTTTATTCCGTGACGACTCTGTTAGTATGGGCGGTATCATGGCCAAACGGTTAAGTCTGAACCGTACAGAGGGCCCCATCTTTGGAGGTGTCTATGCTTCACGCCTTGCTGCATACTATAACATACCTATTAGGTACTGCGAAAAGGAAGAAAAATTGCTGCCTACTATTTATTTAGATTATAAGAGTATGGTAGCACATGATTTTATTGTTAAGAATAGGGAACATCATCTTGAGAATATTACCCTGCCTGCTCCTTCCTTGTTTGATTTATCTGCAGGCAAGTACCTTGTTTCGTTGGACGCCATTCATGCCTATCGGAACCCTACATCAGCTGCAGAGCCAGAGCCGGAACCACAATTTGAGCCTCCACGACAGTCTGATTACCAGTGGGATCCGGAGGCGATTGCCAGCCAGTGGAAATCTGAGTATCCATCACAGTACGACCCCGGTTACAACTTTGGATATCTGCCAGGCCAGCCGTGGCCATAGACCAACTTAGGCCAAAAGCCTAAGCTTGGGGGAGTACGTATCTCTCACCGACATTATATTCTTGTTCACACACTCATGCTAGTTATCGGTGCTCATACTTTTTCATTGTAATATCCATGCTAGTTTATTTTGTTTTTATGCTTTCTTCTTGTGCGTTTGATAAACCTTAAGAAAAAAAATTAGTTGTAGCTTTTAGCTAGTTTTAATTTCCTTGCTTGTAGTAGTAACTAAAAAGAAAACCCAAAAAGATTTCATGTTCTTCTTTTGCTTGTTGGGAGCTTTCCCGTGTAAATAGTTTTATTTCTTTTCTTTTCTTTGGGGGTCGGTAGGAGAAGACCATAATTAAATTGTTGAAGTGGCTCTTATATGCATTATTGTTGATCTGACAAAAGAGCCCATATTGCCTTGTCTTCTCCTGTTTATTGAATGCTTGCAGATTCCAGCTTAGTCCAATGCATGTGCACTATTACTATTATTCACATCGTTCGGTCGTGCAAGTGAAAGGCAATTATGACGATATATGATGGACTGATTGAGATGGGAGAAGCTGGTATGAACTCGACCTCTCTTGTTTTTGTAAATATGATTAGTTCATCGTTCCTGATTCAGCCTATTATGAATAAATGTGTTTACAATGACAATTAGAGATTATAGTTGCTTATGTCATGCTTAATTAGCTAGGAGCTTATAATGGTTTACCTTGCGTGCCAACATGCTATTAAAATGGTTGTGATGTGGTATGATAGGGTGGTATCCTCTTTTGAACGATTCGAGTGGCTTGACTTGGCACATGTTCATGCATGTAGTTGAAACAAAATCAACATAGCCTCTATGATATTTATGTTAATGGTGCATTATATCCTACTCATGCTTGCATTCGGTGTTGATTAATTTAAATGCATGTTCATGACTGTTGTCGCTCTCTAGCTGGTCGCTTCCCAGTCTTTTTCTAGCCTTCACCTGGGAATACTACTTGTGCATCCAATCCCATACACCCCAAAGTTGTTCCATATGAGTCCACCATACCTACCTATATACGGTATCTACCTGTCGTTCCAAGTAAATTTGTATGTGCCAAACTCTAAACCTTCAAATAAACATTTTGTTTTGTATGCATGAATAGCTCATGTATCAACTAGGGTTGACTGTATCTTCCATGTTAGGCGGGTTATCCTCAAGAGGACCGGACTCCGCTCCTCACTAACGAGAAAATGGCTGGTCACCGGGATGCCCACTCCCATGCTTTATGCAAATCAAATCAAAATAATTGCAAACAAAACTCCCCTGGGACTATTGTTAGTTGGAGGCACTCGTTGTTTCGAGCAAGCCATGGATTGATGATTGTTGATGGAGGGGGAGTATAAACTTTACCATTCTGTTTGGGAACCACCTATAATGTGTGTAGCATGGAAGATATCCCCATATCTTGGTTGTTATGTTGACAATGAAAGTATACCACTCTAATATTATTCACCTCTATTTCAAAATCAAGCTCTGGCACCTCTACAAATCCCTGCTTCCCTCTGTGAAGGGCCTATCTATTTACTTTTATGTTGAGTCATCATCCTCTTATTAAAAGGCACCAGTTGGAGAGCACCGCTGTCATTTGCATTCATTACACTTAGTTTACATTGAGTATGACCTAACTGGATCTCTTTTACCATGAATTACAATGTCTATTCAGTCCTTGATCTTTAAAGGTGCTCTGCATTTATGTTTTGCGGTCTCAGAAAGGGCTAGCGAGATACCATCTTGTTATATATTATGATTGTTTTGAGAAAGTGTTGTCATCCGAGATTTATTATTATTGCTCGCTAGTTGATCATGCCATTGATATGAGTAAACATGAGACCTAAGAGTTATTGTGAATATATTTAGTTCATAATCTTTGCTGAAAACTTGAATGCTGGCTTTACATATTTACAACAACAAGAGCAAACAGAGTTTGTAAAAGTTTTTCTTTATCACTTTCAGTTTGTCAACTGAATTGCTTGAGGACAAGCAAAGGTTTAAGCTTGGGGGAGTTGATACGTCTCCGTCGTATCTACTTTTCCAAACACTTTTGCCCTTGTTTTGGACTCTAACTTGCATGATTTGAATGGAACTAACCCGGACTGACGTTGTTTTCAGTAGAATTGCCATGGTATTATTTATGTGCAGAAACAAAACTTCTCGGAATGACCTGAAACTCCACGAAGATTATTTTTGGAAATAATAAAAAAATACTAGCAAAGAATCAAGGCCAGGGGGCCCACACCCTAGCCACGAGGGTGGGGGGCGCGCCTGCCCCCCTGCCTCGTGGTCCCCCTGGAGCTGCACCGACCTCAACTCCAACTCCATATATTCGTGTTCGGGGAGAAAAAAATAAAGGAGAAGGATTCATCGCATTTTACGATACAGAGCCGCCGCCAAGCCCTAAACTCTCTCGGGAGGGCTGATCTGGAGTCCGTTCGGGGCTCCGGAGAGGGGAATCCGTCGCCGTCGTCATCATCAACCATCCTCCATCACCAATTTCATGATGCTCACCGCCGTGCGTGAGTAATTCCACCGTAGGCTTGCTGGACGGTGATGGGTTGGATGAGATTTATCATGTAATCGAGTTAGTTTTGCTAGGGTTTGATCACTAGTATCCACTATGTTCTGAGATTGATGTTGCTATGACTTTGCTATGCTTAATGCTTGTCACTAGGGCCCGAGTGCCATGATTTCAGATCTGAACCTGTTATGTTTTCATGAATATATGTGAGTTCTTGATCCTATCTTGCAAGTCTATATAGTCACCTACTATGTGTTATGATCCGGCAATCCCAAAGTGACAATAATCAGGACCACTCCCGGTGATGACCGTAGTTTGAGGAGTTCATGTATTCACTATGTGTTAATGCTTTGGTACGGTACTCTATTAAAATGAGGCCCTAATATCCCTTAGTTTCTGCAAGGACCCCGCTGCCACGGGAGGGTAGGACAAAAGATGTCATGCAAGTTCTTTTCCATAAGCACGTATGACTATATTCGGAATACATGCCTACATTACATTAATGAATTGGAGCTAGTTCTGTGTCACCCTATGTTATGACTGTTACATGATAAACCACATCCGGCATAATTCCCTATCACCGATCCAATGCCTACGAGCTTTCCATATATTGTTCTTCGCTTATTTACTTTTCCGTTGCTATTGTTATCATCACTACAAAATCCCAAAAATATTACTTTTGCTACCGTTACCACTACTATCATATTACTTTGCTACTAAACACTTTGCTACAGATATTAAGTTTCCAAGTGTGGTTGAATTGACAACTCGGTTGCTAATACTTGAGAATATTCTTTGGCTCCCCTTGTGTCGAATCAATAAATTTGGGTTGAATACTCTACCCTCGAAAACTGTTGCGATCCCCTATACTTGTGGGTTATCAATAACACACAAGGTATTCCTCCGGTAGCCGGGAGTTGCATAATCTCATAGTTAAAGGAATATGTATATGCCAAGAAGAAAGCAATAGCAATAAAACTTAACGATCATTATGCTAAGCTAACAGATGGGTCTTGTCCATCACATCGTTCTCCTAATGATGTGATCTCGTTCATCAAATGACAACACATGTCTATGGTTTGGAAACTTAATCATCTTTAATTAATGAGCTAGTCTTATAGAGGCTTACTAGGGACATTGTGTTTTGTCTATGTATCCACACATGTATCAAGTTTCCAGTTAATACAATTCTAGCATGAATAATAAACATTTATCATGATATAAGGAAATATAAATAACAACTTTATTATTGCCTCTAGGGCATATTTCTTCAGTGTGCCACTTGCACTAGAGTCAATAATCTAGTTCACATCGCCATGTGATTTAACGCCAATAGTTCACATCTTTATGTGGTTAACACCCGTAGTTCACATCGCCATGTGACCAACACTCAAAGGGTTTACTAGAGTCAATAATCTAGTTCACATCGCTATGTGATTGACACCCAAAGAGTACTAAGGTGTGATCATGTTTTGCTTGTGAGATAAGTTTAGTCAACGGGTCTGCCACATTCAGAGCCATATGTATTTTGCAAATTTTCTATGTCTACAATGCTCTGCAGGGAGCTGCTCTAGCTAATTGCTCCCACTTTCAGTATGTATCCAGATTGAGACTCAGAGTCATCCAGATCGGTGTAAAAGCTTGCATCAACGTAACTCTTTACGACGAACTCCTTGTCACCTCCATAATCGAGAAATATTTCCTTAGTCCTCTTAGATAACTAAGGATAACTTTAACCGTTGTCCAGTGATCCACTCCTAGATCACTATCGTACCCCCTTGCCAAACTCATGGCAAGGTACACAATAGGTTTGGTACACAGCATAGCATACTTTATAGAACCTATGACCGAGGCGTAGGGAATGACTTTCATTCTCTTTCTATTTTCTGCCGTGGTTGGGTTTTGAGTCTTACTCAACTTCATACCTTGCAACACAGGCAAGAACTCCTTCTTTGACAGTTCCATTTTGAACTACTTCAAAATGTTGTCAAGGTACGTACTCATTGAAAAATCTTATCAAGCGTCTTGATCTATTTCAATAGATCTTGATGCCCAATATGTAAGCAGCTTCACCGAGGTCTTTCTTTGAAAAAAACTCCTTTTATGCTATCCAAAAATTCTATATCATTTCCAATCAACAATATGTCATCCACATATAATATTAGAAATGCTACAGAGCTCCCACTCACTTTCTTGTAAATACAGGCTTTACCGCAAGTCTATATAAAACTATATGCTTTGATCAACTCATCAAAGCATATATTCCAACTCTGAGATGCTTGCACCAGTTCCATAGATGGATTGCTAGAGCTTGCACACTTTGTTAGCACCTTTAGGATCGAAAAAACTTTTGGTTGCCTCATATACAACTCTTCTTTAAGAGATCCATTAAGGAATGCAGTTTTGACATCCATTTGCCAGATTTCATAAGATGCGGCAATTGCTAACATGATTCGGACAGACTTAAGCATCGCTATGAGTGAGAAAATATCATCGTAGTCAAGACCTTGAACTTGTCAAAAACATTTTGCGACAATTCGAGCTTTGTAGATAGTAACACTACCATCATCGTCCGTCTTCATCTTGAAGACCCATTTATTCTCAATGGCTTGCCGATCATCGGGCAAGTCCACACTTTGTTATCATACATGGATCCTATCTTAGATTTCATGGCCTCAAGCCATTTTGTGGAATCTAGGCTCATCATCGCTTCCTCATAGTTCGTAGGTTCATCATGGTCTAGTAACATCACTTCCAGAACAGGATTACCATACCACTCTGGTGCAGAACGTGCTCTGGTTGACCTACGAGGTCCCGTAGTAACTTGATCTGAAGTTTCATGATCATTATCATTATCTTCCTCTCTTGTTGGTGTAGGCATCATGGAAATGGCTTTCTGTGATGAGCAACTTTCCAATTCAAGAGAAGGTACAGTTACCTCATCAAGTTCTATGTTCCTCCCACTCACTTCTTTCGAGAGAAACTCCTTCTCTAGAAAGGATCCATTCTTACCAACAAAGATCTTGCCTTCGGATCTATGATAGAAGGTATACCCAACAGTTTCTTCTGGGTATCATATGAAGACACACTTCTCTGATTTGGGTTCGAGCTTATCAGGCTGAAACTTTTTCACATAAGCATCGCAACCCCAAACTTTAAGAAATGACAGCTTAGTTTTCTTGCTAAACCATATATAGTTCATACAGTGTCATCTAAACGGATTTAGATGGTGCCCTATTTAACGTGAATGGAGCTCTCTCTAATGCATAACCCCAAAACGATAGTGGTAAATCGGTAAGAGACATCATAGATCGCACCATATCTAATAAAGTTCTGTTACGACGTTCGGACACACCATTACACTGTGGTGTTCCAGGTGGCATGAGTTGTGAAACTATTCCACATTGTTTTAAATAATGGCCGAACTCGTAACTCAAATATTCGCCTTCGCGGTCAGATCGTAGAAACTTTATTTTCTTGTTACGATGATTCTCCACTTCACTCTGAAATTCTTTGACATTTTCAAATGTTTCAGACTTGTGTTTCATTAAGTAGACATACCCATATCTGCTCAAATCATCTGTGAAGGTCAGAAAATAACGATACCCGTCGCGTGCTTCAATACTCATCGGACCACATACATCGATATGCATTATATCCAATAAATCATCAGCTCTCTCCATTGTTCCTAACAACGGAGTTTTAGTCATCTTGCCCATGAGGCATGGTTCGCAAGCATCAAATGATTCATAATCAAGTGATTCCAAAAGTCCATCCACATGGAGTTTCTTCATGTGTTTTATACCAATATGACCTAAACGGCAGTGCCATAAATATGTTGCACTATCATTATCGACTTTGCATCTTTTGGCATCAATATTATGAATATGTGTAGCACTATGATCGAGATTCAATAAACCATTTACATTGGGTGTATGACCATAGAAGGTTTTATTCATGTAAACAGAACAACGATTATTCTCTGACTTAAATGAATAATCATGTTGCAATAAATATGATCCAATCATATTCATGCTCAATGCAAACACGAAATAACATTTATTTAGGTTCAACACTAATCCCGAAGGTAGAGGGAGTGTGCGATGGTGGTCTTATCAACCTTGGAATCACTTCCATCCCACATCGTCACCTCGCCCTTAACTAGTCTCTGTTCATTTTGCAACTCCTGTTTTGAGTTACTAATCTTAGCAACTGAACCGGTATCAAATACCCTGGGGTTATTATGAACACTAGTAAAGTACACATCAATAATATGTATATCAAATATACCTTTGTTCACTTTGCCATCTTTCTTATCCGCCAAGTATTTGGGGTAGTTCCGCTTCCAGTGACCATTCCCTTTGTCGTAGAAGCACTTAGTTTCAGGCTTAGGTCTAGCTTTGGGCTTCTTCATGGGAGTGGAAACTTGTTTGCCATTCTTCTTGAAGTTCCCTTTCTTTCCCTTGCCCTTTTTCTTGAAACTAGTGTTCTTGTTAACCATCAACACTTGATGCTATTTCTTGATTTCTACCTTCGCCGATTCCAGCATCGCAAAGAGCTTGGGAATCATTTTTGTCATCCCTTGCATATTATAGTTCATCACGAAGTTCTAGTAACTTGGTTATAGTGACTAGAGAACTCTATCAATCACTATCTTATCTGGAAGATTAACTCCCACTTGATTCAAGCGATTGTAGTACCCAGACATTCTGAGCACATGCTCACTGCCTGAGCTATTCTCCTCCATCTTGTAGGGAAAGTACTTGTCAGAGGTCGCATACCTCTCGACACGGCCATGAGTGTGAAATACCAATTTTAGTTCTTTGAACATCTCATATGCTCCATGGCGTTCAAAACATCTTTGAAGTCCCGGCTCTAAGCCGTAAAGCATGGTGCACTAAACTATCAAGTAGTCATCACACTAGTATGCGTCGGTGCTTTACAAACGGTTTTTAACCCCTTTCCACGACGGCATTTGGAACCGTCGCCTAGTGAGTGACGGCGATAGGGGGATCCTTCCCACATGACCCAGAAACTGTCGGGGATAGGGACCCTATAGTACTCCTACTCGTTTCTGCTCGCATTGTCGTTGTAGTCGGTATTCTGTGGTGCTACGTTTACAATGCACGGCCCATCACAAACGGTTCACTATTAATGAATGTGTATGATGCGCGGCCCATCACAAATGGTTCACTATTAAGAAGATTAGCTAATCGTCATACGAGTGTCGGATAGGATTACGAAACATCATAACATCGTCGTACACGACAACTATCGCACACACTATTCTGTGGTGCAACATTTATGATGCATACTTTATCAGAAATAGTTCATGGTTGCGAATCGTGTATGATAAGGCAACTAACACAAACGTTTAGTTTGTCGGCATCGTTTGTGATAATGTATGACATCGCACATGCTTTGCAAATGGCAACTGTGTGCATGCTTGCACATGTTTCCTCTCTGTGAACCGTCTCGGATTATGGTGTATATCGCAAACGTTTGTGTTTTACCAACCGTGTGTGCCGTAACGACCTGGAGGGCGTAATTTTTCCATAATTTAATTGCTGCTATTTCAAATTGTACCGGATTTGAATTTGAATTTGAATGTATGCTACAGCTTTATTCATATCCATTAGGTTCAAACAACCAATGCATTATTCGATTCATAGGTACATATGTTCAAGAATTACAGAAGAACCAAATAAAGAATGATGAACCAAAGCTGTATACTTGTACTATTAAAGACGGTAAATAAAGATGCGAAATATATTCTGGTTGTTAAACAAGGTGAAGCGGAATGCCCATATTGTGCCCTCCTCCATGCAGAAGGCATGCACGACTCTAGTCCAACCCCTTGTGATGGCCGACCGCCTATCCTTCACGGTCTTCATGAAAACATCTAGATAATCATCGTGTTCTGGTAGAAATACTTTAACCTTTGCATGCCCACCAATCATGTAGTTTGAGAGGTAATCTTGAGTAAACTGCTTTGGCAACCACTTGAAAGGAAAAAAGATTCAGACATTGTCATCTAACACAACTCATTATGGGCAGTAAAAAGAAGGCTGCAGAGTTCTTACTTACCATCCTGCAGTTCATTGTTGTCTTGGATAAAGTGTAAACAAATAGCTTAATTGCCATCTTTGGACCCATTTTTACTAGCAATCTTTATCAGCTTCCTCACTTGATGCTGGTTCATCGATATCTCATTGCCCCATACGCAGAAAGGGTCGAAGCGCGGATCTTTACCAATGACATATATACCTAAAAGCACCAAGTTAGTATTAGAAGCTAAACAGAAATTGCACAATGATGTAGTAAAACACTCTTTTATAATACTCCCTTCGTTCCTAAATATTTGTCTTTCTAGCGATTTCAACAAGTGACTACATATGGAGCAAAATGAGTGAATCTACACTCTAAAATATGTCTATATACATCCTTATGTGGTAGTCCATTTGAAATATCTAAAAAGACAAATATTTAGGAAAGGAGGGAGTATCTTATAACATCCAATATACTCACATATTAGATGAATTAACATCTTATATTATGGGTCGGAAGGAGTTTAGTGCATTCTTACAAATTATTGGCTGATTAACTGCTGCTATATCCATGGGTTAAAGTTAGTTTGAGCTAGTTCGGGCTCAAATAGCCCTAAAGTATATCTAAACATGAGGGCTAGTTTGATCTAGTTGCATCTATAACCCACCCAAAAAAAACTATCCAACCCAAGAGGTGCTAATTGGAGCTAGTTCTCCTAGTGCATTTATTGTCAATCTAATCCTGCCAACCAAAAAACTCTCTGGGTGGAGTTAGTTCAGGGTTAGTCATGAGCTAGAAACTAACTCTAACCTCTAGCTAAGTTGAATATCCAAACAGGGCTGTGTTGTTGTTGTTGCTGCTGCTCTTCTACGTATATCTAGACATCATTAGAACATTAATGTAACACTCTTCCTTGTTGCTATGTAGCCTAGGATTGCACATTTAGACATTAAGTACAGTGCATGTTGCTATGTACCCTCAGATATATTACATATGGCCCTAGTTAACCTAACGATAAATGGGTTGCAGATATATTCAGTTAAAAGTATGATTCACCGATTAGTCCCTTATCAGCCCCCGTCATATATGGTACCAGCTACCGATATCCTAAACAGAGCAGATATAAGCCATGGGATGAAACTAACCTCGATGGAAACAGCTGTCGTTCCCAAAATTGTCATGTGTATGTACATCGAGAAGCATGTTAAGCACAACGGGCTAAACATCAACCAAAATTATCCATGGCAGACAAATTAATCTCGAAAAGATAGCTTCAGTGTGCAGGTTTAAGCACACTAGTAAAGCAAAACAAGTGGAAAGGTGTGTTAACTGCAATAGGCCTAACATTTAACAAACAAACATATTCATTCAAACTGGTATTGTGCCGGTCTAAGTACTGGTTATTGTTAAATAAAATTGGAAAGGCGTGTTAACTACAAGATGCAGCAACCAAATGTAGTCATTAATAGTGGTATTGTTGAAAACTAGTATTGATGAAATTGAACTGCACATTTCATACTTGCACATATAGAACATCACGTTGTAAATAACTGGAATAAACAAGGCATACTACGAACAACCAAAGATAGCATTTGAAACTGGACATATGCTAACTACAAACAATGGAACAATCAAAAAACTTTAAAAGAGGCATATGCTAGCTATAACAGGCTTAACAGCAAGCAAATATATGCATTCCTATCGGTATGTTTAAAACTGGATTGATGAAATGTCCTGCACAGTAAATAATTGCACATATAGAGCATCACATTGTGAACAACTGAAATAAACAAGGCATACTGAAAACAACCAGATATAGCAATTAAAACTGGACATATTCTCACTACACTACAAAAGGGACTCGACAAAACAAATCATGGGTTTCCCCCTGTGAAGAGGCACGGCAAAACAAATCATGGGTTTCCTCACTTGTCACGGATGGGCTCGTTCCTGTGGGAAGAGCACAGACCCTGGATGCGCTCCATGTTGTCGCAGATGGGCTCCTTCTCCTTGGAAGAGCATGGCTGTAGGGTGCCCTCCCTGATGTCACAGACGGATGCTTTCCCCTTGGAAGAGCAGATGGGCTCTTTCCCCTTGGAAGAGCCGGAGAGGGTGCCCTCCTCGTGGTCGTCGTTGATGAGGTCTGACTTGGAAGCTATGGATCCCAAGCCAGCGTCGCAGAATGTGTCCTTCAGAAATGACAAAGGGGCTCGATGGCGATGTAGGATGGCAAATTGTTGACAGCGAGCCAGAGGAGATCAGGGGTGGGGCCATGGATGAGATCGACGGCGGTTGAACCCGAGGGGTTGGGGTGGGCTACTTAACCTGTGACATAGCTCACCTCAGGTCGTCGCCGTCGATGACCTCGTTGTCATAGCCGGCGGCCGAGACATGCCCACATACTCCAGCCCGCTGCTTGAGTGCCTGCCGCCAGTAATGGTCGTCGGCTTCCTCGGCGACGTCGGGCGAAGAGACCACGATACACCTCTTTTGGGCCAGTCTCTCCTCGAGCTCCACGGGAAGCGTAGCCGGGCTTAGGATGTGATGCTTTGGAGTGGGGGATGGGGATGGGGATCTGTGTAAAAGGGGGTGTTTGGCAGGCATCATCTAAGAAACTCAGGGCGGCCTGGGTCTGGAGATCGGTGGGTAAGCTGCACAGGCAAACCAGCAGATGTTGACAATGGAGGCCTTGCGGCGGCGGGGACCTTGCTAGGCTTTCAAGCGAGGGAGGGTGTGTGTGTGCGCGCACACACCCGGTGAGGTTTTGGTGTGTGTGTGTGTGTGTGTGGAGGGGGTGTTTGAGGAAATGACGTGGGTACTGAAAGTTTTTCTACGCGGGAGTCAAACGTAGGAGTGAAATGCCAGGGCTATTGAAAATTTTGATGATAGTGCATCGCACACGGTCCGGAGATAACAACCGTGTGTTATGAAATAGAAAAACCCTCGAGGCGGGCAGATATTTTTCTGGGGATGCAGGCGGGATTGGGAACAAGAAACATCGCACACGGTCCGGAGATAACAACCGTGTGCTATGAAATAGAAAAACCCTCGAGGCGGGTAGATATTTTCTAGGAATGCAGGCGGGATTGGGAATAGGAAACATCGCACACAGGCCGGAGATAACAACCGTGTGTTATGAAACAGAAAAACCCTCGAGGCGGGCAGATATTTTTGAGAGGGGGAGCCTCGTGGAGCCTAATGTACTGTGCGGATGTGTGCGTGACAGGGGCCCCGTCGTGGCACACGGTTAGTTTGAGTGATCCTTGTCTATTATGTCATCCTACTTGTCTAATGTTCATAAATTTGGCGAAAAATGAAGCGGGAGAGGGTCAGAACCCGAACACAATTGCATGTGGACCAAATTTATGTATGAAAAGGGTGATTTTATTTTCAAATACCAAATGCAACTTCGATGTGGCACCTATCTCGCAAAGTG
>NC_041388.1:218038615-218083166 GCF_002162155.2 Triticum dicoccoides | reverse complement strand
GTAGCAACCCCCTCCCCCCCCACACACACACAATTTCAGTCGGCGGGCCAGAGAGGCATATATCACCAAGATGGATCGTAAAATAGACCAATAATAATCCACCTTGGTCGTACAACCTCCCTCTTCTTGTTGGTCAAAGTGATGGACATCCATGCGACCCCGAAGATGGGCTAGCTCGCCAATAATCACGCAAGTAGCTAGTCCCTGAAGACAACCACTGCATGTGTGTGGCCCAAACATATGTATGGAGAGGTGTGTTTTTGAGTAACAATGGAACAACTTTGATATGGCACCGTGATTTAGAACTAGAAATCCCCACACTGAGTGAGGGTTAGGTTGACGATGCATATGTATGTTACACCACACTTCAAGCCAATGACGGGGATTCATGCATGCATGTGTGCATAGTATATGTGCTCAAACTTAAGGTCTGAATCTCACTGTGACCTATACTACGATAACACGGACCAAATGAAGAATCCGCCATGGTAACCTATCTTGTTGTTGGTCAATGCGATCATGGATGTCTGCACGGGCCCACGAATATATAGGCTTGTCGCCGATAACCACGGGAGCGAGTGTACCGTTCGAAGGCAACTACTACATGCATATGTATGGAAGTGATGCGTGCATGCATGTTTGAATACCATTTCACAACATTGATGTGGCGCGTGCGAAAAAATTGTACACTAGCTCCCCACACAGAGTGAGACCGGTTCATGACGTGTCGTTGTACTAGCAACTTTGACTCGACGGGAGGGATTCATGCATACACATGCATGTGTGTGTGCTCAAACTGTATCATGCATGTCATCCCAGAGCATGACCTATATATATACCGTATTACAAGCAAAAATAACAATCCCCTCCTAAGTCAAATTAACCTCTCTTGTTGTCCGGCAGAAAGTAGTGATGGACTAAGTGGGCCCATAGATGGGAAGCATCGATATCGCTGATAACCGCTTAAGTGGGTGCGAGAGGACAACCACCACCGCTTTGCATGTGGGCCAAACATATATATGTTGAATACCCAAAATGCACAACTTTGATGTGCCACATGCCTCAAAAACCGTAAACCATGCACCCACGCGGAGCGAGGTTCATGAAGTGTACTACATGTGATGGTCCCCTTCCCCCCTCTTCACCGCATACTATATGCTCTTGCCATAATATGTACAACCCAAAAGAATCATCGTCGATGGTGAAATTAAGTAACCTCTCCCAATGTAGGTAAAAGTGATGCATGCATGCATCGACGATGGCCTCGTGGGACCACAGATGGAAGCATCACACGTGAGTGTCCTAGCTAGGATAACCACCGCATGCATGCATGTGGCCCAAAGAGGTGTTGTGTGATGTTTGAATAGCCAATTTCACAATTTTGATGTGGCACGTGCCTCGGAAACCAAAAAATCCCGACACTGAGTGAGGTGTACTTGTTCAGGGATGTGTACGTATAGTTATCTTAGTCCCCTCCCACCTCTTCGACACATACTATATACCACCATAACACAAACAAAAAAGATTCTACCTTGGTGGTCAAATTAACCTCATTGTCGACTGTTCATCAAAGTGATGGATGACGAACTCGCGGGCCCATGGAAAGCGTCACACGCAAGTATCGAGTGTCATGTAGGACAACCATCGACTGCATGTGGCCAAAACATGTATGTATTAAAGGGTTGTGTAATGTTTTACATAACGATTTCGTGACTCTGATGTGGCGCCGGCCTGCCTAACAAAACGGCCAACCCACACGGTGGCTCACAACTCGTAGTGTACTGCGAGCCACCACCCCCCCCCCCGATGCGCACACCCACACACACACCGCGAATCCACCGCAACTATGATGCATGTTAAATTAATTATCTCGTGGTGAACATATGTTACCGAAGGAGGGACGTTTTAATTTCGAAAAAATCACAGAGATCATTAAGACGCTTTAGTACATTAATTGATCGATTTTCTACAGGTATAATGTGCAAAAATAAAATTTGAGCTACATGCACACGTGAAAGTGCACCTAAATGGATTGCAAAAACACATGTGTCTCACTGGGTGCATGTTTACTCCCTGTGCAACAAATTTCAAACATTGAGAATCTTGATTTTTAAATTCTAGTACATCCAAAACTTATTTGAAGTCCATGAAACTTATCGTGTTGTCATATGGACACCAATACAAAGTGGCATTGTACTTTTTTGTCAATTTGAGACCAGTTTTGATGTAATATTTATCTAATTACAAACGGGAGATTATTAATAATTGGGAACCAATATCCCAAACGGATTATTTATTCGGACCGTGAGCGTTAGACCAACAATGGATACGTGACATGCTTCGGTTAAGAAATAAAGCGACATCATTAATCATCCAAATAGAAAAACAATATACGTGCCGTTGCGCGACCCGTGTGCCGTGCTAGCAAGCGTGAGTTGACGGGACGCATGCGAGCAATCCGCCGCGTAGGCAGACGGGGAGGCATGCGTGTAGGTGTGTGAATTGACAGAGGCGTGCTCGGTGTGCAGTGTCATCACGAGGCGTGCGAGTAGCTGTGTGAAAGTTTGGTAGGCATGCCAGCAGTCCGGTGCATAGGCTCACAGGGGAGGCGAGCCATCGGTTTGACCGCCACCCACCTCTCTCCCACAACTCCCACTACTCCATATTAATGGTGCACCCGAGCGGCCGCACCCCCCATCCTTGCCACACACACACAATCCTCTCTCTCCACTTGCATCCTCGACGCCGCTCTCAGTCCTCAAAGCCGTCAGTGTATGAGGATGCCGCCGAAGCGCCCCGTCAGAGGGAGTGGCGATGTCGGGGCTTCTAAAGCACCGGAGTATGGAGTGGAGATGGAGACAGAGGTTGTCGTTACCGCCGGCGAGTTATCGCTGCACCCTGAAATTGTCGACGGCGTCGATCTTCCACAGCCAGAGGCGGAGTTCCAAACCGACTCCGGTGACGACCCCGGCGATGACTCCGGCAACGACGGACAGCTGGTTAGTCATCTATACCCATTTATGTGTCAAATAGATCATAGGGTATCTCTGGTTACTCCTGCCTCCCTCTTTTTGGAATAGAAATCCTATGGTTATGTTCTCCAAATACATGAAATCCTAATAAGTTTCGTTAGATCCATGTAGTGTATTGATTGTTTGAATGGTACAAGTGATAAGTGATTAGTTGTTTCATCTATGCAAATGATTTCTGCTAGTAATCCGACTAGGGTTAGTGTTTGTGCTAATAATTCCTAGCCAGGACTTGACAATTGATTTTGAATGACCTACATATGTTTGTGCCATTATTTTCTTCAAGATTGGTCTGTACATAGACGACCGTGCTTAAAAATCGAACCATAATCTCTGGATATGTATAAATAAATAGCCATAAATTCCTAATCCTACTTCATGGCATGTAATCATTGATTTGATGCCAAATTTGTTTTACTATTTGTATAGGTGTTGTCTTACGATGTGGACAGCGAGGATGAAGATGTCTAGAGGAGGTACAAGAGGCAAATCCTGAGGGAGCTTTATGCGGGAATGCATAACAGGCATATTAGGACCTGGAAAGGGAGCTATCAATGCCCATTTTGCAACCACAAGCTTCATGGCGCGTATCTAAGTGTTCTGGCGCATGCAAGAGGACGGGTCGTTGGCTCCTTCAAGCAGAAGTATTCTCGCAGGGTGGCGCATGGCGCGTACGCCGAGTCCCTAGAGAAGCTTCAGGATTGTGCTGGCATGTGAGATGAGATGTGTGATGGATTGAACTAGTACGCTTGAGTATGCTTAATGACGGTTGAACTATGTACTTATGGTTGAACTATGCTTATGTACGTGTACGCTTATTATCTATCTCTGAGTATGTTTAATCTATGTTTACTTATGTCTAACCATGGGATATGGTTGCAACTAGTTCGGTTGATGGAATCTACCTCCGTCTTGGTTTATTGGTCCCCTTTGTAATTTGTGTTAAATTTTGACCAAAGGTTTAACTGACAAAATGTTAGTGCAGGTCAGCAAAAATTATATCATTGGATGGGTATTTAAGCATAGTGTTCAATGACATAATTTTTGGTGACATGCATAAACATTTCTTAGTTAAATATTTGGTCAAAATTACAAAGGGGGACCAATAAACCAGGATGGAGATAGTACGTCAATCACACATGGTTCCCAAAATTGGAACCATGTGCAATGACTTTCATTTTGCCTGTTGCGTCAATCACACACGGTTCGCTCTAGCAAACCATCACCTCCAAAATTCTTTGTGGGACAGAAAACCCTCACCACCCAATTCAAAAAACTCACCATCCCCACATCACAAAAACCCTCACCCCGCCCGCCACCCCCTCCGGCCCCCATTCAGACCTGCACAAGCTCCTCCGCGTCTATGCCATGGCACCGCCTATCGCGACGGTAAACACTTAGCTCGCCGCCTGCCGCCGCCGCCAGGCTGCCGGCAAAGCCCGCCGCATTTCGCCACTTCCGCTTGCCGCCGCCTATTGCCATCGACTTTCTCGGCGCTGCTCGCGGTCGACCCAGCTCCGCTCGGTTGGGGAATCTACCGTGTTGGGGGTTCTTTCTCATGGACAACAAGGTAACTAATTTAATGAGATATTATCTCATCTCTTATCCCAGTTCATCTGCCTCCTTTAATCACCCGGCGGAAATCGTCGTGAATTCATTTTTATTCGATCTATTTTGAGGGTTTTCCTTCATTCATAGAATGTACAGTGCACCGACACATCAGGACTGTGCGGCCTCCGCCAGAGATTCCATCTCACCATTCCAGATAACTTGAGGACGCGCGCGGTATGTTCAATCTCACCCTAAATTGGTTGGCATGGCCTACTTTCTTGAACATATTCTAAATATTGCTACATTTGGATAAAATGTGCCACATGAACCATATACGTCAAAGGGGATTTTTTTCCCCTCTTCTTTCTATATTAGGCAAATTAATGATGTATTGTTCTTTCGATTACTCTCATATTTCCATGACATCATGTTTACCCTATCTGTTTAATTATTGATTTTTGTCCTTCGATTTTAACTGTTGTACAGTTCTTTCAATTTGGGCCCATATTTGCATGTTACCATATTTTCTTTAACAATCCTACCATTTTCTGCAGCACATCCCTTGCTATGCAACAGATTATGTAGTGCACAATCTTTCCCTTTACATAGATCAAGACTGCACGGATGTCATACTGCACACAAACCATGGATTTACAAGCGTTGCTACTGTAAGACTTGTCGAACGTGGTGACTCCTATTTTGGCACTAGCTTTTGGAAAGAAATTTCTAAGTTTTATGTACTGAAAGCTGGCACTAGAATTGCACTACACATAAAAGGGCTTGGTCATGAGATATATGCTAACTTCCCCAACAAAATCATCTGTCCAGACTTTGTTCGAGTAAGTTTTCTTTTCAAATATCTGCATGTTGACTTACCCAGCAATGTCAAATGAATTGTGTAGTATTTAAGCAACCAACTGTTATTCCATTTTCTTAGTAGTATTCCTACATAATAACTTCTAGTTACCAATACACTTTTCTATTGCCATGTTTTAACTAAATATTCCATGTACTCCCATTTCTATCAGAAAGCGCCACTGACAAGGAGACTCCGGAGGTGGAGAACGGGGCTGCCAACAAGCGGAGGCGGGGCAAGCCAGAACCGCAAGCGACTCCAGCAGGCCTAGACTTCATCAGCAGCCTCCCCGATGATATGTTGACAGTCATCATCTCCCTCCTCCCAATCAAATATGGGGCACGGATAACTGTCCTTTCCCGGCGGTGGCGCCCCCTATGGAAGTCTAGCCCTCTCGACCTCATCGACACCCACGAGCTCTGCCATGGCTATCGCAAAAGCTTGGATGCATTCTCCAAGATCATCGGCAGTCACCTTGGCCCCACCATAGGCCTTAGAATGGGCAAGTTCCGTTCCAATGGCAAGGACCGAGCCAAGCTTGACGACTGGTTCTGATCCCCCGCCCTAGATCATCTCAGGAGCTCACTTTTCATGATGGGCATATGCGGTCGCTGCCAACGTTCGCACTCCGCCTCGAGCCCACACTGCGCGTCGCCAAGTTTAGGAACTGCCATCCCCCCCCCTTAATGACGCGCCCGCTCTTATTCTACCACGACGCAAGCACCTTGAGCTCATTGTCGTCTGCCTCTCAAACGGTGACATTCAGCGCCTGCTCCGTGGCTGTACTGCACTCGAGTACCTTCGTCTTCAGGCGATCAATGGGTTGAGTACCTTCCACATCACCTCCATGACTCTCCGGACTATTTATGTGTGTTGCTGGTGCAGCAATAAGAAATCGCAAGATGTGTACCACGGTATGGTCATTGAGGACACACCTGCACTTGAGAGATTACTGGTAGTTGATCAAGAAGGTCCAACAAGAATCAATGTCATTTCTGCGCCGAAATTGACAGTGGTGGGCTACTCGTCTGACAAATACTTTGAACTTGTTATTGGATCCACACCTGTTCAGGTACAACAGCCGCCTTCTACCTCTCCTTCTACCAATTAAAATTATTTATAATTTCGAAGATGTTTGTTCGTCTGTCATTCAGAAAATGATTCTGATAAGCTTGACCCCGAAACTGCACACAGTGAAGGTCTTGGCACTAGAGTCTATCGGCCCCAACCTGGAGCAAGTTGTCAGTTTCCTGAGATGCTTTCCGTGCCTGGAGAAGCTATATATTGAGGTGATGTTCCTTTCCTGATAAATGTTAACCATAAGGGAGTTCAATTTGTGACACCTTTTTCCAAGTTAACAATGACAATGTACTACGATTTCTGAAGGATTCTTTCGGAGGATTTCAGTACATACATGTTCCACCCCCCCCCCCATATGGTTACAATCAATAAGCATTTCTCCTTTGGATTCATATGTACTAGTTTCCTTAGGGAACTTTTCATCCACTCCAACCTCTTGTTAAGAAGGCTACATTTTTATAGAATGTAATCAAATGCCCATGTTAATCATGTCAGATCGAAGATGGCATGTTAGTGCATTTTACAAATACTGCAAACCAAATAGGAATGTAGTAATGTTCAAAAATGCATGTAGGCACGAACACATTTTCTTCTTTTGCAGATAACATTAGGCCCAATGGTGGATAATGTGATACAATATAACAATCACGTCGAATGCATAGATCTGCATCTCTTATAAATTACTTTGCACTCCTACCAAGGGACCTTATCAGAGATTATATTCGCCAGGTTCTTTGTTCTCGGAGTGAGGGTGCTGAAGGAAATGAGGTTTGCCCTACATTTATTTCACAAAAATGAATGGTTTGTTGATCAGCGCCAGTGCCTGCGGCAGAATGGAATAGGCTCCAAAAATGCTGAATTTCATTTTGGAACTTCAGATGACAGAGTAATCGGAAGTCATCGTGTCAACCCCATACATGACTTCTCAGTGGCTACCCCTTGTGACGTTTCGAAACCAGACTTAGAAGTGGTAATATTAGTTTGAACCTCTCTGATATCCATGTTCAGTGGATCAGCGCAAGTGTTTGCAGCTGATGAGCTGAATTTCATTTCTAATATCAGTTTGAACCTTGTAATCTTCGAATTTAAGCCATATAACTCTGAAATTTGAACCTTGTAATATTTTGAGCTTTTGTGGTACAATAGTTGAAATGGCATCGTATGAGACTCATCTATTGGTAGCACTATTTTGACCTTAATATGCAATGGTCTCAGATTTTATTAACCATTCTCGAATCTATTTACCTTGTCGATCTCACAGCACACGATCTGTATAGCTAACTCGACTGCGATCTTCGACATTATTGCACACAGTTGGTTTCTTCCATCGTGTGCCCTGTAGAGCGCAGAATTAATTATCGCACTTGAGTGTCCATCATCACCCTTCTGTGTAACTTTGACCTTGTCACCCACGGGTAAACTTATGACTGAAGTCATTCCACACACTTCATTTTAACAAAGCCTTTTGCCAATAAACGCCCATGATTTGTCCCTCTACTAGCCGACTCGTGGCCAAACTAGCCGAGCGGGAACCTTGTGCGGTAAACTGCGCGGTAGCGCGGGAACAGGCTCATCGACATTACATTTGGCGCCTCTTCGAGCCCACGTGTGCGGTGCGGTGTTGTCAAGCGTGCACTGGAATCCTCCGCTCTGAATGCCATGACAAGACGTAACGATTACAGGCTGGCCGGCACCCATTTATTATAGCAGCCAACCTTTCGATCGCGCCCCACCATTGCAAGAAGCACACCCATCATGAGAAATTCTTAGAGGGTATCCTACGCGGCTCCAATGGCGCTCCAAGCGGGTGCCGACAACAAGCAACAGTTCACCATGCGTGCTGTGGTGGACACCCATAGAAGGTTCATGGACCTCTCGGTGGTGTACACGAAATACCCTGTCTGGGTGGAGCACTCTATCCACATCATGGAGCTGTTGCTTGCCGAGGAGAAGTACAAGGTGGTCGGGTTCGACCACGAGTACACCCGCGCTCGTGTCGGGTCTCTTCCCAAGGTCGTCATCACCTAGATGTGCGTGCGCCACCACGTCCTCGTCTACCACTACTGCCTGTCCACAAGGTCTTGCGAGCGTTTCGCTAGGTTTGTCAACAAGCCCCGCTACATGTTCACTACGATGGACATCACCAATGATGTAAAGGCGCTCGAGAATTCGGGCATCGCCTGCCAGAATCTTGTCGACATCCAGGGCCAATACAAGATCTAGGGCAGCAAGGAGCATGAGAAGGACTCACTGGTTCACCTTGCCGAGGCCATCATCGACCCCTACTATAGAGACATGAAGGATTCGTGCAACAAGGACAAGCGTGCATGGCACTCAGCCTGTATGGAGAAACTCAACAAAGCTCACGTCGTGTACGTGGCCAAGGAGGCGTACACGAGCTACGACATGTACAGGTGGATCGTTGACATGAGGAAGTGCCTCCTTCCCCAAAACGGCCAGGGATCCAGCCGGAAGCAGAGCAATGGCAAGCATCATCGCAACAATAAGTAGATGATAGATCCTCGTTTCTCCTACTTTAGTATGTATGTAATTGCTTACTTTGGTGTGTGGAAATGTTATGTGTGTAGTCTCTTGTGTAATTGTATGCTTAATTTGGTTATGCAATGTTGTGTTTTAAGTATATATGTTGATGCTCTGTAGACAAAGCGTAGATGTTGTGTGGAAAAAGAAAATCACACCGCACACAGACTAAACAATGGAACCCGTCGGTGATGTTTTCATCAATCACTCACAATTGTATACCAGCAATCGTTTGCTCACAACACACATGGCTTGTTAGCAGTAATCATCTGTGTTGTTATCGTTCTTCGCACATGTTTCCGATTACAGACCTGTTTGCCGCGTATCACACACATCTTGTTAAGTTGAACTATTTCTATTCTCATGTCTCAACGCAAACAGTTAATCCAAGTGAACCGCATGCCGTATATCGCACACACCTTTGATCTAGCTGACCATTTATTTTGTGTTGCCAAATACAAAAAATTCATTCGAGTGAACTGTATGTTGTATATCGCACACACCTTCATCTGGCTGCCCGTTTTTTTTGTTCCTCCTCATCGCAAATAGTTAAGACGGTATGCCCTGCATCGCACATGCAACAAAAATCTAAACTGTGTTTGATGCATCCTCCATCGCAAACGTTTTGCACCTTTTTTGATGGTTCTCTTACACCACCGTTTGCGATTATGGCATCGCACACAGTTTTGTCGAAGGGTCTCCAGTCGTAGTGTCGCATTAGCAGCATCCTGCAGTAGTGTCATATCGAGCTTGTCAAACATTCATAATGTCTGCATCTGCTCCTGCAATAGGTCTGTCACCTAGCGGTGCTTCAAGGACATAATTCTTCTGTGCAGCAATGAGGATACTCCTCAGATCATGGACTCAGTCCGCATCATTGCTACTACCATCTTTCATCTTAGTTTTCTCTAGGAACATATCAAAAATATATAGGAGCTACAACGCGAGCTATTGATCTACAACATAGATATGCAAAAACTATCAGGACTAAGTTCATGATAAATTAAGTTCAGTTAATCATATTACTTAAGAACTCCCACTTAGATAGACATCCCTCGAGTCATCTAAATGATCACGTCATCCATATCAACTAAACCATGTCCGATCATCACGTGATATGGAGTAGTTTTCAATGGTGAACATCTCTATGTTGATCATTGAGGGAGTCCTGGATTAGGGGGTCCTCGGACAGCCAGACTATATACTTTGGCTGGACTATTGGACTATGAAGATACAAGATTGAAGACTTCGTCTCGTGTCCGGGTGGGACTCTCCTTTGCGTGGAAGGCAAGCTTGGCAATTCGGATATGTAGATCTCCTCCCTTATAACCGACTCTGTGTAACCCTAGCCCCCTCCGGTATCTATATAAACCGGAGGGTTTAGTCCATAGGACAACAACAATCATAATCATAGGCTAGCTTCTAGGGTTTAGCCTCTACGATCTCGTGGTAGATCAACTCTTGTAATACTCATAACATCAAGATCAATCAAGCAGGAAGTAGGGTATTACCTCCATCGAGAGGGCTCGAACCTGGGCAAACATTGTATCCCTCGCCTCCTGTTACCATTAGCTTTACACGCATAGTTCGGGACCCCCTACCCGAGATCCGCCGGTTTTGACACCGGCATTGGTGCTTTAATTGAGAGTTCCACTATGCCGTCACGATAAAGGCTTGATGGCTCCTTCGGTCATCGGCAATGATGCGATCCAGGGTGAGGTTTTTCTCCCCGAACAGATCTTCGTATTCGGCGGCTTCGTACTGCGGGCCAACTCGCTTGGCCATCTGGAGCAGATCGAGAGCTACGCCCCTGGCCATCAGGTCAGGTTTGGAAGCTTGAACTATACCGCTGACATCCGCTGAGACTTGATCTTCGACAGATTCGAGCCCGTGTCAGGTGCGCCGCACAGTCACGACGAGCATGACCTAGCTCTGTCGTCGGACGGTGTTCGGGAGATCACACATGTGGCTACTCCGACCCTCAATCCGGAGCAGATCGTGCCGTCCGAGGACGGGTGGTTGGACCCCACCACGGAAGCCGCACACTCAACGGCGATAGAGCCGAATACTGACTTCACCTCCTATGAGACCTGTGTTACCGGACCCTTGGATTCGTCCCCGGCCATAGGCTCCAAACAGCCCGCGACCGTGCCTATCCAATCTGATTGGGCACCAATCATGGAGTTTACCTCCGCAAATATTTTTCAGCACTCGCCCTTGGGCGATGTGCTAGATTCATTGAAGTCTTTCTCCTTGTCAGGAGACCCTCGGCCGAACTATGTCCGGCTCGAGTGGGAAGCAGGCGGCGAAGGAATTCGTTCCCCACCCACCACCCACTTAATAGCCACTGTCGACGACTTAACCGACATGCTTGATTTCGACTCCGAAGACATAGACGGTATGGACGACAATGCAGGAGAAGAACAGGAACCACCGCACACAGGGCGCTGGACAGCCACCTCATCATATGATATATACATGGTGGACACCCCCAAAGAAAGCAATGGCAATAAGGCAACAGAGGGTAATCCCCTCGAGAAGCAATCTAAGAACCGGCGTCATCGACGCCGCTCTAAGCCCCGCCATAGCAAAAGCAGCGATACCAGCACAAAAGACAATAACGCTGCAGACAGTGCTGAAGACGTAGACAATCCACTCCAGCCAGGCTTTGAGCGGGAGGATGGGCATACGAGCCCCAAGGAACAGGAGACAGATGGAGAATCAGGGGATGACAATTACATGCCCCTCTCCGAAGATGAAGTGAGCCTCGGCGACAAAGAATTCATCGTGCCTGAGGATCCCGTCGAGCAGGAGCGCTTCAAGCGTCGGCTTATAGCCACAGCAAAAAGCCTGAAGAAAAAGCAGCAGCAGCTTCAAGCTGATCAAGATCTGCTAGCGGATAGATGGACCGAGGTCCTGGCAGCCGAGGAACACGAACCCGAGCGCCCAACCAAAAGTTACCCAAAGCGCAGGTTGCTACCCCAACTCGAGGAGGAAGCATTAAAGCCTACACTACCAGCGTATCATGCGGATGACCGGCCACCTCATGGCTGAGACAAAGCGGCATATAAGCCCGAAGTCCAGCCCGCACCCCGTCGCCAGTCAAACAAAAACACCAAGGCTCGGGGCTACGCGCACGACCTGCGAGACATATTGGAAAACAAAGCAGGACATACAAGATCGATCTACGGATCACGGGGGCGTGCCCCAACGCGTGACGACGACCGTCACGCTAGATATACTAAAAGCAAATCCGGCCGGGCCGAATACAGCAGACAAGACTCGTACGAACTGCGTCGGGATATAGCCTGACACAGAGGCGCCGCACACCCCCTATGCTTCACCGACGAAGTAATGGATCACAAATTCCCAGAAGGGTTTAAACCCGTAAACATTGAATCATATGATGGTACAACAGACCCCGCGGTATGGATTGAAGATTTCCTCCTCCACATCCACATGGCCCGCGGTGACGATCTACATGCCATCAAGTACCTCCCACTAAAACTCAAAGGACCGGCTTGGCATTGGCTGAATAGCCTGCCGACAAACTCCATTGGCAGTTGGGAGAACTTAGAAGACGCATTCCTTGACAAGTTCCAGGGCACTTATGTGCGATCACCGGATGCTGATGACTTGAGTCACATAACCCAACAGCCCGGGGAGTCAGTCGGGAAATTCTGACTCGGTTCCTAACTAAAAAGAACCAAATTGTTGACTGTTCAGATGCTGAGGCCTTAGCGGCATCTAAACATAACATCCGTGACGAGTGGCTCGCCCGACACCTCGGCCAAGAGAAGTCGAAGTCCATGGCAGCCCTCACAACACTCATGACCTGCTTTTGTGCGGGCGAGGATAGTTGGCTGGCTCGCAGCAACAACACATCTAAAAATCCTGGCAATTCAGATGCCAGAGATAGCAACGGCAAGCCACATCGCAACAGACACAAGCGCCGCAACAACGGTGACAACGCCGAAGACACGATAGTCAATGCCAGATTCAGTGGCTCTAAATCCGATCAGCGGAAAAGGCCGTTCAAAAGAAGCAACCCGGGCCCGTCCAGTTTGGACCGCATACTCGATCGCTCGTGCCAAATTCACGGAACCCCCGATAAACCATCCAACCACACCAATAGAGAATGTTGGGTGTTCAAACAGGTCAGCAAGTTGAATGCCGAAAACAAGGAAAAGGGGCTGCATAGCGACGACGACCAGGAGCCCCGGCTGCCGAACACAGGGGGGACAGAAGAAATTTCCTCCCCAAGTGAAAACAGTGAACATGATATACGCAACCCATATTCCCAAGCGGGAACAGAAGCGTGCACTAAGGGACGTCTATGCGATGGAGCCAGTCGCCCCAAAGTTCAACCCATGGTCTTCTTGTCCGATCACTTTCGGTCGCAGGGACCACCCTAGCAGTATCCGTCATGGCGGTTCTGCTGCATTGGTCCTTGACCCCATCATCAACGGATTTCACCTCACTCGAGTCCTTATGGACGGTGGCAGCAGCCTGAACCTGCTCTATCAGGATACAGTGCGCAAAATGGGTATCGACCCCTCAAGGATTAAACCCATAAAAACCACCTTTAAAGGTGTCATACCAGGTGTAGAGGCCTGTTGCATGGGCTCAATCACACTGGAAGTGGTCTTCGGATCCCCAGAAAACTTCCGAAGCGAGGAGTTGGTCTTCGATATCGTCCCCTTCCGCATTGGCTATCACGCACTGCTCGGACGAACCGCATTCGCCAGATTCAATGCGGTATCGCATTATGCATACCTCAAGCTCAAAATGCCAGGACCTCGCAAGGTTATAACAGTTAATGGAAACACAGAACGCTCGCTCCATACGGAGGAGCACACTACGGCCCTTGCAGTAGAAGTACAAAGCAGCCTTCTGAGGCAAACCGCCAATTCGGCAATAAAGCCCACGGACACCCTCAAGCGAGTCCGGAGTACCCTGCAACAGGATCGCCCGGCACGTTTTGAGCTTGCCTAGCAATTCGGCCTCCATCCTCGTCCCAGCCAAGCAGCAAAATTTATGCCGCGCGTCCATAATTACACACTCAAGATACCATGGGCGTAGGCGGAGGCACGGCTATGGCATGGCCCACAATGCGGCTCAACCGCCTCAGGACCCGTATATCTTTACCATTTTCTTCCTTTCAGGACCCTATTTTCTGAAGGCCCTCTCCGATACCCTGATTATCGGACCCATCACGGGAAGGAAACACCAAGGAAGCAAGAAGCTTTGACGTACAAGGGAATTCCCAGGTGGTCTCTGATAACGATCACTATACCTGTTTTACATACCCACATGCAGCCTGCCCTTGGATAGGACATGTCAAATAGTCCTATTTTTGCTTATTGCACTACTTGTATACATACGCTTTGACGTATCATTTAAATAACAATGTACAGCATTAGCTTATTATTGCATTTCTTCATCTTTTTTCTTTGTCTGCTTATTTACGACAAATTGCACCCGTACATTCTGGTACGTTCAGTGCGCTAGGGGCTTCAGTGTACCCCATAACACGGCAAGAAAAGTCCGAACACTTTCGACAGTGCGGCACCCCGAACTTATAGCATTATATGCAACAGCTCTGAATCATGTCTTGGGTAAATAGTTGGGTTTGCCCGGCTCCCATGTTTTGGCACCTTACGTTACGCTATATCGGCTAAGGTAGCACTGTGAGAACTACTACGATTGTGTCCCGGTTCTTCCGGACGAGCACCTCAGTAGAGAAAGCCGAAAACTGACTGTCATGATGCGGCGAGAGCTGGTCGCTGTTCGAGAGGTCTCACATCCTTAAAGATTTTTTTTCTGCTTTGGGCGAGGAATCGGCCTTGTCCGATTTAGGCGTATATAGCGCCCCAAGTTCGACCTTCCAAATACTAGGGGCTTCGCCAAAATTTAAAATTGTAGACTTCTATGGCTAAGTGAGAGTGATAAATTTGTATAGTCTGATTGCCTTGTTCGCTGCGCTAAACACCTCCTTAAAGGACCAATTTTTTTGGATAAAGAGTGTTTAAGATTAATCCCGAACACCTCAGTACTAGTTACATGGGGGCAGAAGCCGACGACTGGCCAACTCTCAGATTTTATAAATGGCCGCACAGAAGGTAATATTTTAAATCGACAAGCGTTATATAGCGCACATGAACTCGTTTTCATATTACAGGGTCACATGAATACACTCATTCACATATTACATCCTTAGCACATTCCTCCACCACAAGGCGGGAACCCTTCAGGACACTGTCACAATACATTTCGGGGTGGCGATGCTCCTTGCCCTCCGGTGGCCCCTCCTTCACTAGCTTTTCGGCATCCATCTTCGCCCAGTGCACTTTCGCACGGGCAAAGGCCCTGCGCGCACCCTCAATGCAGACGGACCACTTTATGACTTCAAGCCGTGGGCAGGCATTCACAAGCTGCTTTACCAGGCCGAAGTAGCTGCCAGGCAAGGGCTCGTCAGGCCACATCCGGACTATGAGACCCTTCATGGCCAGTTCGGCCACCTTGTGAAGCTCGACCAGTTGCTTCAGCTAGTCGCTCAAGGGCATCGGATGTTCGGTCCCAGTATATTGAGACCAGAACAACTTTTCCCTCGAGCTTCCTTCCTCGTCCCGGTAGAACTCCGCGGCATGAAATACGCTGCTGGGTAGATCTGTGAACGCTCCTGGAGAGCTCCGAATTCGGGTAAGTAAAAGGAAAGTTTCCTCCACATGCTTGCTTTGCATAATGCATGCCTTACCCGCCACTATCTTCTTGACCGCCTAAATCTCCTAGAGGGCCTTTTGAGCTTCGACCTTGGCATTTTGTGCGTTCTCAAGGGCCTTCGCAAGCTCGGACCCCTGTGTCTTAGAGTCACGCTCCAAGGACTCGTATTTTTTGACGAAATCCTGGAGCTCTTGCTGAACCTCGCCGACTCAGGCCTCTTGCTTCGCGCACTCGATGCGCTCCTGGGCCGCTCTATCTTCGGCCTCGGACAGCGCCTTCTTTAGGGTCATCACTTCGGTCGTGGCCCCTAGCAAAATTCATGATGATCCCATGATCTAGTAACCACTTCCTTTTTTTCTTTATCAATATACATATGGGGTACCACTTACCTTTGTTCTCTTTGAGCTGCCTCTTGGTAAGGCCGAGCTCTTCCTCGGACCGCTCAAGGTCCCGCTTCAGTCCAGAGACCTCCGCAGTACGAGCGGCAGCGGCTAGCAGCGAAGCCTTCTTATTCACATAGACATATTCTGATCAGACTCCTGTGATTATTATTTGATCCTCTGTTCGGCCTTTCTTTGCGAACCCCAAAGAGAGCATCAGGGGCTATTGTCTATACTATGATATTTTCTCATAATTTGATTACTTATCTCAAAGCCTGTTAGGAGGCTGGCACAGGCTTCGGTCAGTACGCTTTTGGCGGACCGAACCTTCTCGACCACCGCACTCATGATAGTACGGTGCTCCTCGTCAATGGAAGCATCGTGAAGCGCTTCCAGCAAGTTGTCCGATGCCTCTGGATGGACAAAGGCCGTCGGCACAGATGGCTTGCCCTCCTTAGCGAGGGGTCGCCTGACAAAATCCAGAACCACTGGAGGTTCCAGCGCAGTATCCGGCTGGGGGCCAAACTTGCTGTGGCCCCCATCATTAGAGCCCACAGGAGTCTTGCCCCCCATGCGTCCAGTCGGTGCCCTTTGAGACAACACCTTGATGTCGTCCGTGGGCCGGGGGGAGGTGGCTGTCGGGAGTGAATCATTGTTCATCGCTGACTGGCCCAAAGACTCATCCGAAGAGGATACGTCGATATGGGCTTTGGATGGACTGCATGATCATGTTTAACATGATGAGAAGTAATAAAACAAAACATACCAGAACTATTATAGTATCCGGATACTTACGACTTCGCCAGGGGCTTGTCCCTGGGCAACCACTCCTCGTCGCTGTAAGTGGCTATTGTGGAGTAGTCTGGAAGGAGGGTCCTTCCCTTCTTGGACCCTTCGGCCTCCGCAGATGGGGCGGCCTTCCTTTTCTTGTCTCCCCCGGCTGGGGGGAGAACTTTCCTCTTCCTCCTCCTCATTTTTGTGGGAGGTGTGTGCCTCGGTGTTTTCGGACGATGAGTCTGATACAACCTTGTGTCGGAGAACTTTTCTGGTCCCAGCGGCCTTCTTCTTGGCCTTCTTCTCCGGCGCCTCATAGGGCGCCGGAACCAGCATCTCCATTAAGAGAGCTCTTGTTGGATCTTCGGGCAGTGGGGCCGGACAATCAATCTGCTCCGCTGTCGCTACCCAGTCCTATTAAAATAGAGTGGAGGCTCAGATCCCTCACATGATTATACTGGGGAAAGGAACATCCTATGAGATATAAAGAGCTTACCGGATTGGCAGGGCGCTTTGTGCTGAGTCCGCGATCCTCGGTAAGGGGAGGAGGTACCTCGGCGGCCTTGAACAGCACCTTCCAGACATCTTGGTGTGTCGTGTCGAAAAGCTCTCGCGGCGTCTAGTGCTTGGCCGGGTCGAACTCCCACATATTCAATGCCCGTCTTTGACACGAAAGGATCCGGCGGAAGAGCATGACCTGGACCCCCTGTTCAAGAATTCATCCGATTAACCAGTTAACTTGCCGATTAATCCCTACTCATAGAGTCCCCGAGTAGCCGATAACCCGATAAATTGTCCGATTAATTTATTAAATGGCCGATTAACTTGCCGATTAGCCTATTAATCCCGTACTCACCAACCGACCGAGCAGCTACCAGTTAACGATTTCCTCAACAATGCCTGGACCACGTTGACAAGCTTGATTTTCTTGCTTATCATATTTTTAACACAGTTCTGGAGTCCAGTCACCTCCACCGATGAACCCCAGGATAGGCCCTTCTCTTTCCAGGAGGTGAGCCGCATGGGGATGCTGGATCAAAATTCGGGGGCCACCACCCAGATGGTGTTGCGTGGCTCGGTGCTGTAGAACTACCCCGATTGCCACCCCTTCACGGTCTCCACATAGGAGCCTTCAAGCCAGGTGACTTTGGGCATTTTGCCCACCATGGCGCCTCCGGACTCCGCTTGCTGGCCGACCACCACCTTCGGTTTCACGTTGAAGGTCTTCAGCCACAGGCCGAAGTGGGGCTTGATGCGGAGGAAGGCCTCGCACACGACGATAATCGCCGAGATGTTGAGGATGAAATTGGGGGCCAGATCATGGAAGTCCAGCCCGTAGTAGAACATGAGCCCGCGGACAAATGGGTGGAGGGGAAATCCCAGCCCACGGACGAAGTGGGTGAGGAATACAACCATCTCATGGGGTGCTGGAGTAGGGACGATCTGCCCCACATCTGGAGCCGGTGCGCGATGTCTGCGGCCAGGTATCCGGCTTCCCGGAGCTTCGTAATGTTCTCCTCCGTAATGGAGGAAACCATCCACTTGCCTCCCGATCCGGACATGTTTGGAATGGCTTTGCGGAGAAAATGAGAACTTGGGCGCTGGAGCTCGAGTGCGCGAGAATGTATGGGCAGGGGAAGAAGAAGGCGTGGGTGAAAAGGAGGAGTCCTTGTCCCTTTATAGAGGCAGTAGAAACTGTGCGCCTCCCTACTTTCCCCATAAAATCGCTTATTCCCCAAGCGCCGCGGTCGATGGAGCGGTTGGGTTACCCATATCCGTATTGATGAGAATCCCGTGATAAGGGGAACACGATCTCTGCTTTGACAAGACGTGCCAATAAAACCGCCTCGCAACACATGCAGTGGCAGGCAGGGAAAACGATTCATAATGATCGGGCCATAGCAGGACGTCACATTACGAAAAGTTGTTAGCAGATTAGATTAGTGGAATAATATACTCTCTACGGTGGTATGTGGAATTTATTTTGCAGAGCCGGACACGATCCTTGTGTTCAAAATATTCTGTGGAGTATTCGAATAAGGAACCCGCCTTGCAATGCCGAAGACAATCTGCGCGCCGGACTCATCGTCATTGAAGCCTAGTTCAGGGGCTACTGAGGGAGTCCTGGATTAGGGGGTCCTTGGACAGCCGAACTATATACTTTGGCCGGACTGTTGGACTATGAAGATACAAGATTGAAGACTTCGTCTCGTGTCTGGGTGGGACTCTCCTTTGCGTGGAAGGCAAGCTTTGCAATTTGGATATGTAGATCTCCTCCCTTGTAACTGACTCTGTGTAACCCTAGCCCCCTCCGGTATCTATATAAACCGGAGGGTTTAGTCCAAAGGACAACAACAATCATAATCATAGGCTAGCTTCTAGGGTTTAGCCTCTATGATCTCGTGGTAGATCAACTCTTGTAATACTCATATCATCAAGATTAATCAAGTATGAAGTAGCGTATTACCTCCATCGAGAGGGCCCGAACCTAGGTAAACATTGTGTCCCCCGCCTCCTGTTACAATCATCCTTAGACACACGGTTCGGGACCCCCTACCCGTGATCCGCCGGTTTTGACACCGACAATCATATCTACTATATGATTCATGATCGACCTTTCGGTCTCAAGTTTAACCCGAGTATTCCGCATGTGCAAAACCGTCTTGCACCCGTTGTATGTGAACGTAGAGCTTATCACACCCGATCATCATGTGGTGTCTTGGCATGACGAACTGTCGCAATGGTGCATACTTAGGGAGAACATTTATACCTTGAAATATTAGTGAGGGATCATCTTATAATGCTACCGCCGTACTAAGCAAAATAAGATGCATAAAAAGATAAACATCACATGTAATCAAAATATGTGACATGATATGGCCATCATCATCTTGTGCCTTTGATCTCCATCTCCAAAGCACTGTCATGATTTCCATCATCACCGGCTTAACACCTTGATCTCCATCGTAGCGTCGTTGTCGTCTCGCCAACTATTGCTTCTACAACTATCGCTAACGCATAGTGATAAAGTAAAGCAATTACATAGCGTTTACATTTCATACAATAGAGCGACAACCATAAGGCTCCTGCCCGTTGTCGATAACTTTTACAAAACATGATCATCTCATACAATAACGTATATCACATCATGTCTTGACCATATCACATCACAACATGCCCTGCAAAAACAAGTTAGGCGTCCTCTACTTTGTCGTTGCAAGTTTTACGTGGCTGCTATTGGCTTCTAGTAAGAACCATTCTTACCTACGCATCAAAACCACAATGGTGATTTATCAAGTTTGTTGTTTTAACCTTCAACAAGGACCGGCCATAGTCAATTTCAATTCAACTAAAGTTGGAGAAACAGACACCTGCCAGCCACCTTTATGCAAAACTAGTTGCATGTCTGTCGATGGAAACGGTCTCATGGACGTGGTCATGTAAGGTTGGTCCGGGCCGCTTCATCCAACAATACCTCCGAATCAAAATAAGACATTGGTGGTAAGCAGTATGACGATCACCGCCCACAACTCTTTGTGTTCTACTCATGCATACCATCTACGCATAGACCTGGCTTTGATGCCACTATTGGGAAATGTAGCATGCAATTTCAAAAAAAATCATACGCTCACGCAAGATCTATCTAGGAGATGCATAGCAACGAGAGGGGGGAGTGTGTCCACGTACCCTCGTAGACCAAAAGCGGAAGCGTTTGACAATGCGGTTGATGTAGTCGAACTTCTTCTCGTTCTGATCGATCAAGAACCGAACATACGGCACCTCCGAGTTCTGCACATGTTCAGCTCGATGACGTCCCTCGAACTCTTGATCCAGCAAAGTGTCGAGGGGGAGTTTTGTCAGCACGATGGTGTGTGATGGTGATGGTGAAGTGATCTGCGTAGGGCTTTGCCTAAGCACTACGAGAATATGACTGGAGGCGTAAACTATGGAGGGGAGCGCCGCACAATTGTTGGTGTGTCTTCTAGGTGCCCCCGACCCATGTATATATAGGTGGGAGGGGGAGGGGAGCAGCCTTGGGGCACCCCAAGTAGGAGGAATCCTACTTGGGGGCCTCCTCCAATTCGGCCTCCCCCTTCCCTTATCTCCGGAGGGGGGAAGGAAAGATGGGAGAGGGGAAAGGAAGGGGGAATCATATTCCCTCTATTTCCTTTCCTCCTCCCCTTTTCCTTTCTCCACTTAGGCCGGCCCATATGGGGGCGCACCAGCACTAGGGGCTGGTCTATCCCGCCCTTGGCCCAATAAGGCCCATATCTTTGCCGGGGGTTGCCCGAAACCCCTTCCGGTGACCCGATACGTACCCGGTACCCCCAGAACACTTCCGGTGTCCGAATACTATCGTCCTATATATGAATCTTTACCTCTCGACCATTTTGAGACTCCTTGTCATGTCACATGATCTCATCTAAGACTCCGAACAACATTCGTTCACCAAATCACGTAACTCATATAATACAAAATCGTCATCAAACGTTAAGCGTGCGGACCCTATGGGTTCGAAAACTATGTAGACATGACCGAGACACCTCTCCATTAAATAACCAACAGCGGAACCTAGATGCTCATACTGGTTCCCACATATTCTATGAATATCTTTATCGGTCGTACCGTAATGACAACATACGTTATTCCCTTTGTCATCGGTATGTCACTTGCCCGAGATTCAATTGTCGGTATCTCCATACGTAATTCAATCTTGTTACCGGAAAGTCTCTTTACTCTCCGTATTACATCATCCCGCAACTAACTCATTAGTAACATTGCTTGCAAGGATTATTATGATGTGCATTACCGAGAGGGCCCAGAGATACCTCTCCGATATTCAGAGTGACAAATCCTAATCTCGATCTATGCCAACCCTACAAAGACCTTCAGAAATACCTGTAGAGCATCTTTATAATCACCCGGTTATGTTGTGACGTTTGATAGCACACAAGGTATTCCTCCGGTATCCGAGAGTTGCATAATCTCATAGTCAAAGGAATATGTATATGCCATGAAGAAAGCAATAGCAATAAAACTTAATGATCATTATGCTAAGCTAATGGATGGGTCTTGTCCATCACATCATTCTTCTAATGATGTAACCCCGTTCATCAAATGACAACACATATCTATGGTTAGGAAACTTAACCATCTTTTATTAACGAGCTAGTCTTGTAGAGGCTTACTAGGGACACTGTGTTTTGTCTATGTATCCACACATGTATCAAGTTTTCGGTTAATACAATTCTAGCATGAATAATAAACATTTATCATGATATAAGGAAATATAAATAACAACTTTATTATTGCCTCTAGGGCATATTTCCTTCAATCATACCACATCACAGCCATTTTAACGCAATGTTGATATCCAAGATAAATCATTATCCCCACCTAGCTACCTATGCATGGCATGAGAAACTATAATCTCTAATTGTCATTGCAAACATGTTTAATCTTAATGGACTGAATCATGGATACTAGGTTAAACATATTTACAAAAACAAAACAAGTCGAGTTCATACCCGTTTCTCTCTGCCACGGCCAGTTTATCGAATATCATCATTATTGCCTTTCACTTGCATGACCGAACGATGTGAAAATAATAATAGTGCAAGAGTGTCATGGACTAAGCTGGAATCTGCAATCATTTTATTCAATGGGAGAAGACAAGTTAATATGGGATATTAATTAGATCAACAATTATTCATATGAGAGCCACTCAACATTTTTATCGTGGTCTTCTCCTCGGTGTGACTCGAATAAAAAGAAAATAAATTTAGATAAACACACTGAAATAGTTTTGGAATTTTTGGTTTTCTTGAACAAGCAAATAAATGGGAAAAGCAAAAATGAGAAAAACTACTTACACGTGAAAGCTCCCAACAAGCAAAAGAAGAACAAGGAAATCTTTTTGGGTTTTCTTTTTAGTGCTACAGCTAAGCATGCATCGAAAGTAAACTCACTACAACTATTTTTTTTTGGTTTTTCTAAGGTTTTTCAAACACACAAGAAGAAAGCGAGAAAATAAATTTAACATGGATAATACAATGAAAAAGTGTGGATACCGGCAGCTGGAATGAAATGTGTGAACATGAATGTAATGTAGGTGGAAAACACGTACTCCCCCAAGCTTAGGCTTTTGGACTAGCATGGTAATCAATCAGTAGCCTGGATAGTAGTCGGCGTGGTAGCTCACAGAGGCTCTCGATGCGGATGACTCGGCCTGCCGTGCTGCCTCAACCGCCACATTGTGAGCTCGGGCCTCGCTCTCAAGAACAAAATATCTTCCCCTGCTATGATAATCAAAGAGAGTAGGCGCAGGAAAATATGTGTGCACAATAGATGCTTTGTTAAACAACAATTTATAAGTGAAATTATGAATATATCCTTTAAGGATCTTATGATTTTTCATAGCATCAAAGTCCAAATACTGCGTGGGTAGGATAGGGTCAAAGGGCAAAGGTGAAACACCCAGCTCTCTTGCTAAACATGTGGCATAAGTTCCGCCATAGAAATAGCCACTATTAGCGTTATGTTGCAGCCTGCGTGCAACAATCGCCCCAAGGTTATAATTTCTATCACCGGTGAGAGCGGTGCATATGAGGCTCAAGTCTGGAGCACAAAGGGTACTACAATCTTGCTTGCCTATGATACATTCCCATTAAATAATGCAAAGTACTGAACTGTGGGAAGATGAATTCTCTTTATTCTACCTTGTGCCACTCCCCTCGTCTCACCATAGCAAAGACTAGTCAAGAATGATTGGTACTCAGCCCTTGGCGGTTCCTCAAGCGAACCCCAGAATGGGAGTTTGCAGTGGTGCACAAATCTCTCTAGTGGCAAGGTAAATGAATTTTCATGCAGTTTAAATGACACCCTAGACTCACAAGGATGGAATTTAAATCCTTTGACAAATAATTCATTGAGGGTGTGGTGTTGATCGCACTTATCTGAGATGTAGGGACCGAGAATGGCATTGTGAACATATTGCTCAAATATCTCCTTAATGCCAACACGTACCATATAATCATCACATGGCCATAGGCACGTTTTGGTGGCAGCATCTCGAATGGAAGTTTCACTTGGTTCAACATAAGACCGATGATCGGAGTTGTCACTAGAAGATTCCCCCGAGGATCTCCTCTTCGAAGAACTCCTTCCAAATAAGTTAATCATGTTCGCGTACAATTTTCTAAAAAAAATTGGGTGACAAAAGTTTATCAACAAAACTTTACAAGATTGATAGCAGCTACTCATAGGGATACATAGAGGCCATAGCAATCATTCAAACTACTTAGAACTCTAAGAATTCAACATGCAAGGTCATCTACAGCAGCACCAAGAGTAGCTAACTATTCAAAATATAAACCACTAAAACAAAAACTAATTGGACAAACAGTGGAGTCACATACCAAGCAACAATCCCCCGAAACAGTTTCGGATATGGAGCTTCGAGCAAAGAGATAAAAATCCGCGGGTTTGAGAGCAAGAACACGAGAGAGAGAGAGAGAGAGCAATGGTGATTTTTTTCTATAGGTAGGTGATGATGTGGTGTGAAGAGATAAGTGAGGGGAGCCACGTGGGGACCACAACCCACTAGGGTGTGCCTGGGGGTCCTGGCGTGCCCAGGTGGGTTGTGCCGACCTAGTGCACCTCGCTCTGATATTATTTGCACCATAAATTTTTAAATATTTAGAAAAAACTGTATTGAATTTTCAGGGCATTCTGACAACTTTTATTTTTTGGGGGTCATTTTTTTATTGCACGGGAAATTCAAAAAATAGACAAAGCATGGCATTTTATTTTATTTAACTAATAAAAACAGAAAACAAAAGATAGGGACAGAAGGTAGTGCTTACTAAATTCATCAACTTCATACCTCTCAAAAAATGATCCATCAATAAGGTTGATCAAGTCTTATTAACAACCAATTTCGATTAGCATGAAACCGAAGAACTTCCTTAAATCACTAAATTACCTCAACGGGGATATGAATGCCCCCAACAATAAGTATTTCATATTTCTTTCTGGCAGTAGGTAGAGGTATTTGAAAACTTCCAATAGTGATTGACAGAGATTTTTCAATAACATTAATACCATTCACTTGAAATTGTTTTTTCGAAAAGTGCACCGTATGCTCATTACCATTGATATGAAAAGTGACCTTGCTTTTATTGCAATCAATAACAGCCCTGCAGTATTCAAGAATGGTCTACCAAGGATAATCGACATGTTGTCGTCCTCGGGCATCTCAAGTATAACAAAGTCAGTCAAAATAGTAACATTAGCAACAACAACGGGCACATCCTCACAAATACCAATAGGTATGGCAGTAGATTTGTCAGCCATTTGCAATGATATTTCAGTAGGTGTGAGTTTATTCAAATCAATTCTTTTATATAAAGAGAAAGGCATAACACTAACACTAGCTCCTAAATCACTTAAAGCAGTTTTCACATAATTCTTTTTGATAGAGAAAGGTATAGTTGGTATCCCCGGATCTCCAAGTTTTTTTGGTATACTCCATTCTTAAAAGTATAATTAGCAAGCATGGTGGAGATTTTAGCTTCCGGTATTTTTCTCTTATTGGTGATGATGTCTTTCATATACTTTGCATAAGAAGGCATTTTCAAGATATTAGTCAAGCAAGTACGCAAAAAGACTGGCCTCAGCATTTCAGCAAAGCATTCAAATTCTTCATCATCTTTATTTTTAGTTGACTTAGGTGGAAAGGGCATAGGTTTTTGAACCCATGGTTCTCTTTCCTTACCTTGTTTTCTAGCAAAAAAGTCTCTTTTATCATACCTTTTTATTTTTAGGTTGTGGGTTATCAAGATCAACTGCAGGTTCTATCTCAACATCATTATCTGGTTCTTCATTATTTGCTTGACTATCTTCGTGAACCTCATCATTAACTTTTTCATTATCAGAAGGTGAGTGTTCACTACTAGGTTGAGTTTCAACATCATAAATAGAGACTTCATTATCAGGAGGTTTTTCTACTTCAGGTTCACTAGAGGCATGCAAAGTCCTATCATTTTTCTTCTTCTTTTTCTTCTTAGAAGGACTAGGTGCAGTGGTGTTGTTCCTTTGTGAATCCTGTTCAATTCTTTTTGGGTGTCCCTCGGGATAAAGTGGTTCCTGAGTCATTTTACCTCCTCTAGTTGCAACTCTAACAGCAAAGTCATGTATATCATTATTCATTTCATCTAGCAAATCTCTTTGAGATTTAGCAACTTGTTCTAACTGGGTTTGTACCATAGAAGCATGCTTTCCAACACCTCTAATATCATTTGAGATTCTAAATAACAGGTCACTCAAGCAAGCAATCATATCAGAATTGTATTCAATTGTTTCATAACATTTGCATAGAAGTGATCTTGTTTTCTAATATAGTTTTCAAACTCATAAAGGCATTGGCTAGGGTGCATATTGTGAGGATTGTCATTATCATTGAACTTCATTAGAGAATTTACTTCTACCACCTTAGGTGGTGGTGGTGTATCAATCCCATGTATTTCTTCAGTAGGAGGTAATTTTTTAACATCCTCAGCTTTAATACATTTTTCCTTCATAGATTTCTTTGCCTCTTGCATATCTTCAGGACTGAGATATAATATACCTCTCTTCTTCAGAGTGGGTTTAGGCAGTGGTTCGGGAAGAGTCCAATCATCATAATTTTTCAATATGTTATTCAATAATTCTTCAGCTTTCCCAACAGTTCGTTCCCTGAAAACACAACTAGCACAACTATCTAGGAAATCCCTAGAAGCATCAGTTAGTCCATTATAGAAGATATCAAGTATTTCATTTTTCTTAAGAGGATGATCAGGAAAAGCATTAAGTAACTAGCAAAGCCTCCCCCAAGCTTGTGGGAGACTCTCTTCTTTAATTTGCACAAAGTCAAATATTTCCTGTAAAGCAGCTTGTTTCTTACGAGCAGGGAAATATTTTTCAGAGAAGTAATAAATCATATCTTGGGGACTATACACACAGCCAGGAGGAAGAGTATTGTACCAAGCTTTAGCATCACCCTTTAATGAGAACAGAAATAATTTGAGAATAGAGTAATAATGAGTCTTCTCATCATGAGTAAAAAGGGTGGCTATGTCATTCAACTTAGTAAGATGTGCCACAACACTTTCAGTTTCATAACCATGGATAGGATCAGATTTAACCAAAGTAATCGACTCTGGGTCGACAAAGAATTAATAATCCTTATCATCAATCAAGATAGGTGAAGTAGCAAACTTAGGATCATATTGCATTCTAGCATTTAGAGATTTTTCTTTATACTTGCATAATAGTTTCTCTAGATCATCTCTATCCTTACAAGTAAGAATGTCTCTAGTTGTCTCTTCATTCATAACATAACCTTCCGGTACCTTAGGCAATTCATATGTAGGAGGGCTAGTTCTTGATAACCCACAAGTATAGGGGATCGCAACAGTTTTCGAGGGTAGAGTATTCAACCCAAATTTATATATTCGACACAAGTGGAGCTAAAGAATATTTGCAAGTATTAGCGGCTGAGTTGTCAATTCAACCACACCTGGAGATTAATTATCTGCAGCAACATAATTAGTAGCAAAGTAATATGATAGTTTTGATAGTAGTGACAACAACAATAGTAACAGTAACAGTAATAGCAGTATTTTATAGCGAGTGAAACAGTAACGATAGCAGTAGTAACTTAGCAAGAACAATATAATATAAATTCGTAGGCATTGGATCGGTGACTTGTTGGATGATATTCATCATGAGACAGTTATAACCTAGGGCGATATGGCACTAGCTCCAGTTCATAAATATAATGTAGGCATGTATTTCGTAAATAGTCAGACGTGCTTATGGAAAGAACTTGCATGACATCTTTTGTCCTACCCCCCGTGGCAGCGGGGTCCAATTGGAAACTAAGGGATATTAAGTCATCCTTTTAATAGAGAACTAGAACAAAGCATTAACACACAGTGAATGCATGAACTCCTCAAACTACGGTCATCACTGGGAGTAGTCCCGACTATTGTCACTCCGTGTTTTTTTATGGAAAGACAGTACAAGAGGATCCTACTGTGTGTGTATATATTTATATATGTAAAGAGTTACATGGGTTACATATTGTTACAAGGTGGTGTCCCTCCATCACCCCTCATAGAGGGAGGGGTGTTGTAGTGAATCACTGCACCAATGGATACTGCAAAAAGAACAGGAAAACGTGTCTAGGCTAGGGAGTTACAAAAGGAGGTCACAGTGGTCCTATGGACCTCTTTCACTCTGTATTGAAGGAGGTTAAGATCTTCTTTGAATCGTGCGAGCCAAGATGCAATGCTAGGGAAAACCCCTTTGAAGTGTTTGTTATTTCGTTCCTTCCACAAACTCCAGGCTGACGTGAGGAAAATCACCATGAATATGGGCCCCTGTCCAGCCGCATTGGTTTGGTTGATGAGCTCAAGTCTGGAGTTGAAAGCAGGCCAGGTAATACCAAGTTTCTCCCAATAAGAGCGGCTGAACGGGCAAGTGAAGATCATGTGGTCAACTGTCTCTTCAATGTTATGCCCACAGAGGAGGCAATCAAAGACCTCACCAATGTTGTAGTGGAGACGTGTGAGCATGTTTCGTATGTTCAGCCGGTCATGAAGTAGTAGCCATCCGAAAACTTTAATTTTCATGGTGCTCTTGGATCACCATAGAAGCTTGAAAGTTGGGTGGGATTGGACGTGCCTGAAACAGAATTTTTAGTAATCGTATTCCAAAGAAGGTGTACCTAGGGGACATCTTTCTTGTTGTAAAATTTGTGCAAGAACTTCATGAGCGGCGCTTCATTCTGAATTTTCAGATTAATGACTCCTAGGCCTCCATGCTTTTTAGGCTTGCACACCTGGTCCCAAGCAGCTAAAGAGTTGCCTTTTTCTCCTTGCTTGGTCTTTTTGGTCCAAAGGCATCTGCGTTGGATCTTATTCAGTATCTCAAGAATTTGAGGGTTTATTTTGAGTGTACACATAGCATAGATGAGCAGGGAGGTGACGGTTGCGTTAAGACAGGAAAGCTTCCCTCTGTATGACATCATGGAGATCGTGGCAGTGAGTCGGCGTTCAGCACTGCAGACAAGTGGCATGAGGTCTTGCACAGTAGGTTTCGAAGTGCCCATGGGGAGGCCAAGGTACGTAAATGGCATGGAGACGATCGAGCATCCAAAGATGTGAGCTAGCTCAGTAGTTGAGGCGTCATCAAGATTGATAGGGATAAGAGTGGACTTGTTGAAGTTGATCTTGAGGCCGACGGACAGTGCATAGTCAGAAAGAATTTTTTTGACAGTTTCAGCCTGACAAGGGCAGGCAGGGAGGGATAGGATTGTGTCATCAGCATATTGGATGATCGGATAGTCGGTTTGGCCTGGACAAGGGAAGGGCAGTTCAATCATCCCCAGACGAAAAGCATTGTTGATCGCGGCCTGAAGGAGGTCAGCTACTAAGACAAAGAGTAGAGGGGAGAGAGGATCGCCTTGCCTCACTCCACTTTTGCAATGAAATTGACGACCAGGCACACCATTAAGCAGAACTGAAGATCGCCCAGAAGAGAAAATGCAACTTATCCAGTTGAGCCATTTGTCATTGAATCCCATGTGACGCATGATGTTGATCATGGGGGCATGGCCAATAGTGTCAAAGGCTTTGGCAAAGTCTAATTTGAGCAAAATGATTTTCTTTTTGGAGGCATGACACTGATGGATATATTGGAAGGCCCATGCCATGCAATCTTGAATGGTCCCGCCTTTGAGAAAACCATATTGGTTACGGTGAACCAGTTTCAAGATGATTTTTTGCAGATGATTTTCCAGAAGTTTGGTGATCAATTTGAGGCAAAAGTTGAGTAGAGTTATCGGTCTGGCGATCTAACCTTCGGGATAAGAGTGATAAGGCCATCATTGATGCTCATTATATCAAGATCTCCTGCGTGGAATTGGGAGCACAAGGCATAGAAATCAGATTCGATCAAAGGCGAGCAAGCTTTGAGGAATGCACCACTAAAACCGTCCGGGCCAAGGGCACGATCAGGGGGCACCTCCTTTACCACTTCATCAATCTCTTCAGGTGTGAAGGGATATGTTAGGTGGTCGAGATTGTTGGAGCGCTGGATTAGTGTTGGCAGATCAAATTTCATCTCGGCGGGAGATATTGTGCCCAAGCAATTTTTGTAAGTTTGAAAGAAAAGAGCCTCTTTGCTTGTGTGATCCTCCACTTGGTGACCCTCATTATCTAGAAAGCAGGCAATGTTGTTGTTACAGTATCGTTCTGCGGCAACCGCCTGAAAAAACTTCGTGTTTTCATCACCAAACTTAATCCAGCGGATAGTGCAACGTTTTTTCCAGTAAAGTTTCTGATATTGCAATAGTCTCAAGAGATGTTTCTTGAGGATGTTTCTGAAGTTGTTTTCAGGAATGGTAAGAGGTCTTTTGTTTTCCAATTCATCAAGGTTGTCCAAGGATTGATTACAATTGTCGATGGCGATCATCAGATGAGAAATGTTCTTGCTCCAGGTCTTGAGAGCGTGTCTGAGCGCTTTGAATTTACTGCAAAGCACAGTGGCCACATTGGTCGAGTGCACAGGTTTGTTTTGTTCCAAGAGTTACGCACAACATTCATGAAGCCAGGGTGCAGAAGCCAATATGATTCAAATCTGAAGATTTTACTACATGGTATGTTGGTTTTAATGGAGACAACGCAGGGTATGTGGTCAGAGACAGGCTTACCAAGCGGCTTGACTAGAGATTTTGGGTACACATTGGTCTAGTGCAGGGATGTGAAAAACCAATCCAACTTCTCGAGTAATGGATCGAGTTGCATATTACTCCATGTGTAGGCCTGTCCCTTAACTGGAATCTCAATAAGGTTTTGTGCACGGATAATATCATTGAAAGTGAACATGTTAATAGCACCACCGCCAGGTTTGTTACGATTATCAGGTGCACGGATATAATTGAAATCACCTAGTAAAAGACAGTCTTGAGTGTTCGGTATATCCAGTTCATAAAGCCAATTTGTATATGTGACATGATCATCTCCGGTACATGGCTCATAGATGTTAGCTAACGTCCAAGTTTGCTGAGATTGCGTGCTGGTGAAACTGACGACTAGCGCAAAATTTTCAGACAGTAAAATTGAACCCGTAAACATCGAGCTCTTCCAAATCGTAACAATACCTCTAGAGGCACCCCGAGAGGGAACAAAAGCAAAATTATCAAATTGGTGGGGACAGTACGATTTGATGAAAGCAATATCAAACGAGGTTTTTTTGGTTTCTTGTAAACAGACAATCGCGCAACCACTAGAGAGGATAGCATTATGCAGTGCTAACTGCTTAGGTTCAGAGTTAAGACCTCAAATATTCCACGAGAGGACATTCCAAGAGCGCAAAAGAGGCATAAAGGCTACACGCAATGAAGCAGAGCTGGGAGTACCAGGGCCTCCAGCATCTACAACCCTTGGAGCGGAAGAGGTGGCAGCAGCTGCTGCATCTGCGTCATCAACTAGCTCGGCAGGAGAAGGCACAACCAAGAGTGCTTCTTCAGTTAACTCCTCAGCTGGAACAGCACACCTATTGATGCCGATGTCTTGAAGTGCAGAAATGGGAGTTGGAGGAGGGATCTCACCGGGAGCCTGTTCAGCATTGATGGACGAAGAGGAACCCACAGCAGGTGTAATCCTTGGCTTGACCTTGGAGATGGCATTGCAGTTATCAGTGGGCATGTTAACTCTGAAGCCATTATACTTAGTTGACCTAGTGCTGCGATGTACTTCTGCAGTGGAGATGGGTGCCACGGCCTTCGAGCGATGGTCGCACGTCAGTAGCGGCCCGGACGGCACTTTGACCAAGCTGGCAGTGACAAGGCCTAGTCCATCATGTGGAAGGTTGGAGGTGGGTGCAGCAGGAGGAGGTGTAGCAGGAGGAACAAAATCCATAGCATGCAGCGTCATAGTTGTACTTGAATTCAGATGGTTGACAGACAGAGAGGGCAAGGCCATAACGTCAGAGTCATCGGGCTGTAAATCGCCAGTGGTGGTTGTCACCATGGAAGAAGCGAACGGCTGAACTATCTGGGCATCTTCGGACTGCAGCTCCTGAATGACAACTAATGAGGATGGTTGTTTCTCAAAGTGAATGTATGTGTGATCAGCAGAAATCAGTACAGAAATTTCAACACTTGGCCTTCTCATACCAAAAGCATCACGCCAGGGCCCAATAGTGGTAATCATTGGCCTCAGAGCATCGAAGATGAACGTGTTGAGCCGCTCCTGGGGATTGGGTCAGCAATCAGCAGTGACAGGAGTTCAGTGCCTTGAGTAGAAATGCCAAACTAAATGCCTTGGTTGTGTAGAGCAACAGTGACAGAGAAAGAATCATGCAGCATTGGGGGATCTGCGGTCTGCAGAGGGTGGTGTGGCATAATAATCAAAGTAGAATTTTCAGAACTACTGTCATCATCAGAAGAGGTAAAGGAATCATTCCAGGCTTGAGTAGCGCTATCAGTAATGTTGTTTTCAGGTACTATACCATCTTGGAACGACAGACCTTGAGCAGCCAGCCATACCTAGTAGTTAACCAGATGTGGTGGGAGCGCGGGCACAGGAGGAGCTGGAGGCTGTATCCATGCACCCCAACCCGCATTGTTGGCCGCACCATCATTATTGTCGTTGTTGGCCATATCTGCATTAGGACCAGCTGGAGGGTCAGCATTCTGAACAAGCCAGTTATGAACCTGTTGTTGGTAGAGTTGTTCTGCAGTTAGCTCAGGCCCAAACTGGGGATGCGGGTTTCCATTAGGTGGTGGAGGTTCTTCACCAGCAGGCAACACTTCAGGAAGCAATCCATTCCAATCGTTGATATGAAGAATGGTGACTTGCATGGTCCAGCAGTCTCTGGCTCCACCAAGTTGCCAGACGAAGAAGCTTTTTGGGATCAGACGCAGCCGGATAATGCAAACTTTGAGTAAAATGAAGCGCCTGTCCTTCCTAGGATTGCACCAAGACACAAGAGATCCATATCCACCGAGAGCTTTGGTAATATAGTAATCCGTCTGGTAGTCATACAGAAAATCAAAGAACATTAACCAGACCTTAGGACCAAAGGAAGTGGTGCGCCGATTCAAAGCTTCATTGTGGGGAACAAATGTAATGAGAAGATCCTCATCCTCAAGCTCAATGGGGGTGTTCACAGCCGTCTCGCGGATAAATGAATCCACAAATCCAAAAAAAAACCAATGCCAAATGGATGATCACTGACTTCTGTAGTAAAAAGCTGAGATTCATGGAGCAGACCTACGAATGCATTGAGGATTGAGGCACGGCGATGAAGAGGGACGTATGCGCTAGTCTCGGCGATGACCAAGAAGTCATGGTTGAGCGGTGGTATTGGGCCGACCACCATGCCACTGCGAACCACCATGCTCTTGATGCTCATTTGCAGCACAACCAGCTCGTCCGACGATGCCCAGTCTAGGCCCTTCTCTTGCCAGGAGGTAAGCCACATTGAGGCCCCGGATTTTAATTCGGGAGCCGCGCCCAGGTGGTGTCACGGGGCTCTGTGACATAGAACCACTGCTTCTGCCACCGCTTGACGGTCTCCACAAAGGTACCTTTGGGCCATGGGACGTTGGACATCTTGCTCACCATGGCGCCTCCACGCTCTGCGTGTTGGCCGCCCACCACCTTCGGCTTCACATTGAAAGTCTTCAGCCATAGGCCGAAGTGAGGTGGGATGCGGAGGAATGCCTCACACACGACAATGAATGCCGAGATGTTGAGGAAAGAATTTGGGGCCAGATCATGGAAATCTAGCATGTAGTAAAACATGAGTCCGCGGATGAATGGGTGGAGAGGAAATCCCAGCCCACGGACGAATTGGGGATGAATACAACCCTCTCATGAGGCTCTTGGGTGGAGATGATCTGCCCCTTGGCCGGAAGCCGGTGGGCGATTTCCGGGGCCAAGTACCCCGCCTAGCGGAGCTTCGTAATGTCCTTCTCCGTGACGGAGGAGGCCATCCACTTGCCTTGCGCTCCGGATCCGGACATGGCTGGAGTGCTTCTTTGAGGCGGAAAGGATGGAGGCTTGGGCGCTGGAGCTCGAGAATGGATGGCCAGAGAGAAGGAAGGCGTGGGTGAAAGGGGTGAATCCTTATCTCTTTATAAAGGCAGTGAATACCAAGCGCCTCCCCACTCGCCTTAAAACTCGCCTATTTCCCAAGGGCCATGCAGACGGTGTGGTTGGATTACCCACGCCCGTATTGATGATAATCCCGCAATAAGGGGACACGGTCTCTGCTTCCACAAGACGTGCCAATGAAAACCGCGTCTCGAAACATGGAGCAGGAGGCTAAAAAAGGTTCGAAATAATGACCGGGCGGAGACGTGGCGTCTCCCTACGAAAATGTCAGTGATGGGACTTGTTAAATATTATACTCTTTATGGAGCCTGTTTTGTAGAGCCAGACACGTTCTCTGTGTTCGAGGACTACATTGAAATATTCAGAGGAGGAACCCGCCTTGCAATGTCGAAGACAATCTGCGTGTCGGACACCTCGTCATTGAAGCCTGGTTCAGGGGCTACTGAGGGAGTCCTGGATTAAGGGGTCCTCAGGCGTCCAGCCTGTGTGACATGGGTCGAACTGTTGGGCCATGAAGATACAAGATAGAAGACTTCCTCCCGTGTCTGGATGGTACTCTCCTTTGCGTGGAAGGCAAGCTAGGCGTTCAGATGTATTATTTCCTTTTTCTGTAACCGACTTTATATAACCCTAGGCCCCTCCGGTGTCTATATAAACCGGAGGGTTTAGTCCATAGAGAACAATCACAATCATACAGGCTAGACTTTTAGGGTTTAGCCACAACGATCTTGTGGTAGATCAACTCTTGTAATCCTCATACTCATCAAGATCAATCAAGCAGGACGTAGGGTATTACCTCCATCAAAAGGGTCGAACCTGGGTAAAACATCATGTCCCCTGTCTCCTGTTACCATCGACCTTAGATGCGCAATTCAGGAAACCCTACCCGAGATCCGCCGGTTTTGACACTGACATTGGTGCTTTCATTGAGAGTTCCACTAAGTAGCCGCCAGAAGGTTCGATGGCTCCATCAATCATCTCCAATGATGCTTCCCCGGGGGAGGTTTTTCTCCCCGGACAGGTCTTCGTATTCGGCAGCTTCACACTGCGGTCCAACTCGCTTGGCCATCTAGAGTAGATCGACAGCTACGCCCCAGGTCACCAGATTCATTTTGGAGACCTGGATTATGTCACTGATATCCGAGGAGACTTGATCTTCCAAGGATTCACGACTCCAACCTCCGCCCTGGCCTTAGATCCAGTGAGCCACCAGGCGCTCTTCGTCGCGCAGAACGCCACCCCTACAATGGCTATGGCATCGCGCCCGCCTACGGCGCCGCCACCACGCCGGCCTATGGCGCCGCCCCCGCGCTGGCCTATGGAGGGTTTTACCCTCCTCAGGTGCCGTCGCCATGGGACCCGGCTCTTCTCGCTGCTCTGCACTCCGCTCCATCACCAAGTTCCTACAGTGGCGGCAGTGACTGGTACATGGACTCGGGTGCCAGCGCTCACATGATTGCTCATCTCGGTAACCTCATGTCCGTCACTCCTGTTCATACTCCCACTCGCATCACCGTTGGTAACGATTCCTCTCTACCCATTGCACATGTCGGTCATATGTTGTTTCCTTCTACTTCTACTCCAGTTAACATGTCTAATGTTCTTGTGTCTCCTGACTTAGTTACCAATCCTATCACTGTTGAATTTAACGATATCTGCTTTTCTGTGAAGGACGCCCATACACGGATGGTACTCCACCGATGTGACAGCCCGGACGAGCTTTACCCAGTGCATCCCTCCGGTGCCACCACCACCCGTCCCGCCGCCCTCGTCGCTAGTGTCGATCTTTGGCACGCCCGCCTCGGTCATCCCAACTCCACAGTTATGCGTCAGATTCTTCAGAGTTTTTCTTTCTCATGTAATAAGGTCGACGACCACATTTGTGAGGCCTGCCATCTTGGAAAGAACGTTCGTCTCCCCTTTAGCGAGTCTACCAACATTTCCACTTTCATGTTCCAGTTATTGCATAGTGATGTTTGGACGTCCCCGGTTACGAGCAATACGGGTTATTTATAGTATTTGGTGATATTGGATGATTTTTCTCATTATGTGTGGACATTTCCTCTCCGTCGCAAGTCCGACGCTCTCGCCACACTCACCGCATTTTATTCATATGTCACCACTTAGTTCGGTCGTCCTATTCTTGCCTTGCAAACTAACAACGACAAAGAGTTTGACAACGTCGTTGTCCGCAATCTCCTTGCGTCCCACGGCACTATCTTTTGACTCACTTGCCCCTACACGTCACAGCAGAATGGTCGCGCCGAGCGCGTCATTCGCACTCTTAATGACGGTGTCCGCATGTTGCTCTTCCATTCTTGCGTGCCTCCTCGGTTCTGGCCGGATGCGCTCGCGACCGCCAGCCTCATCATTAACATTCGCCTGTGTCGTTCACGCTGGAACTACGCTCCTCACTAGCTCCTCTTTGGTGTGGCTCCATCTTATGATGGTCTTCGCATTTTCGGGTGTCCCTGTTATCCAAGCACCGCGTCCACTGCTCCTCACAAACTCGCTCCCCGGTCGCTTCCTTGCATCTTCCTTGGTTATCCTCCCAACACCAAAGGTTATCGGTGCTATGATCCAGTGTCCCACCGCGTTTTCACTTCGTGACATGTGTACTTTGATGAGCTGGTGTTCCCGTTTCAGCAGGTACCGTCACCCTTAGTGTCTCCCGCGGCGCGGTTCGCGCCTGCCTCCACCTCTGGCGAACCACCTAGCCACACACCGGGCTCGGCCTTGCTCGCGCTCCACGCGCCGGCCGCAGCCCCCTCGGTGGTCCTCCCGGTGGTCCTGTCGTCGTGGCCCCCTCGGCGTCCTCCCTGGCCGCCCCCGTCGTTGCGGCCCCCTTGGCCGCCCCCGTCGCCGCGGCCCCCTCGGTTGCCCCTGGCGCCGCCGGTGTGATCACTCGGGCTCGCACTAGGACATTTCGTCCTAGCACGCGCTACACATCTGATGAGTAGGTGTGTGCTGCATCTACCTCGGCACCATCCCCGCTCCCCACCTCCGCTCACGTAGCCCTTCGGGATCTGAACTGGCTAGCTGCAATGCATGAGGAGTTTGACGCCTTGCAGCGCAACCGTACGTGGCAGCTTGTCCCCACGACCTCCCCATGCCAATGTCATCACTGGCAAGTGGGTCTTTCGCCACAAGGCTCGCCCCGACGGCTCTCTCGAGCGCTACAACACGCGTTGGGTGGTGCGCGGCTTCCGCCAGCGTGCCGGAGTGGACTTCACTGACACCTTCACCCCAGTTGTCAAACCGGGCACGATTCGCGCAGTCCTCCAGTTTGTTGTTTCTCGCGCCTGGCCAGTTCACCAGCTCGATGTGTCCAATGCTTTCTTGCATGGCCATCTCGATGAGCAGGTCTTCTGTCAGCAGCCTATTGGTTTCATCGACACCGACTATCCGGATCACGTGTGCTTGCTCTCTCGTTCTCTCTACGGGTTGAAGCAGGCGCCTCGGGCCTGGTACCAGTGGATCACGGCCTTCTTTCAACAGCAGGGGTTCCGGTCCACACGGTCCGATGCCTCCTGTTTGCTTATCACCAGGGCATCGCCACCGCGTACCTCCTCCTCTACGTCGACGATATCATCCTGACTGCATCCTCGCCAGCGCTCCTTCAGCAGATCACAGCTCGCCTCGGCACCGAGTTCGCCCTTAAGGACTTGGGGGCTCTCCACTACTTCCTTGGCATCGAGGTTGTGTGTCGGGCTACTGGCTTCTTTCTGCACCAGCAAAAGTATGCCTCCGAGCTTCTGGAGAGAGCGGGCATGTAACTGCATCTACGCATGTCGACACGAAGGCTAAGGTGTTCGCCGTCGAGGGTTCTCCGGCGTCCGACGCTCCCTTCTACCGCTCCATCATCGGTGCTCTTCAGTACCTCACGCTGACGCGCCCGGACATTCAGTACGCTGTCCAGTAGGTGTGCCTTCATACTCATTGGGCTCTCGTTAAACGTATTCTTCGGTACATACGTGGCACCACAGCTATGGGTCTCACCCTGACGGCATCACCCGATACCAGCCTTGTCGCCTACTCCGACGCCGACTGGGCTGGGTGTCCGACACTCGATGATGGGGTTATGTACCTAGGGTAGGGTCATGGACCTGATCCAAGTAACTTACCCTAGGACATCCTTAGAAGAGGTCGCCTTCCAGTCGACCAAAGAGGATTCACTCAACTGGCCTGAAGGACTCGACCACGAAGACCCACTCGACCACCAGGAGGTCAAGAGGCACTCTGCACTGCAACGGCCTGTAATCAAGTAGACTTTATGATAGTAAAGGCCTTTATGTGGGGCGTTACCAGTAACGCCCCAGACTTAACTCACCTTAAACCCTCTCCTACGTGGGCTGGCTGGGGTCCTGGCGCACTCTATATAAGCCACCCCCCTCCACAGGTAGAAGGGTTCGGCACCTTGTAATTCATACATTCATAATCCACTCGACCGCCTCCGGGCTCCGAGACGTAGGGCTGTTACTTCTTCCGAGAAGGGCCTGAACTCGTACATCCTTTGTGCTTACAACCTCTCCATAGCTAGGACCTTGCCTCTCCATACCTACCCCCCACTCTACTGTCAGGCTTAGAACCACGACAGTTGGCGCCCACCGTGGGGCAGGTGTTTTAGCGATTTTGTGGAGAAGTTGTGATTCTTCCGAGTACTCTCATCATGGTGTCTGCTGGAGTTTTGGTCAAGGCTCAAGAGATCCGTCTCGGCACTCTCACCTTCATCGCCGACGACTCCGCATGGCTCCAGGAGGCTCCACTCGACGTAGACGCGCTCCCCGTCCGCGGTGCGACGCATTTTCGCGCGTGTGTCCGCAGCGTTCTGCTGCGGCAACCGTCGACCCAGTATCGGTCGGCTCCTCCATCGTCCACCCTCCCGGTCTCCCGCCAGCGCAAGCGCTCAGGCCGGTCGAGGCTTCAGCGATGGGTGAGTCATGCGGTGGCTCGCCAATCGGCCACTACACAAGTTGCGGCAATCGAGCCCAACGAATCTCTCTACGGCTTGTTCAATCAGTCGACTGGCTCCGGAGAGACTGCATCCGAGTGCGGAAGCAGTGATCCAGCGGCGGAAATCTTGATGGTCGACGGGCCCCACAACCCTCCTGGCTTCGCCCGTGGTGGTGGAGCAGGTGACGGCGGCGACCCTGCACGAGACTACGAAGAGTACCAGCCCGAGCCACTCGACTCTTTGCAAAGAGAAGAGCTTCGCCGCAGGAACGAGGATCCCCTGCGTATTCCCATCGCAGGAGAAACCCCCGAGGCTCGTGCCATGGAGGAGGCGCGTCTGGCCAATTTGGTCGAGCGCACTCGACTGGAGAACCTTCAGCGAGCACTCGACGAGCGCGCGCGGCAACGAGTTCCCGACACCAGTCGACGTCAACTCTTCCCGCCGACTCAGGTATATCGAACCCCAATTCAGAATTTAGCAGCTGCGACCCGTATAGCAGAGTCCATTCAGCCTTCGCAGTCGGAAGCTGGCAGAGGTTTGCTGCAGATCAGGGATCTGCTCCGGGCAGCAGGAGATCAGAATTCAGCCGTGTCTCAGTCGCGCAACAGAATTCACAGTCGATCTGTCACTGTGAATACGGTTCAGTCGGCTCACAGCCCCAGATCGCCTCCGCGGCGCGAAGGGCGTGAGAATCGGCAAGATCAATATGGCGACAGACTCGACCGAGATGATAGGCGTCGAGTACCCTATTCCCCTCCGAGGGGTGGGTCTTACGCTCCTCGGCAGCCAGATGATAGGCGTCAGTACAGTACAGGGCGTAGGGTTCCAGTTGACCCCAGAGAGCCAGGCTTCGACGCGCGATCCATTATCGTGCAAGGGTTGGTCGACCGGAACAGAGCCCATCGAGGCGCACTCGACAGAGATGTACCCACGAGCAGTCGAGTACATGTTTCTGGTCCTGAATGTTTCAGCAGAGCTATCAGAGCCGCAGTTATCCCCCCCAATTTCAGGTTGGCAACAGGAGTCAGCAAGTTCACTGGTGAGTCTAAGCCTGAAACTTGGCTTGAAGACTACCGAGTGGCAGTTCAGATCGGTGGTGGGAACGACGAGGTGGCCATGAAGCATTTGCCCCTCATGTTGGAAGGTTCTGCCAGGGCATGGTTGACTCAATTACCTCCTAGCAGCATTTACACTTGGGAAGATCTGTCCCGAGTGTTCGTCAGAACGTTTGAAGGGACTTGCAAGCGACCAGCGGGATTGACAGAGTTGCAAGTCTGCGTGCAGAAAGCTAATGAGACTCTCAGAGAGTATATTCAGAGGTGGATCACTTTGCACCACACTGTGGAAAATGTCTCTGATCATCAGGCAGTATGCGCCTTCAAAGACGGCGTCAAGAACAGAGAACTGAGTTTGAAATTTGGTCGAACCGGTGACATGACCTTGAGTCGGATGATGGAGATTGCTACCAAGTACGCCAACGGCGAAGAAGAAGACCGACTCCGAAGCGGCAAGCACAAGCCGAGTCAGTTGGAAAAAGGAAACGCCAGTCGGAAACAGAAGCGGAAAGCTGAACCGGCAGCTCCTGGAGAGGCTCTGGCCGTGACTCAAGGAAAGTTTAAGGGGAAACCAAAAGGATCCTGGAACCCCAAGAAGGTAAAGGATAAAGAAGGGAACGACGTGATGGATATGCCGTGTCACATTCACACGAAGAAAGATGAAGAGGGGAATATCATTTACCCAAAGCACACCACTCGCCAATGTCGACTCCTGATCCAGCAGTTTCAGGGAAAACAGTCTAAGGACAAGGAGAAGGAGTCGGACAAGGCCGAAGACAAAGAGGACAGTGAGGGAGGATATCCGCATATCAACTCCACTCTGATGATCTTTGCAGATGTGGAAAGCAGAAGTCGACTGAAAGTGATTAACCGAGAGGTGAACATGGTTGCCCCAGCAAAGGCAAATTATCTGAAGTGGTCTCAAACGCCCATCACATTCGACCAATCTGATCACCCGACTCATATTGCCACCCCCGGGAGGCAAGCTTTGGTGGTCGATCCAGTTGTCGAAGGCACTCGACTGACAAAGGTGCTGATGGATGGTGGAAGTGGGCTGAACTTATTGTATGCAGACACATTGAAAGGTATGGGCATTCCGATGTCCCGACTGAGCACTAGTAACATGAGCTTCCATGGAGTTATACCAGGGAAGAAGGCCGAGTCACTCGGCCAGATAGCTTTGGACGTAGTGTTTGGTGATTCGAAGCATTTTCGCAAAGAAAAGTTGACGTTTGAGGTCGTGGATTTTCAAAGTGCATATCATGCCATTTTGGGGAGACCAGCCTATGCAGGGTTCATGGCTCGACCATGTTACGTGTACCTCAAATTGAAGATGCCCGGTCCCAAAGGTGTGATCACTGTCACCGGTAATAGGAAAAAGGCAGAGGAGTGCTTTCAGAAGGGCTCCAAGATTGCCGATTCCCAAGTGACAGCGGTCGAGTTCGAAGAATACAAGCAAAACGCAGATCCGAGTGACTTGCTGCGATCCAAGAAGCCCGCCACAGAGTCTGCATTCCAGTCGTCCGGTGAGACGAAGCCTGTTCACATTCACCCGACCGACCCCGAAGCAGCTCCGACCCGCATCTCCACAACACTCGACCCAAAATAGGAAGAAGCGCTCATCCAGTTCCTCCGTGAGAACTGGGACATTTTTGCATGGAAGCCCGCTGACATGCCAGGTGTTCCCAGGGGACTGGCTGAGCATCGCCTAAGAGTCGACTCGTCTGCAAAACCAGTCAAAGAGCATCTTCGGTGGTCCGCCGTCCAGAAGAGAAAGGCCATCGGTGAAGAAGTGGCTCGACTGTTGGCGGCAGGATTTATCCGAGAGATATACCACTCCGAGTGGCTCGCTAATGTCGTCATGGTTCCTAAGAAGGACAAGTCGCTCCGAATGTGCATTGATTTCAAGCACATCAACCGGGCCTGCCCGAAAGATCACTTTCCTCTCCCTCGCATAGATCAAATTGTTGACTCGACCGCGGGATGCGAGAGGTTGTCTTTTTTAGATGCTTACTCCGGGTACCACCAGATCCGTCTGTACGGGCCCGATGAGGTAAAAACAGCTTTCATCACTCCATTCGGGTGCTTCTGCTATATCATCATGCCATTCGGCCTCAAGAATGCCGGAGCCACATTTATGCGAATGATTCAGAAGTGTCTACTCACCCAAATCAGTCGGAATGTGGAAGCTTATATGGATGATATTGTTGTCAAGTCACGAAAAGGTTCCGACCTGCTCGCTGACCTCGCCGAAACATTTGCCAACCTCAGAAGGTATGATATCAAGCTCAATCCATCAAAGTGCACATTTGGAGTTCCTGGTGGCAAGTTACTCGGTTTTCTCGTTTCCGAACGGGGAATCGACGCTAACCCAGAGAAGATTGGCACTATTCTCCGAATGAAACGCCCTGTGCGAGTGCACGATGTCCAGAAGCTTACTGGATGCTTGGCCGCATTAAGTCGATTCATCTCACGACTCAGTGAAAAGGCACTGCCTCTTTACCGACTGATGAAGAAGGCTGACAAGTTCGAGTGGACTCCAGAAGCTGATGCAGCGTTTGCCGAGCTAAAAGCTCTGCTCTCCACCCAGCCGGTGCTTGCTGCTCCAATCAGCAAAGAGCCTCTGTTGCTCTACATCGCAGCCACAGGACAAGTCGTCAGTACTGTGCTAACGGTCGAGCGGGAAGAAGAAGGAAAAGCTCTCAAAGTTCACCGCCCAGTGTATTATTTGTCTGAAGTCTTGACTCCATCCAAGCAGAGATATCCTCATTATCAGAAGCTTGTGTATGGAATATACATGACCACAAAGAAGGTTGCTCATTATTTCTCTGACCATTCCATCACCGTCGTCAGCAACGCTCCACTATCAGAGATTTTGCACAACAGAGACGCAACTGGTCGAGTGGCCAAATGGGCGATTGAACTTCTTCCCCTTGATATCAAGTTTGAGGCAAAGAAAGCCATTAAGTCCCAGGCGATAGCAGATTTCCTCGCCGAGTGGATTGAACAACAGCAGCCGACTGAAGTTCACTCGGAGCATTGGACCATGTTTTTCGATGGCTCTAAGATGTTGAATGGTTCCGGTGCTGGGGTTGTCCTGGTTTCCCCCAGAGGAGATAAGCTCAGATATGTGCTCCAGATTCACTTTGATTCCTCCAACAATGAGGCAGAATATGAGGCCCTCCTATATGGGTTGCGCATGGCCATTTCACTCGGCGTCCGTCGCCTAATGGTCTATGGCGACTCGGATTTAGTGGTCAATCAGGTGATGAAAGAGTGGGACGTGAGAAGCCCAGCCATGACTGGATACTGCAGTGCAGTGAGGAAGCTGGAGAAGAAGTTCGAGGGGTTGGAGCTCCATCATATACCCCGACTGAAAAATCAAGCAGCTGATGATCTAGCAAAGATAGGTTCCAAGAGAGAAGCCATTCCGAGTGGTGTGTTCTTGGAGCATATACACACTCCGTCAGTCAAAGAAGATCCTTTCACCGAAGAAACTCCGCAGCCCAAGAGCCCCACAGATCCGACTGAAGTTGAAGTCCCAGCGGTGGTCGACTTGATCATGGAGGTTTTGGTGGTCATTCCTGACTGGACGATTCCGTATGTCGCATATATCTTGAGGAAAGAGCTTCCGGAGGATGAGGAAGAGGCTCGGCAGATCGTCCGTCGATCTAAGGCCTTTACCGTAATCAAAGGACAATTATACAAAGAAAGCGCGACTGGAGTCGGTCAGAAGTGCATAACACCAGAAGAAGGTCGACTCATCCTCAATGATATTCACTCGGGGACCTGTGGTCATCATGCGTCCTCTCGGACCATCGTGGCCAAAGCATACCGAGCCGGATTTTACTGGCCCAAGGCGAATGAGATGGCAAAAGAGATAGTAGATAAGTGCGAGGGATGTCAGTTCTACTCGAATATGTCGCACAAGCCTGCGTCAGCTTTAAAGACCATCCCACTCGTCTGGCCTTTTGCAGTTTGGGGGCTTGACATGATCGGTCCTTTGAGAACAGGACAAAGTGGCTTCACGCATGTACTGGTGGCAGTCGACAAGTTCACCAAGTGGATCGAGGCTAAACCAATCAAGAGCCTTGACACCGGTACTGCTGTTAGCTTCATCAGGGAACTAATATTCAGATATGGAGTCCCGCACAGCATCATTACGGATAATGGGTCGAACTTTGACTCAGAGGAATTCAGAGCTTTCTGCGACTCCCAGGGCACACGGGTCGACTACGCATCAGTCGCCCATCCGCAGTCGAATGGACAAGCAGAGCGAGCTAATGGACTGATTCTCAAGGGACTGAAGCCTCGACTGATGCGTGATCTCAAACACGCGGCTGGAGCTTGGGTCGACGAACTTCCATCTGTACTCTGGGGACTGCGGACCACGCCTAATCGGTCGACCGGAAGAACTCCATTCTTCTTGGTCTATGGAGC